>NW_006408614.1:12016608-12020495 GCF_000296735.1 Chrysochloris asiatica | reverse complement strand
ACTTGAAATGGTTCAGCATCAACCAGTTATTTTTGGTACAGTTACACTGCATGTTCCTTCCACTGATATTTCCTGCATCATTCAGTATTTTGTCCATAGAACCCTTCAATACCACAAGTAGAGGCTTGAATTTTCTTTTCGTTTTTTGGCTTCAGGAATGGTGAACATGTTCTCCCCTTTTGGTTTCCTAACTCCTGGTCTTAGAACATTTCATTATAATATTTATTTTGTCTTTTTGAACTTCCTTTTGAAATTTTATGCTTCTCTCTTTACTTTCTAATTTCTTTCTTTCTTTCCTTTTTTATTTTATTTTAACTTCTTTATGCTCAAGAGCAAGTTTCCAAGTCTTGAAACAATTGATATTATTAATGATGTCAGATGGATCTAGGCTGAAAGAGGAGAAGTACAGAAAGATAATTGTTTAATTGACTATGCAAAGACATGTGAGTGTGTAGATCTTATCAAATTATGGATAATATTGTGAAGAATGGGATTTCCAGAACTAATAACTGTGATAACTTGTGATGAATGTGTACACAAGCTAAGAGGAAGTCATTTGAACAGAACAAGGAGATACTCTTTGATTTAAAATTAAGAAAAATGTGTGTCAAGTTCATATCCTTTCCCCATACCTATTCAATCTGCTTGCTGAGCATATAATTAGAGAAATTGGACTATGTGATGAAAACACAGCATCAGAATCAGAGAAAGACTCATTAAGAAACTGCAATATCCAGATGACACAACCTTGCTTGCTAAAGGAACAATGAAGACCAAAGGCTACAACCTTTAGTATGGATTATACTTAAGTATTAATAAAACAAAAATCTTCACAATTGGACCAATCAGCAGTACCATAATAAACAGAGAAGAGATTGACATTTTCAAAGATTCCATGTTACAATGCCCATGGAAGCAGCAGTCAAACAATTGAACAATGTATTGCATTGGGTATACTTGCTGCAAAAGATTCCTTTAAAGTGTTAAAATGCAATGACTTGAGAGCCTAGGAGTCGGTTCCAGCTCATAGTAGCCCTGCCCGGGATATCCAAGGCTGTCAATCTTTGCAGGAGCAGGGGGTCTAGTCATTCTTCCACAGAACAGCTGGTGGTTTCAAGCTGCTGGCCTTGGGCTTGGTGACCTAATTCACAACCGCTATGCTACAAACAGGCAACTTATAATGGCCGCAGCTGGCCCTGAACTGTTTATTAATAGGGAAAAAGCCGAATGGGGCGAGGAAAGAGAAAGCGAGTTTAAAAGCAAAACAGGCCAAAAATTAAATCCTGAGGTACAGCATAACAACGAACAGTGGCATCTCGAAATTTATCAGATGGCTTTGAAGGCAAGATGCTGGAAGAGGACATTAAAGTTATACTCATATTAGGCTACAGATTTTTTTTTTCTCCCTTTTTTTCTTTCTTCTCTCTCTCCTTTCCTTTTACCACGATTATAGACTACAGCATTTAATCTGGCTTTTTGTTTTGTCTTTTTTGTTTTGTTTTGTTTTTTCCCCTTGTTATTTGCTGTTGCTGTTTTTTGTTTTTGTTTTTGTTTTTCTTTCCCTTTAGTTCTGTTGTATTTTGGTTTCATTCCCCCTTTTACCTCTAGGGGGATCTTTCTCTCCCTATCCTACCAAAGAAGAGACAGCAACTGCTGCCATGTAGTTAAGATACAATCACACCCTATAAGGCCCCACAATCCAGGCAAGAACCAATACCAACTGCAATACACCAGGGAGGGAGACAACACCTATGAAAGTTACTCTGAGTCAAGCAATACAAAGAGGAAAAGAAAAGCCCACCTCCTGATCACATCTACCTGGATGCAATCAGAAAGCATAAAAAATACCAAAACACACACTCAATTAAGTATTAAGGCCACAGATAAACACTACACATGCCCAAAAAGCAAAAAGAGATGACCATATCAGCAAACATCCAGAAACAAGATAAAATATCTGAGACAAATAACCTAGAGGTAGACATGGACTCAATTCTGGAAGGAGGGCAGGGCTTGGAAATGCCTGAGAAGGAATTCAGAAAAATGATTATAAAATGTTTCAAAACACTTTATAAATGGAGTTGAGAAAAATAAGGAAGAGGTCAGGAAAGCACTACAGGAACAATCAAATAAAGAAGATACAGCATTGGAAACAATTCAAAACCTACAGAAAGAGGTCCAAATGATCAATAGTAGAATATCAGAAATAGACAATACACTGAAGGGCAAAGGAGTAGAATTGAAGAGATGGAAGGCAGAATCAGTGAGCTGGAAGAAAAATCTCTCAATACCACTAAGATAGAAGAGCAAACAGAAAAAAAGGATAAAAAAAATCTGAAGAAGGTCTAAGATTCATGTTGGACAACATGAAGAAGAATAACATAAGAATTATGTGCATTCTGGAACAGGAAGAATCACACAAGTTGAGGAGCATCTGGAAGAAAATTTCTCTCACATCCTGAAAAGTGAAAAGATAAACATTCAAGAAGCTCAACAAACCCCAGGAAGGATAGACCCCAAAATAATATCACTGAAATATATCATAATCAAACTCTCCAAAATCAAAGATAAGGAGACAATCCTGAAAGCAGCTAGGGAAAAGAGAAGCATTACATACAAAGGCAACAAAGTCAGATTAAGTTCAGATCTCTCAGCAGAAACCATGCAGGTAAGAAGTCAATGGGGAGACAAATATAAAACCATGAAAGAAGAAAGAAAGAGAGAACGAGAGAATGAGAGAAAGAGAAAGAGAAAGAGAGAGAGAGAGAGAGAGAAAGAAAGAAAGAAAGAGAGAGAGAGACAGAAAGAGAGAGAGAGAGAGAGAGAAAGAAAGAAAGAAAGAAAGAAAGAAAGAAAGACCTGTCAACCAAGAATCCTTTATCCAGCAAAGCTATCAATCAAATATGATGGTGTAATCAAAACATTCCAGAATAAACAAAGCTAAGGGATTTTTCCAAAGCCAACTTTGCACTACAAAACATCCTAAAGGGAGTTCTGTGGACTGAGAACCAACAAGAACAGACAACAAACAGAGATCGGCATATGTGGCAGCTCCTCCCAGAACTAAATTGACAGATGGAAGAGTCAAGAACAGAACTATAAGAACAAATTAAGAGAATCTGGGAACTCAGTCTATGATCAAAACAATTACAACATGAAAGAAGGTAAACTCATAGGAACAGAGATCCTGATGGTGAGGTCAGGTAAATTATAAGGTAAAATAGACTGCACTAAATAGAGGGAAAATTTAATGGAATATAAGACAACCTCAAAGAAAATAAACACTTTGCAACATACCAAGAAAATGAAAATCCAAGAAGAACATGGAAACATTAAAACTATGAAAAAAACTGACAAACAAAGAACACAAAAAACAAAAATTCAGCATTGGAAGGGATGTAGAACAAGGAAACCAGCAACACCACAAAAAAAGAAACATAATGTCAACAATTAATCCGTAATGCTTGTTTGCCAGTTTGTTGTATTATGGTGGCTTGTGAGTTGCTGTGATTCTGAAAGCTATGCCACCAGTATTTTAAACATCAGCAGGGTTACCCATGGTAGACAGGTTTCAGAATGAGCTTTCAAATGAAGACAAACTAGGAAGAAGGAGTGACAAACTACCGAATATTTAGTCACTGAAAACCTTATGAATAGCGGAGAAACACTGTCAGATATAGTGCCAGAAAATGAGCCCTTCAGTTTGGAAGGCACTCAAAATGTGACTGGGAAAGAACTTCCTCCTCAAAGTAGAGTTGACCGTGATGACACGAATGGAGTGAAGCCCCTGGGAGAAAAGTCCGCGGGACCTTTATTTGCTGATAGAGCACAACTCCAAATGAAGAGAAACAGCTGTAAACATCCATTGAAAATTGGAACATAGAATG
>NW_006408614.1:12012982-12014100 GCF_000296735.1 Chrysochloris asiatica | reverse complement strand
AAGGTTGTCTGTTATGCTGTCTAAAGAAGGTATTTGAAATAAACAAATAATTTGTCTTGCAGAAATCTATCATTCATTCTCCAGCATCATTTCTATCACCAAGTCCAAATTTTCCAACTACTGGACCCTCCTCTTTGCTCCCTACTTTTGCATTCCAATCACCAGTTTACCTGTGTTTTATTGACTACCCAAAGGCTTTCAATTGTGTGGATCATGACAAGCTATGGACAACATTGTGAATTATGAGTATGCTGGAACTTAATTGTGCTCATGTGGAATCTGTACCTGTACCAAGAGGCAGTTGTTCAAACAGAACATGGGAACACTTGTTGTTGTTATGTGCCGTGGAGTCGGTTCAGACTCATAGCGACCCCGTACAGGGTTTCTGAGGCTGTAAATCTTTACAGGAGCAGAATGCCTCATCTTTCTCCCATGGAACTGCTGGTAGTTTTGAACTGCTGACCTTGAGGTTGGCAGCCTGACTTGTAACCACTGCGCTACCAGAGCTCCTTATGGGAACACTGAATGGCTTAAAATTAAGAAAGGTATGCGACAAGGTTGTATTCTTTCACCATACTTATTCAATCTGTATGCTGAGCAAGTAATCTGAGAAGCTGGGTTAGATGAAGAAAAACATGGCATCAGAATTGGAAGAAGACTCATTAACAACCTGCAATATGCTGATGATACAACCTTGCTTGTTGAAAGTGAAGAGGACTTAAAACATTTACTGATGAAGATCAAACAGCACAGCCTTCAGTATGCATTATATCTCAATATAAAGAAACAAAAATCCTCACCACTGGACCAATAAACAACATTCTTATTAAGGGAGGAAAGATTGAAGTTGTCAAGGACTTCATTCTTCTTGGATCAACTATCAACATTCATAGAAGCAGCAGTCAGGAAATCAAATGACACATTGCATTAGGAAAATCTGCTGCACAAGACCTTTTTAAAGTGTTGAAGAACAAAGATGTCAGCTTGAGGACTAAGGTGCGCCTGACACAAGCCATGGTATTTTTGATAACTTCATATGCATGTGAAAGCTGGACAGTGAATAAGGAAGACTGTAAAAGAATTGATGCTTTTGAGTTATGGTGTTGGAGGAGAATATT
>NW_006408614.1:12004342-12011997 GCF_000296735.1 Chrysochloris asiatica | reverse complement strand
ATACCAAAATCTTTGGGACAGTGAAAGCAGTGCTGAGAGGACAATTTATTGCAATAAATGCACACATCCCAAAAGAATAAAGATAAAAAATTATCACATTAGCACAGCATCTACAAGAATTACAAACAGACCAATACCAAAAGAAAAGAACTTGTAAAGATTAGAGCAGAAATAAATGAGATAGAAAACAGAAAAATTACAGAAAAAATCAACAGGACAAGAAGCTGGTTCCTTGAAAGTATTAACAAAATTAACAAACCATTGGCAAACATAACAGAAGAAAAGAGGGAGAAAACACAAATAACATGCATTAGAAAACACACATGCAAGGTCATAGGGAACTAATGTAAATCAAAAGGATAATAACAGAATACTATGAAAAGTTGTACTGCAATAATTTGAAAATTTAGGAGAGATGGATACATTTTTAGAAAAAAAACGACCTACCTAAACTTACACACAGTGAAGTAGAAAACCTGATCAGACCCATAACAAAAGAAGAAATTGGTCAGGTCATCAAAAGACTCCCAACCAAAAGAAGTCCAAGCCCAGATGGCTTCACTGGTGAGTTCTACCAAACATTCAAGGAAGAGCTGTCACCAATTGTATTCAAATTATACCAGAATATAGAGGATCATGGAAAACTTCCTAATACATTTTATGAAGCAAGCATAACCCTCACACCAGAACCAGGGAAGGACGTCACTAAGAAAGAATTATAGACCAATATCCCTCATGAACATAGATGCAAAAATTCTAAACAAAATACTAGCCAACAGATTAAAGCAGCACATCGAAAATATAATACATCATGATCAAATGGGATTCATATCAGGGATACAAATATGGTTCAACATTAGAAAATCCACAACAATCAACGTAATCCACCATATAAATAAGAAAAAAGAAAAGAACCACGTGATTATATTGACTGATGCAGAAAAGGCAGTTGACAAAATCCAACATTCATTCCCGATAAAAACCCTCAAATGAGTAGGAAATGAAGGGAAATACCTCAGCATAATTCAGAGCATATATATAAAGCCAAGAGCTGACATTACTCTCAATGAAGAGAAACTGAAAGCCTTCCCTCTGTGAAGAGGAACAAGACAAGGATGGCCTTTGTCACCACTCTTATTCAACATTGTGCTGTAAGTCTTAGCAAGAGCTATACGGCAAGACAGGGAAATAAAAAACATCCAAGTTGGCAAAGAGGAAGTAAAACTCTCTCTATTTGAGGATGATATGATCCTATACATAGAAAATCCCGAAGACTCAGTGAAAAAGCTACTAGACCTGGTAGAGTAGTGGTTATGAATCGGGCTGCAAACCGCAAGGTCAGCAGTTTGAAACTACCAGCTGCTCCACGGGAGAAAAATGAGGCTTTCTGCTCCCGTAAAGATTTATAGCCTTGGAAACCCTGTACAGGGTCGCTATGGGTCGGAACCGACTTGACAGCACTTAACAACAGCAACAATAACAGACCTCATTGGAAGATTCAGCAAAGTGGCAGGATATAAGATCAACACAAAAATATCAGTTGGATTCCTCTACACCAACAACAGCAGTGCTGAAAAGGGCATTAGGAAAGCAATACCACTTACAGGGGCCACCCAAAGGATGAAATAGCTGGGAATAAATGTAATCAGATGAAAAAAGGACCTAGCTTTGGTAGTGTAGTAGTTACAAATCAGGCTGTGAACAGCAAGGTCAGCAGTTCGAAACTAATAACTGTTCCTCAGGAGAAAGATGAGGCTTTCTGCTCCTGTAAAGATTTACAGCCTCAGAAACCCTGTACTGGGTCACTATGAGTCGAAACCGACTCCACGGCACTTAACAATAACAACAACATACAAAGAAAACTACCTAACACTACTACAAGAAACCAAAAGAGACCTACAAAAATGGAAGAATGTATCATGCTCCTGGATAGGAAGGCTTAACATTGTGAAAATGTCAATACTGCCCATAGCAATTTACACATATAATGCAGTCCCAATCCACATTCCAACAACATTCTTCAAAGAGATGGAAAAAACAATTACAAACTTTGTATGGAAAGGAAAGAGACCCAGGATAATCAAAGCACTGCTTAAGAAGAAGAATAAGGTTGAAAAATTCTCACTCCCTGATTTCAATATTTATTACATGGCTGCAGTGGTCAAAAAAGCTTGGTACTGGTTAAATGAAAGATACATTGATCAATGGAACAGAATTGAGAATCTAGAAATGAATTCATCCACATACAGCCAACTGTTTTTCAACAAAGTGCCTAAGTATATCACATGGGGAAGTAACATTCTCTTCAACAGATGGTGCTGGCAGAACTGGAAAGTAATATGCAAAAGACTGAAACAAGACCTTTACCTCACATGTTATACAAAAACCAACTCAGCATGGATTAAAAACCTAAATGGGAATTCCAGAATTATGAAGGCCATCAATGAAAAAATAGGGACCAATGTGAGGGTTGTAATTCAGGGAATACACAGACTACAAACATTTTGAAAACTACACAAACAAAAGTAGACAAAATAGATAATTGGACATACTAAAAATTAAAAATTTATGTGCATCCAAAGACTTCACCAAAAGTGTAAAAAGGGAAACCACAGAATGGGAAAAAACTTTTGCAATGACACATCAGGCAAGGGACTCGTTTCTAAAATATAAAGGAAACTACAATAACTTTATAAGAAAAGAACAAATAACCCAATTAAAAATGGGGACAGTACATGAACAGACACTTTACCAAGAAGTAGATCTGGGCAGCCAACAAACATATGAAGAAATGTTCACAATCGTTAGCCAATAGAGAGATGCAAATCAAAACAAAACTGAGATATCATCTCAAACCAGCAATAACAACAAAGGTTAAAAAAAAAAAAAAGTAGAGGACAATAAATGCTTGTGGGGATGTGGAGAGACTGGGACACTCCTGCATTGCTGGTGGGATTGCAAAATGGTCTAACCTCTATGGAAAGCAATATGGCGCTTTCCCAGAAGGTTGGAAATAGAAATACCTTATGATCCAGCAATTCTTCTAGTTGATATTTACCCACAAGAAATACTAGCCATAACATGAGTAGATATATGCACATCAATGTTCATAGCAGCACTGTTTACAATGGCATAAAGATGGAGACAGCCTAAGTGCCCAACCAATGAAGAATGGATAAACAAACTGTGGCACATACACACAATGGAAGATTATGCTACCTTGGAGAACAACAAGGAAGCTGCAAGCCACCGCACAACACGGATGAACTTTGAGCACATTATGTTGAGTGAAATTAGGCAGTCACAAAAGGAGAAATACTGTATAGGACCACAACTGTAAAAGACTAAGAAAAAAACCAATATTAAAGTGGGGGTGGGGGTATTCTTTGCTGGTTACTGGGATATGGGGGGTAGGGTGAGGCAAGGGAGGACAAGGTGGAGCACAGGGTAGGGAATATACACAGGATAGTCTGGGTTCTGGAGAGGGGCTGCAAAACACAAGAAGGGGGAGAGGAATGGAAGAACAAGACTAATGGGAAAGCAATTAGGCAGGTTTGTATGGGCTATGTGGGACAGAGGTAAATAATGATGTATGCAGAACCTTGGAACAACAGGGCTCTGGAATACAGGGATTGAGACATGGATGGAATGGGCAAAAGGGGGCAAATAATGTTAAGATGCTTGACTGTCTTTTGAATCTTAGTTTCCCTTGCATACCATTATAAAATAGACACTTGAGGGGGAGAGAAAGGAATAACCAAAAATATCACCATAGAAAGCTTGTAAGCCCATCTTCCGCCTATACCTTGATTGGAATACCTAAAATGGGGCTGCAACATGCCCAGTGAAGGAGGCTTCCTGCAGAACCTCTGCATTGCATAAGATCATAGGTGGAATATTGAACCCCATCCTGAATCTTCTGAGGTGGGAAATTTCCACTTGAAAGAACAAGCAGACCAACCTGGAGCAGCCAGAAGAACAGAAGATACTTACTGAAAGAAAGAAAGACAGAAAAAATACAAAACAATAAAGGCAGTACGACTGATCACTACAAGAACAAGCAAGTTGCTTGCCCAGAGACATCAAGGCAAGTGGTCAGGTCCCCTCATGGCAAACCCCCTTCCAAGACTAAGACTCAATGGAAATGCACACTCTGATTGGTGACCACATTTGTCTCTGATAAGGGGAAGTGAGGGAAAAACAGCAATGAGGCTGCAAGCTAAGCCCTACAACTATCAATAGACTCCTGTGAACCTGGGTGGAGATCTGGTTGGCCAGCAGTATAGCAAGACCTGGCCACTCCTGGACCCAGAGTCAGTGACATAGCCACAGAGGACTAGAGTGGAGAGTGAAGCGTTTAGCTGATAAGAAGGGAGGGCATATGCTAAGAACACCCATATTTGCAAATAATACCCACTTGACCTGGCTTCAACGACTGGATGATCAGAGCTCAACTAGAAGAAGAAAGAAGAGGAAAAAAAAGAGTAATCTGACACAATTTGATAAACTTGACCTACACTTATGGATATAGTACCTCAAAAAAGGGAACAAATCTTTACAGCAAGGATCATTCCCATCCCCTCCATACACAGGGTAGAAAAGGATGGGCAACTTGGACATTGGCTACCTAAAATGGGGGTGGGGGTGGGGGAATACAAAGGCAAGAAGTGACTGGCTTACAAGCTTTCAAGAGGGAGCCTAGATCCAGAGGGCATGGAGGAAGGTAGAATCTCCACTGAGTTGCATCCAATCTGTCTGGGCAGGGCTGATGAAAGGAGATGTGGCTAGGTCTCTTGTGATACAATAGTGAATAATTGTTATCAGGACTTACTGTGAGGGTTGGAAATGTAAAGGTAGACATTTTGTAGCAAAAGGAGGGGAGTGATTGACTTTGCAGTCCAGGTATTGGCCATTTTGAATCAGACATTCATTTGGTTTACTATTCTGGAAATGACAAATTCAAGAAGAATGGCATAGAGTCATCATCAAAAAGAACATTTCAAGATCTCTCATGAAACACAATGCTAACTGAGCTGTGGGATAATGAGCTAGACTGCAAGGTCAGTTTGAACCATAAGGGTAGTGGTTCAAATTCACCAACTGTTCTTCAGCGATCTTATACAGGATGGCCATGACTAGGAACTGACTTGAGGGTACTTAACACTACAAGGAAGATCAGTTAAGACCACTATTATTCAGATTTACACACTAACCACTAAAGCAAGTGATGAAAAAAAATGGAAATATTCTACCAATTTCTTCACTGTGAAATTGATCAAACACACAATCAAGATGTATTTAGCATTACTGGTGATTGGAATACAAACGTTGGAAGCAAAAAGAAAGGATCAGTATTTGGAAAATTCGGCCTTGATGATAGAAACGATGTTGGAAATTGTATGTTAGAAGTTTGCAAGACCAATGAGTTCTTCATTGCAAATACCTCTTTCATACAATGCAAAAGATGACTACACACATGGAATACTCAAGAACCAAACTGACTACATCTGTGGGAAGAGACAGTGGAAAAGCTCAATATCATCAGCCAAAACAAGACCATGGGCAGACTGTGGAACAAAATATCAAGTGATCATACACAAGTTCAGGCTGAAATAGAAGAAAATTAAATCAAGTCCATGACAGCTAAAATATGATCTGTAACATGTCCCACCTGAATTTAGAGAACACCTTAAGAAGAGATTTGATGCATTAGACACTAATGACTGAAGACCAGAGAGACTGGGATGACATCCAGAGCATCATGCAGCAAGAAAGCAAATGGTCATTAAAAAGACAGGAAAGAAAAACAGACCAAAATGGATGTTAGAAGAGACTCTGAAACTTGCTCGTGAGCATAGAAAAGCTAGTGTATGGAAGAAATGAGGAAGTCAAAAAGGTGAATGGATTTCAAAGGGCAGCTCGAGAAGACTAACATATTATAATGAAATGTGGAAGGACCTGGAGTTAGAAAACTGAAATAGAAGAACACACTCAGCATTTCTCAAATGGAAAGAACTGAAGGAAAAATCTAATCCATGAATTGAAATACTGAAGGATTCTATGGGCAAAATATTGAACGATGTGGAAAGCATCAAAAGAAGATAGAAGGAATACACAGAGCCACTGTATCAAAAAGAAATGGTCACGGTCCAACCCTTTGAAGTGGCAGCACAGGATCAAGAACTGATGGTACTGAAGGAGGAAGTCCAAGATGTTCTGAATGTGTTGGTAATAAAACAAGATGCCAGGTAATGATGGAATACACATTGAAATATTTAATCACGCTTATGCAGCACTAGAGATATTCACCTATACCTAGAAATTTTCAAGAAAGCTACCTGGCCAACCAATTTGAAGAGATCCATATTTGTCTCCATTCCATAGAGAGGAAAACCAATGAAACATGCAAATCTTTGAACACTATCATTAAGATAATTCAAAAAACAGCTGCAACAGTATGGAGACAAGGGGCTGTCCAAAATTAAAGCTGATTCAGAAAAGGACATAGAATGAGTGTCATCATGACTGACTTCATATGGCTCTTGGCTGAAAGTACAGTAAACTAGTAACATGTTTACTTGTGCTTTATTGACCAAGCAAAGGCTTTCAACTGTGAGAATCATGATAAGCTATAGATCACTTTGGGAAGAATGTGTATTCCATAACATGAGAAACCTGTATATAGACCAAGAAGTGGTTGTTTGAACACAACAAGGAGACACTGAATAGTTTAAAATCAGGATACATGTGTGCCAGAGTTGTGATCTTTCACTATATTTATTCAATCTGTATGCTGAACAAATAATCCAAGAAACTGGATCATATGAAGAAGAACATGGCATCAGGATTGGAGAAAGACCTGTTAATAACCTGTGATGTGCAGAATATCAATCTTGCTGCTGGAAGCCAATAGAACTTCAAATACTTAATGATTAAAATCAAAGAATACAGTCTTCAGTGTGGATTACATCTCAATTTAAGAATAAGTATGGCGCATACCTTTCCTGACTTTAAACCATTCAGCATCTCCTTGCTCTGTTCAAATGATGGCCTCTCGGTCTATGTACAGGTTCCTCATGAGCACATTTATGTGTTATGAAATACCCAATCTTTGCAATGTTATCCATAATTTGCTGTGATTTTTTTTTTTTTTATGTTTTATTGTGAATTATGTGATCGTTTACATGGGAGAACACTAGTTTTACATTCATCCTATCGTATATCGTTTCATTGCTATGGTTACATTCCTTTCCATGTATCAACAACCAACCAAAGGGTATACCCTGCAAGCCTGCCCCCGGGTCATCAGCACACAGCCCCTCTCCCTCTCTGAGTCTAAAGTCCCCAACTGCTCCATCTCTCCACGTCATCATCTCTGCCTCCATCTCAGGCAACACTGCTTCTCTGGGTAGGGTCCCACTCTCCACTCTTCTCCCTTGATGGTCCCAGGGACCTCTGCTCCTAGACTGAAAAGTTAATCACTCCCCTCATTGCAACAAAACATCTACGTTTACATTTCCAACCCTCACAATCAGTCCTGATACAATTATTCACTATTGTATCAAAAGAGACTCATCTGCATTTCATTTCATCAATCCCACTTATACAGATTGCATGCTACTCAGTGGAGATTCTACCTTCCTTCATGCCCTCTG
>NW_006408614.1:12001572-12002197 GCF_000296735.1 Chrysochloris asiatica | reverse complement strand
GCTGTATTTCCTTCAACACTAGTTTGTTCTTCTGGCACTACTTGGTACTTTGAATATTCTTTTATAATATCATAATTAAAATGCATTGTTTCTTCGACTGTCCTCTTTATTCACTGTCCAACTTTCACATGCATATGAAGCAATTGAAAATATCATAACTTAGATCAGGGGCACCTTTGTCCTTAAGCTGATACCTTTGCCCTTTAGCATTTTAAAAAGGTCTTGTGCACTAGATTTATCTAATCCAAGAAATAAAAAAGGATAATTTACAATAATAAAAGGAGGCTTGTTTTGTCACCATGACTGGACCTGGATTCTCAGGGATTAGGTAGTTGACAAATAGTAATACTCCACGGTGAGATCCAATATAACATAGTTTCTGTCCCATGATGTGATCTGATATAATTATCTTATGTGCTAATAATCCTGACTTCTAAGATGTTAATGAGACCGGATATAATATACAGGATTAGGTTGTATCTTCAGCTGATCCCTTTTGAGATATAAAAGAGATTAAACAGAAAAGTAGCTTCAAGGGACCTACTACCAACAAGAAAGAAGAACCAGGATTGGAGTGTATATTATGGACCTGAGGTCCCTGTACTATGAAGCTCTTGTTGTTGTT
>NW_006408614.1:12000875-12001472 GCF_000296735.1 Chrysochloris asiatica | reverse complement strand
GTTATGTGCTGTGGAGTCGGTTCCGACTCATAGCGACCCTGTACAGGGTTTCTGAGGCTACATCTTTACGGAAACAGAAAACCTCATCTTTCACCCATGGAACAGCTAGTAGTTTTGAACTGCTGACCCTGAAGTTGGCAGCCCAATTCGTAACCACTACACTACCAGAGCTCCTAGATCCAGGGAAATGCTGATTCCAAGGCACATGGAGCGCTCCAAGAAATGTGGGAGATACAGATGTTGAAAGGCAATGAGAAACTCTCTCCAGGGCCAACAAAGAAAGAGAAAGCCTTCTAGTATCCTCAACGGTGAAAAAATAAATTTCTGTTTGTTCAAGGCATTTATTTACTTGTGGTATTTCTGTTATAGCAGCATTGGGTTCCTAAGGCTGATGCTGTCCTATAGGAACAACAGGTTTCTCTGTAACTCCTTATACAAGATTGGGGTTTTCACTTCTTAATGTAGAAGAGGACTTGAAACATTTACTTATGAAGATCAAAGAGCACAGCCTTTGATATGGATTACATATTCGTCTCTCATACTTTGGACTTATTGTCTGGAGGAAACAGTCGCTTGAGAAGGATGTCATGCTGGGTA
>NW_006408614.1:11996944-11997815 GCF_000296735.1 Chrysochloris asiatica | reverse complement strand
GAGGTTGGCCCAGGATTGAACATTGTTTCGTTCTGCTGTGCATGGGGTCGCTATGAGTCGGTTCCGACTCGATGGCACCTGACAACAACAACAAGACATCAAGAAAGTGAGTAGGCACAGGAGGCACTCACTCATCTCTGCCAAGAAATTTGGATGGCAACTATCTGGCCAACTGGAAGAGATCTGTATTTGTGCTCATTCCAAAGAGAGGTGACCCAACAGAATGCGGAAATCATTAGACAATATCTTTGATATCCCACACGAGTAAAGATTTACTAAGGGTAATACAGAAATGGCTGCAAGCATACATTGACAGAGGACTTCTAGAGGATCAAGCTGGATTCAGAAGAGCCCATGGAACGAGGAATATAATTGCTGATGTCCAATGTATCTTGGCTGAAAGCAGAGAATATCAGAAAGATGTTTACCTGTGCTTTATTGACTACCCAAAGGCTTTCAATTATATGGATCATGACAAGCTATGGACAACAATGCGAAGTATGAGTATTCCAGAACACTTAATTGTGCTCATGAGGAATCTGAACTTGGGCCAAGAGGCAGTTGTTCAAACAGAACATGGGAACACTGAATGTTTTAAAATTAAGAAAGGTGCGAGACAAGGTTGTATTATTTCACCATACTTATTCAACTGTATGCTGAGCAAATAATACAAGAAGTTGGGTTATATGAAGACAAACGTGGCATCAGGATTGGAGGAAGATTCATCAACAACCTGCGATAAGCAGACGACACAATGTTGCTTGCTGAAAGTGAACAGGACTGAAAACATTTACTGATGAAGATCAAAGAGCACAGTCTTCGGTATGGATTACATCTCAATGTCAACAAAACAAAAATCCTCACCACTGGA
>NW_006408614.1:11994963-11996734 GCF_000296735.1 Chrysochloris asiatica | reverse complement strand
ATGCTTTTGAGTTGTGGTGTTGGAGGAGAATACTGAAAGTGCCATGGACTGCCAAAAGAACTAACAGATCTGTGTTGGAAGAAGTGCAGCCAGAGTGCTCCTTGGAGGCCAGGATGACTGAACTTCATGTCTCATACTTCAGACATATTGTCAGGAGGGACCAGTCACTGGAGAAGGATGTCATATTTGGTAAGGTGGTGGGTCAGAGAAAAAGAGGAAGACCCCCCAGCAAGATGGATTGGCAAAGAGGCAGCATCGGTGGACTCAAGCGTGGCAACAATAGTGAGGTTGGCCAAGGACCAGGAAGTGTTTCACTTTGTTGTGCATAGGTTCGCTATGAGTCAGTACCAACTCGATGGCACATAAAAACAACAACAAAATTGAATTGGAATGAATATTCCAAAAAGACAATATACAACAAACATGATACTTGCTGATAATGAATTCCATACGTATTGCAGTTTTGTTGTTCTGTTTGTGTTTTCCACTGTTTCCGTTGTTCTGGGATCATCTGTTAACAAGACACCCTTTTGCCATAATTATCTGGACTCTTCCCTCATAAATCAGTGGAACATTTCCATGTGATCCAATTCTGTACTACTGCATGGTGTGTTCCATTGGACTCCATGTCTACCTTTCTGCCAGTTCCACATGGACCTGTTTACAGCGTCTGACCTTTGTTCATTGTCAACTTGCTAATTAAATAATAATAATAATAAAAGGTTCCCTGGTGACACAGTGATTAAGCACTCAGCTATGAAAGGAAAGTGCAGTGATTTGGCCTCACCAGAAGTTCCAAAGGAGGAAGACCTGGTAATCATCTTCAGTAAAGACTGTTGTTGAGTTGGTTCTGACCCATATTGACCCGGTAAAGTGTTTCCGAGGAGTAACTGATGGGTTTGAATTCTGATCTTGTGGTTAGCCCATCCAGTGCTGACCTACAGTGCCACACCAGGATTCCTTGATAATACTTGTTGTTGTTGTTAAGTGTTGTCGAGTCGATTCCAACCCATAGGACCCTGTATAGGGTTTCCAAGGAGCAGCTACTGAGCTTGAACCACCGACCTTGCAGTTCAAATGACTTTGCAGTCTGGTGCATTAACCCACAGCACCACACCAGGGCTCCTACAGGCTGGAAAATCTGAGGCGGTAGGTCTACTCCATTGCATGGGGTCTCTAAGAGGTAGAATTGACTCCATGAGACACAACAATGGTCACATAGTAAAGTGGGTTTTTTTTGGTGTGTAATTAGGGTGAATTATTCTATGAATTACAAGTATGTGTGCATGTCACCATCACCATACAGCAGTCCCAGTACCCATGCCCCCCAAAGAAACAAACAAACCTCACACAGTCACACCCCCTCCCGAGCCTCTGCTCCTGCCAACCTCTGACCTCCTTTGTCACCACAGACAAGAAGGTCTTAGAGATGGGATCTGAGGGGCTCACAGGTTTGTGAGATTGACTTTCTTCATTCAGCATAATGCTGTTGAGACTAACCCACTTTCTCAAGTGAATCAGTAGATAATTCATTTTATTGTTGAATGGTATTCCGTTGGGTGGATGCACTGCAATGTACTTATTCACGTATCCATTCTGAGACATTTGGACCAGTTTCAGTTTGGGGACACAGTGACCAGAACTGTGACACACATTTATGTACAGGTTTTGGTGAATACACGTTGTTATTTCTCTGGGATTAACAACCAGGTGAGGTTCTGCTACGCTTAACACTGCCACAATGCCTTCCAGAATGACAACCCCCACACAG
>NW_006408614.1:11993417-11994315 GCF_000296735.1 Chrysochloris asiatica | reverse complement strand
CTACCCAGGGCCAGGCTATATGGTCACTGCGCTTGGAAAAGTCTTCTGTCACCAATAAGGGTCACACCACTCTCTGTCCCCAATCACAGTGGGAGCTGGGCTGAGTGACTGCAGGCAGATTGGACAAGAGAGGAGCCTGAACACCTGGCCCAGGTAAAGCTGACCCCTACCAGGATGCCCCTCCACCAGACACATCTGCCCAGGTCCCGAGGCTGGCATGGACATGTGCTAATTGGCAGTGGGGGCAGTGCTGTCCCCACAGCAGAGCTAATTGGGCCCTGGAGTCCACACATCCAAGTGCTTTGGGGAGGAATGTCTCATTTAAACCAGCAAACGTTAATAACAGTTCCAGCTGCCTCAGGACCTGCCAGGCTGCCAGGGGCCTCCAGACTGTGTCTGGCCAGAGAGTAGCCATCTGTGCCCTGCACTGGACCAAGGAAACAGATCTTGGAGGTAGGTTCCTATAGAACCCCTCTGTAACTGAGGTGACCAATGTATGTGATGGGTAAAGGACTGGCAGGAGGGTCACCTTTCACTGGACGCAGACACTGACTGATGGTGAATGCAGGGCGAGGGCCACGCAGTATTTTCTTTTCTCTTGGGCCCTCACGCAGCCCCTGTCTCTGTAGTCTGAATTCTTCACTAAGGGCGCCAAGCCTGTCTCCACTTCTTCCTGCAGGTCTCTCACAGACACCCCTACTCTGAGCTGAGAAGAGAGTTCCCACGGCAGACGGCAACCTGTCCGAGAGTCTGTCCTCAGCACCTGGCTAGGTCGTGAAGCTTCACTTGTCATCACCTCCCTCACACTGGACAGTTGTCCACTCGTCCGTAACCCACCCCCTCCCCAGGCCCCTAATTCATTCATCCTCAGCTCCTACCCCACAGTGAGTCTGAGGGC
>NW_006408614.1:11992109-11992694 GCF_000296735.1 Chrysochloris asiatica | reverse complement strand
CTGTATTTATGTATTTACTAACCTACCCTAACCTGCCCCAGCACCAGATCTGCTGCTAAGGATTAATTAGCCTTACAGTACAAGTACACCAAATGGACAATCATACTTTGGGCATAGTATCAGGATGGACAAGGTCCTGTAGAAGGACGTCATGCTTGGTAAAACGGAGGGTCAGCGATAACTAGGAAGACCCTCAAGGAGATGGACTGACCTTGTGGCAGCAACAATGGACTCAAACATGACATCATGAATCTGGGGCAGGGCTGACAGCGCTTCGTTTGGTTGTTCACAGTCCCAAAAGTTGGAATCAGTTAGTTGGTACTTAAAAACCACAACAAGGATTAATTGTTCCATGCCTCTCTTTAAAATCAGTTTGAAATGGCTTTAGGTTTATAGTGTACTTTCATTGTAGTGTTAATGTCTACTTCCCTTGGGTTTACTTTGTTGTTGTATTTTCTTTGGCCTGAATTGAGTTCTCAATTATCTTCCCTTTTTAAAAACTACAATTTGAAAGCATTTGGTAGCATGAAATTGCCTCTGAATACCTATGGGCTTTGCCACATAGAACTGTTCTCATGATTGCAC
>NW_006408614.1:11988288-11989175 GCF_000296735.1 Chrysochloris asiatica | reverse complement strand
AAGTACATAACCTTCTCTCCTGAGTCTCAGGTTGTTCATCTGAAAGTGGGGATGGTAGCCAGTGTGCTTCAGGACTACGCAGGGAGCCAATGCGGCAATCCACAGTGAAATGCTTGGCACAGGATAAGGATGAGGAAACTATGCCTTTATATCATTGAGACGGGCTACCGGGGATCAGACTGCACAAAGGGGTTGGAAAGAAACCTACAAGGGGCCAGACCCTAGATTGTTCTGGAAACAAACTTCATCTCTCCCCTATTCCATCCCTGTTGTTTATCACACTTGCCATGTTGTAGGCAGATGGCTCCTCCCTCAATTACCAAAATAACAACCAAACAACCCCATTGCTGGCAAGTTGATTCCAACTCCTGGTGACCCTGTTTGCTTCAGAGAGGAGCTGTGCTCCTCGGGGCTTTCTTGGCTTTATCTTCTGGATGTATGTTGCCAGCCCTTTCTTTCTCAGCCATAAGCCTTTAAAAACCTTCTTACTGTCTGTTTAGTGTCTTTCAGGACTTTGCTGAAATTTCTCCTTTGATGAAACTCCCCTCTCGATCTTTTGGATGCTTCCAGTTTTTACCTTTTTGCTCCTTTACAGTGCTCTAAAAGGGTCTTGACATGGCACAGAGCTAGATATGAGATCTATGGCTGACCTCCTGGCCTCATGGTTGTGTCTGGGTTTGGTTTCTTGTTAGCCTGAATCTGACACACCCATTATCACATGAAACCTCCTGATGTTGTTTTCCTTTATAGAATCAAGTACAAAAACGAAGCAAAAGATCACCCACCTACTAGCATAGAAGAACATGCTTCCCATTGCCCTCAAGTTGAGTCTGACCTGTAGTGATCATATAGGAAAAAGTAGAACTACCACACGGGCTTCCCAAGAC
>NW_006408614.1:11984267-11986268 GCF_000296735.1 Chrysochloris asiatica | reverse complement strand
CACTCAAAGTTTTCAAGAGTAAAATTGTTTTGATGACTGTATGGGGCCTCGGATTGACCTGGAATTCATGCAGAAGCCCGAGCTGGTAGGGATCATGTCTGTCTTATGCTCAGTTTTTTTTCAGGCCAGAATAGTGTGTTATCTGGCAGGTGATCCACAAACATTAGTTGAATTAAGACCCCCAAGAATTAGGAAGAGTTTCTAGCCATCCAAGAGGTAACAAAAGTTCAGGAGCCCTCTCAAGACCCCAGTATCATTTCTCAGAAGCTCTGCCCCCATGGGTTGTGAAGAAAATTCAAAAGTAACCATTCTGTAGGGGTGGGAGGCACACAGACTCACATGGAGGTCTTGGAAACTTGTCTCAGACTTTTAAGAGCAGGATCGCAGCATCTTGGCAGAACCTTGCCAAGTTAAACCCAGGAGACTCTAATGAACCCAGAGCTCAAAAACCAATATATCAGACAATTGAGAGCAATGTTTTAAAAACTGAAAAGGGATGTCCTTGAAATGTTGAAGTGAGAATTTCCAAAACTCTGTCAGAATCATCTGATTTTGTATTTCTTATATCTATTCAAAGCTTATGAAAACTAGGAGAACTCTTAATGAGTAAGAAAATAAATAAATTTTAGTAAAAGAGTATTGTGACCTTTTAACTTACCTCTCTACAATTCAAAGACCCTGGGTAGCACAAATAATTGGCACTGGACTACAAACCTAGATCCCCACTCACTCCTGTGCCAGTTTGTTGTGCTGTGGGGGCTTACATATGGTTGTGATATTGAAAGGTCTGCCACCAGAGTTTCACATACCAGCAGAGTCACCAATGATGGGCAGCTGTGAGTAGACCTTCCAGACTAAGACATACCTGGGAATCTATTTCTAAAGAAATTGGCCAGTAAAAACGTTTTGACTAGTAGTGGAACATCATTGCTATGGTGCCAGAAGACGGGCATCTCATGTTGGGAGGGACTGAAGATACAACTGAGGAAAAGCTTCCAGGGAAATGATACCAAAGAATAAAGTTTTATGAGCTGATGTGGCAGGAGTCAAATGAGAAGAAATAGCTGCAAACATTTATTAATAACTGGAATGTGGACTATACAGTGCATGAATCTAGCAAAATTAGAAGTTGTCAGACATGAAATGTGAAGTATAAAGATTGATATCCTAGGTGTTAGTGAGCTGAAATTAACTGGTATTGACCATTTTGAGTCAGACAATCACATGATCTATGACACCAGGAATGACAAAGAGGACTGGATTCACAGTCATCATCAAAAGTAACATTTTAAGATCCATCCTGAAGTGTTGTTGTTATTGTGAAGTGTGCTTGTTATTGTTGTTAAGTGCTATTGACTCGATTCCAACCCATAGCGACTCTGTGTAGGGTTTCCAAGGAATCTCTGGTGAGCTTGAACTGCTGACCCTGCAGTTCAAATGGCTTTACAGTCTGTTGCATTAACCCACAGCGCCACACCAGAACTCCATTGTGAAGTGTAGGGGTAGGAAAATATTTACAAGGATGACCAATTATTCAAATTTATGCACCAACCACTAATGCCAATGATGAAAAAACTAGTTTTGAGGGTTTTTTTTGTTGTTGTTGTTGTTGTTTTACCAACTTCAACAGTCTGAAATTGATTTTTAAAATGCAATAAAAAATGAATTGGTAATTACTGACCATTGGAATGCCAAGATTGGAAACAAAGTAGATGAGAAATATGGCCTTGGTACGTATTTTGATGATACAGGGGATTGAACAAAAGAATCTTGCAAGACTAACAACTATTTTCCTGAAATACTTGCTTTCAACAGTGAAAAATGGTTATGCACATGGACCTCTCCAGATGGAATACACAGGAAAAAAATCGACTACATATGGGAAAAGAGATGATGGAGAAGCTCAGTATCGTCAGTCAGAACAAGACCATGGACCCACTGCAGAAAAGACTATCAATTGATCATATGAAAAGTCAAGATAAAGCTGAAGAAAATTAAAAC
>NW_006408614.1:11981368-11983292 GCF_000296735.1 Chrysochloris asiatica | reverse complement strand
TATTTAGCATGTCTCAAGCTGAAAAAACTGAAAAGAAAACTTCATCTCACATACTTTGGACATGCTATCAGGAGGGACCAGTACATGGTGAAGGACACCTTGTTTGGCAGAGTAGAGGATGCAGGAAGCAGAGGAAGACCTTCAGTGAGATGGATTACACAGTGGCTGTAACAATGGGCTGAAACATGGCAATGATTGTGAAAATGGCATACGACTGTTCTGTTGTACATGGGATCTCAATGAGTCACAACCGACTTCTAACAACAACTAACTGGAAGTTGGCCATTCAAATCCACACAGTGACACCACAAAAGAAAGTTCTGACAACCTACCTCCATAAATATCATAGAAAACCCTGAGGAGCATCCCTGGCAAATGTAACTTGTGAATTCTGCTCAACATCCTAGGTGTCACATCTCCATGTTGCTTCTGGCATATTGTCTGTTCTCCCTCACTAACATGATGTCCAGAATCCATGTGACTTTCAACAGCCCTCCATAAGTGCAGAGTGAAGATTGAGACTTCCAAAAACTATGATAGAAAGATTCTTTTGTGACTACACGTGCAGCTGATTGTCCACACTCCCCTCACCCCCTGCTCCTCTCACTGTAGCACATGACCCTCTAGCATTTGAAGGATAGGTATACATCTCAGGTAAGCGTATCTTAGGCTTTTCACTAGCCTGGGATGCCAGACAACACTCTCAGCTGATTGTTACTATGCTAGGGAGTGTTCACAGAACTCTTGAGAGCTGGCCTTCTTCCCCACACAGCTGGGCCAGGTAGTGATAACTCCCCTAAGAAACTGCCTACTGTCTCAGTCCACTCTCTTCTCTGGTCATGTCTAACTGACTCAGTCATCCATCCATCCACTCGTCCATGCACCCATTTCTATCTATCTATCTATCTATCTATCTATCTATCTATCTATTGTCCGTCCGTCTTTCTATCTATCTATCGATCTATCTATCTATCTATCTATCTATCTATCTATCTATCTATCTATGTATCTATCCATCCATCCATCCATCCATCTATCTATCCATCTGTCTGTCTATCTATCCATCCATCCATCCACTTATCTCCATATCAGTCCATCTGTCATACTGTAGTAGCTTGCATCTTGCTCTAATGCTGGAAGCTATGCCATTGGTGCTCCAAATGCCAGTAGGGTCTCCCATGCTGGACAGGTTTCAAAGGAGCTTTCAGATGAAGATAGACTTGGAAGAAGGGATAGAGATGACTTCTGAAGAATTAGCCACAAATCAAAATGAGAAGAAACAGGTGCAAACATCCATCAATAATTGGACTTTGGAATGTACAAAATATGAATCTAGGATAATTGGATGTTGTCAAAAATGAAATCAAATGCATAAAGATTGATATCCTAGGTATTAGTGAGCTAAAATGTGCTGGAGTTGGCCATTTAGAATCATATTATTTACTATGTTTGGAATGACAAATTCAAGAGGAATGGTATTGCATTCATTGTTGAAAAGAACATCTTAAGATCTATGTTGAAGTACAACGCTGTGTATAATAGGATAATATTTATACACCTACAAGGAAGATCAGTTAATACAGCCATTATTCAAATTTATGCACCAACCTCCAAGGCCATTGCTAAAGAAATTGAAGAATTCAATCAAATTCTTCAGTTTGAAATTGATCAAACATTCAATCAAGGAGCATTGATAATTACTGGTGTTTGGAACTCGATGTTTGGAAACAAAGAGGAAGAAGCCATCAAAATGGAAAATATGGAAAATATGGCTTTGATGATAGAAGTGATGCTGGAAATCACGTGATAGAATTTTGCAAGACTAACAACTTTATAGCAAATACATTTGTCATCAAGGAACCAACTCACAGGCACTAAAAACCACCAAACAATCTAGGTATTCAAGGAACAAAACAATCAAAAT
>NW_006408614.1:11979444-11980157 GCF_000296735.1 Chrysochloris asiatica | reverse complement strand
ACCTGGACAGTGACTTGTTGACCTGTGTAGAAGGCAGCTCCCAGGGTGCTCAGTGATGGACCCAAGCCAGGACCTCAGGCATTGGGACTCCCGTGCCCCCCATGCCTGATGGGCTGGCCAGTCCCAGAGGCTGTGCCCTGCTAATTGGCAATGTGGGCAGCAGTTTCTGCACTTGGGTAATTGGACTCTGGAGTCTCCAGGCTTCGTAGAAAAAGCCACGCCTGGCTTTCTGCATCGACTTAGCCAACCCCCTTCTCACGAGCCAGTGGGACCTGTGTCTGGTTCCCGCAACCAGCCGGGGTTGTGGGACACAGGAGGAGCAGTACCTGTGGTCAGTTGAAGCTGTTCACTACCACCCCGTAGTCCCCGGAAGGACCACATAACCACCCTGTGATCGACTTCACCTGTTGAGGGTTCAGGTATTCCACAGTCTTGCATCTTGGTGAGCTGTGTGTGTGTGATGGGCAGGTCCCACTCCACGTGTCCCCAATTCAGACAGGTGCTGAGCAGGACTCCTTTCTGGAACCCCTGACTGGTGGCTCACCATGCTTCCCAGGTGGGCCTGGCATACATGGATGCCATGCTGGGTCCTAGTTCCCAAAGTTGCTCCTGGCCCCTTCCTGGAGCAGACACAACCACCCCCAACCCACCACTGCCACTGCCCAGCCCTGGAGGCTCTGCAGGTAGGAGACAAGGTGTCTGCAAGCAGCTGT
>NW_006408614.1:11969765-11970679 GCF_000296735.1 Chrysochloris asiatica | reverse complement strand
CCTGCAGAGACGTGACCTGTGACAGAGGTACATGCCCTGCAGACACCTGACCTGTGACAGAGGTACATGCCCTGCAGAGACGTGACCTGTGACAGAGGTACATGCCCTGTAGAGACGTGACCTGTGACAGAGGTACATGCCCTGCAGAGACGTGACCTGTGACCTGGCTTTCAGTTCTTACTGAGTACAGGACTCAGGTGACCTGGACAGTGACTTGCTGATCTGTGTAGAAGGCAGCTCCCAGGGTGCTCAGTGATGGACCCAAGCCAGGACCTCAGGAGTTGGGACTCCCGTGCCCTCCATGCCTGATGGGCTGGCCAGTCCCAGAGGCTGTGCCCTGCTAATTGGCAACATGGGCAGCAGCCTCTGCAC
Source organism: Chrysochloris asiatica (assembly GCF_000296735.1). Lineage (NCBI taxonomy): Eukaryota > Metazoa > Chordata > Mammalia > Afrosoricida > Chrysochloridae > Chrysochloris > Chrysochloris asiatica. Next base: position 11,970,307 of record NW_006408614.1, on the reverse strand, counting down.
TTGAATAATTGGACTCTGGAGTCTCCAGGCTTCGTAGAAAAAGCCACGCCTGGCTTTCTGCATCGCCTTAGCCAACCCCCTTCTCATGAGCCAGTGGGACCTGTGTCTGGTTCCCGCAACCAGCCGGGGTTGTGGGACACAGGGGGAGCAGTACCTGTAGTCTGTTGAAGCAGTTCACTACCACCCCGTAGTCCCCGGAAGGACCACATAACCACCCTGTGATCAACTTCACCTGTTGAGGGTTCAGGTATTCCACAGACTTGCATCTTGGTGAGCTGTGTGTGTGTGTGATGGGCAGGTCCCACTCCACGTGTCCCCAATTCAGACAGGTGCTGAGCAGGACTCCTTTCTGGAGCCCCTGACCGGTGGCTCACCATGCTTCCCAGGTGGACCTGCATACATGGATGTCATGCTGGGTCCTAGTTCCCAAAGTTGCTCCTGGCCCCATCCTGGAGCAGACACAACCACCCCCAACCCACCACTGCCACTGCCCAGCCCTGGAGGCTCTGCAGGTAGGAGACAAGGTGTCTGCAAGCAGCTGT
>NW_006408614.1:11934849-11936933 GCF_000296735.1 Chrysochloris asiatica | reverse complement strand
ACCAAGTACATTGTCCACCTTTGTCCCAAGGTTCCCGTGGCATTTTTCTGTGGTGTTTCTGCTCCCCCTGTTTCATCTTGCCACTTGGTCTTGCCCAGGATTTTGGCTCAGGCCTCCGAGCCAGGTCCGGCAGATTCAAAAGTACACGAGATTTTACTTCAACTCCAAACTCCACAAGCTATAAGCCTTCAAACCTTTAAAATATTCCTATCTCTGTGGTTCAGAGTTTTGGAGCTCTGCCCTGGATCTGCTTTGCCTGGTATTCTGTGTTATTGCTGATGGTGAACTTCAATGCACCTCCATCCTTCTATTCATTTTTGACAATATCTTATTTTGCTAGATTTATACTTTGTACATTCTATGTTCCAATTATTAATGGATGTTTACAGCTGTTTCTCTTTATTTTGAGCTGTGCCCCATCAGCAAATGAAGGTCCCGAAAATTTAATTCCATTCATGCCATCATGGTTACTTCTATTCTGAGGAGGCAGCCCTTCTCCAGTCACATTTTGAGTGACTTCCAACCTGAGGGTCTCATCTTTTAGCACTATATTATATGAAGAAGAATGTGGCATCAGGGTTAGAGAAAGACTCATTAACCTGGGATATGCAGATGATACATACTTGCTTGCTGAGCATGAAGAAGACTTAAAATACTTACTGATGAAGATCAAAGACCACAGCCTTTGGTATGTGTTCACCTCAATGTAAAGAAAACAAAAATCCTCACCACTGGACCAATAAATAACATAAAGATAAATGGAGAAAAGATTGATGTCATGGATTTCATTTTGCTTGAATCGACCATCAACATTCATGGAAGAAGCAGTCAAGAAATCAGACAACATATAGCAATAGGCAAAACTGCTGACAAGACCTCTTTAATGTATTCAAGAGCAAAAATGTCAGTTTGAGGACTAAGGTGCTACTGACGCAAGCAAGGGTATTTTCAATAACACCATATGCATGTCCTGGTGTGGCGCTGTGGGTTAATGCGTCAGACTGCAAAGCCGTTTGAACTGTAAGTTTGGCAGTTCAAGCTCACTAGCTGCTCCTTGGAAGCCCTGTACAGGTCGCTATGGGTCAGAAGCGACTACATGGAACTTAACAACAACAACATATGCATGTGAATGATGGACAATGAATAAAGAAGACCATAGAAGAATTGATGAATTTGAGTTATGGTCTTGGAGGAAGATATTAACCGCCAAAAGAACAAATACCATCTGTGTTGGAAGAAGTACAGCTCGAATGCTCCGTAGAAACCAGGATGTCGAGACATTGTCTCATAATTCAGAGGTATTTTCAGGAGGGACCAGTCCTGGGAGAAAGACATCATGGTGTCCAGATTCCATGTGACTTTCAAAAGCCCTCCATAAGTGCAGAGTGAGGATTGAGACTTCCAAAAATTATGATAGAAAGATTCTTTTGTGACACCATGTGCAGCTGATTGTCCACACTCCCCTTACTCCCTGGTCCTCTCACTGGAGCACATGACCCTCTAGCATTTGAAGGATAGGCATACATCTCAGGTAAGCATATCTTAGCCTTTTACTAGTCTGGGATGCCAGACAACACTCTCAGCTGATTGTTACTATGCTAGGGAGTGTTCACAGAACTCCTGAGAGCCGGCCTTTTTCCCCACACAGCTGGGCCAGGTAGTGGTAACTCTCCTAAGAAACTGCCTACTGCCTCTGTCCAGTATTTTCTCTGGTCATGTCTAACTGACTCATCCATCTATCCACTCATCCATCCACCAATTTCTGTCTATCTATCTATCTATCGTCCGTCTATCTATCTGTCTGTCTGTCTGTCTATCTATCTATCCATCCATCCATCTATCTCCACATCAGTCAATTTGTCATACTGTAGTAGCTTGCATCTTACTCTAATGCTGGAAGCTATGTCGCTGGTGCTCTAAATGCCAGCAGGGTTTCCCATGCAGGACAGGTTTCAGAGGAGCTTTCAGACTAAGATAGACTTGGAAGAGGGATAGAGATGACTTCTGAGGGATTAGCCATGAAAAAGCTTTTAGTACTTTTATTTGCTGTTGTGGCTGGCACAAGTCAAAATGAGAAGAAACAG
>NW_006408614.1:11931064-11933349 GCF_000296735.1 Chrysochloris asiatica | reverse complement strand
ATTTATGCACCAACCTACAATTTCTAAAGAAATTGAAGAGTTCGATCAATTTCTTCTTTTGAAATTGATCAAACATGCAATCAAAGAGCATTGATAATTACTGGTGTTTGGAACTCGATGTTTGGAAACAAAGAGGAAGAAGCCGTCAAAATGGAAAATGTGGAAAATATGGCTTTGATAATAGAAATGATGCTGGAAATCACATGATAGAATTTTTGCAAAACCAACAACTTTATAGCAGAGACATTTGTCAACAAGGAACCAAATCAAAGGCACTAAAACCACAACAATCTAAGTATTCAAGGAACAAAACAATCAAAATTTAAAAAGTCAGCTCTCTTGGAGTTTATATCCTATTAGGGGAGAGAGAAGAGACCCCGAATAAAGAAGTGAGGCCATCAGCATGGCACTCACAGATACGTGCTAAGGAGAAAACGTGCATCAGACATTGTAGCTGAAGAGTGGCCCCCAAAGGTATTTCCACAGAAATATCACATCACAAAACCCTGTGAGGGGCCTGGGAACTTTATGGGTAGTTTTATTTGGAAAAAGATTATTTGAAGATGCGATTAAGTGAAGGATCTTGAAATAAAAAGATCATCCTGAACTAATGTGAGTGACCCCAAGTCCAAAGACAGACATCCTCATACGAGACACAGAGGAGATTTGAAATAGGTAGAAGAGGAGAGGGCTGTGTGAAGTTGGAGGCAGAAATTGGGGCAATGCAGCCACAACCAGCTGAGCACCTGTAGTCACCAGAAGCTGGAAGACACCAGGAAATATTCTCTGTAAAAGCTTTCAGAGAGTTTGCCCTTGCTGGCACCCTGGATTCAGCCCCCAGCCTCCAGAACTCTGGTAGAATACATTTCTGTTGTTTCAAGTCGTTTCGTTTGTGTGTATTTGTTAAGGCCACCATAGGAAGTGGGTTCAGCAGGCAAACAGAGTTGGAATGGTGTGTGGGAGGGAGGGCGAGAGGCATGCAGACCTTTGGAGAACATTCCAAGGGAAGGAAAAGTGAGTTCAGAAGCTCTGAGGGATGGAGGCTGGCCTCCAGACCTGGGTGAGGAACGTGGGAGGCAGTGGTCTTGGGATGGACAAGAAGATGGAGACCAGAGAGGAGGGAAGCTGTGGCCACCTCTTGGACTTGAAGTCACTTCAGTAGTCAGCTCTTGCTGAGTACAGGACTCAGGTGACCTGGACAGTGACTTGTTGACCTGTGTAGAAGGCAGCTCCCAGGGTGCTCAGTGATGGACCCAAGCCAGGACCTCAGGTGTTGGGACTCCTGTGCCCCCTATGCCTGTTGGGCTGGCCAGTCCCAAAGGCTGTGCCCTGCTAATTGGCAATGTGGGCAGCAGCCTCTGCACTTGGGTAATTGGACTCTGGAGTCTCCAGGCTTCGTAGAAAAAGCTATGCCTGGCCTTCTGCATCGCCTTAGCCAACCCCCTTCTCACGAGCCTGTGGGAGCTGTGTCTGGTTCCCGCAACCAGCCGGGGTTGTGGGACACAGGGGGAGCAGTACCTGTAGTCTGTTGAAGCAGTTCACTACCACCCCGTAGCCCCCGGATGGACCACATACCCACCCTGTGATCGACTTCACCAGTTGAGGGTTCAGGTATTCCACAGACTTGCATCTTGGTGAGCTGTGTGTGTGTGATGGGCAAACCCTACTCCACTTGTCTCTGATTCAGACAGGTGCGGAGCAGGACTCCTTTCTGGAACACCTCACCGGTGGCTCACCGTGCTTCCCAAGTGGGCCTGGCATACATGGATGTCATGCTGGGTCCTAGTTCCCAACGTTGCTCCTGGCCCCATCCTGGAGCAGAGCACAACTGCCCCCAACCCACCACTGCCACTGCCCAGCCCTGGAGGCTCTGCAGGTAGGAGACAAGGTGTCTGCAAGCAGCTGTGCACGACCAGCTAGGAAAGTCCGGCTGTAGCATCTCACTCATGGACACTTCAAAACCCACCCTTTCTGGGGTCCACAAAACTCTCAGGTTTTCCTAAAGAGTTAAGTGGGCATTTGCTAACCAGGCAAACACTTTCTATCCACTGACACCTGGGTGAACTCTGGTCAGGATGAGAGGGCCCTCAATCCAAGCACAGGTGACCCAAAGGCCAGGAAGGAACAACCAACTCAAAACACAATGTTCTGAAGATGAGGGGAGAGCCTGCACTGGATTCTGGGACAGGAAAGCCTCTATGAGTAGGCAACGGTGGCATCCAAGTAAAACCTGGGGTCTGGCTGGTGGCAGTGGGCCAGTGCTGACCTCTTAGTTCTCACAAAAG
>NW_006408614.1:11926919-11928196 GCF_000296735.1 Chrysochloris asiatica | reverse complement strand
GTTTTTAGCAGTAGAGTTTCTTCCCCGTCTGTGTAAGGTGGGGAGCGCTGTTGAAAGCTACTCATCATCATAGTGACACTCAAGTCTCCTTTGACACATGAGTGGTGGCTGCATATAAGAGGCACCGGCCAGGAATCACACCCAGGTCTACTGTATGGCAGGTCAGATGTATACCACAGAATCATAATGCCTCCTGTTTAAATTAATATGCATATACACAATTTCACACGATGTTGCGTCTTGTCCACGTAGGTGTAGAATTGCTGTGACGTAATGTGTGTGTGTGGTCAGTTTTTGTTGTTGTTCTGACTTACAATGACTCTACACAAGACAATGAGACACTGCCTGGTCCTGCACCATCCTTACAATGCCTGTTATGTTTGAGACCATTGTACGGCTACTGCATTGCAAAACTCTTCATTAAAGTACGTGTACTGATTTTCACTCCTACTAGCAAGGTACGAGAATTCCAGTAGCTCCATTCCACATCCCACCAACACTTGCTACTATCAGTATTTTTCAAAGGCACCATTCTACTGGACATGTAGCGGTATGTCATTGTGACATCACTCGGCATTTTCTGGTGATAAATGCCGGTGAGCCACTTTCTATATGTTTACTAGCTGTTATCAATTTGCACATTCCCTTTCTGAATTGTCCACTCAAGTCCTTTAGATATGTTTTTATTGGGTCCCTTTCACTTGTTTTTATAGGTTTGTTGTTGTTGTTGTTAGGTGCCATTGAGTCTGTGCTGACTCATAGCAACCCTATGCATAGCAGAATGAAATATTGCCTGGTTCTGTGCCAACCTCACAATTATTGCTACATTTGAGCCCATTGCTGCTGCCACTGTGCCAATCCATCTCATTGGGGGTCTTCCTCTTTTCCTCCAACCCTCCATTTTGCCAACATGATACCCTTCTCCAGTGACTGGTCCCACCTGATATTATGTCTGAAGTATGAGGGATGAAGTCTGGCCATCCTGGCTTCCAAGGTGCACTCTGGCTGTACGTCTTCCATCACAGATATGTTTGTTCTTTGGTATCCAATGTAGTTTCAAAATTCTCCTCCAACACCATAACTCAAATGAATCACCTCTATGTTCTTCCTTTTTAGCAGTGAAATTTTTGCATGCATATGAGGTTATTGAAAATACCAAGGGTTGGGTCAGGTGCACTTTAGTCCTCAAATTGACATCTGTGCTCTTCAACACTTTAAAAAGGTCTTGTGCAGCAGATTTGCCTAATGCAATACGTCTTTTGATTTCTTGCCTGCTG
>NW_006408614.1:11895257-11926154 GCF_000296735.1 Chrysochloris asiatica | reverse complement strand
GATCTTTTCCAGTCAGTTGGCCAGGTAGTTTCTTTCCAATTTCTTGGCATAGATGAGTCAATGCCTCCACTGTTGCCTCAGTTTATTGAAAGGCTTCAATTTGTATTCCATCAATTCTCAGAGCCTTGTTCTTTGTCAATGCCTTCAATGCTCCTTGGGCCTAATTCCATCAGTATCATTGGCTCTATTTGTTACCTCTTGAAATGGTTGAACATTGACCAATTCCTTTGTGTACAGTGACTCTGTATTCCTTCCATCTTTTTCTGATGCTTTCTGCACCATTCATATTTTGCCCATAGATTCCTTCAATACTTCAATTGAGGCTTGATATTTTTCAGTTCCTTCAGCTTGAGAAATGCTGAGCATGTTCTTCCCTTTTGGTTTTCTAATTCGAGGTTTTTGTACATTTTATTATTATATTTGACTTTGTCTTCTTGACCTGCCATTTAACATTTTCTATTTTGCTCTTTCATTTTTTTCCATTTACTTTAGCATCTCTATGCTGGAGAACAAGTTTCAGAGTTTCTTCTGACATCCATTTTGGCCTTTTCTTTTTTTCTTGCCTTCTTAATGACCTTTTGATATCTTCCTTTAAGATGTTTTTGATGTCAACCCACAACTCTTCTGGTCTTCGATCTTTCATGTCTAATACATAGAATCTCTTCTTCAGATTATTTCCAAATTCAGTTGGGATGTGTTTAAGGCCATATTTTGGCTCTTGTGGACTTGTTTTCGTTTTCTTGAGCTTCACCCTGAGCTTGCATGTGAGCAATTGATGGTCTGTTCCACAGTCTTCCCTGGCCTTGTTTTAACTGATGATATGGAGTTTTCCCATCAACTGTTTCCACAGATGTAGTCATTTTGATTTCTGTGTATTCCATCTGATGAGATCCATGTATATTTCCACCTTCTATGTTGCTTTAATAAGGTATTGGCTATGAAGAAGTCATTGGTCTTGCAAAATTCTATCGTGTGGTTCCCCACATCGTTTCTATCCCCAAGGCCATATTTCCCAACTTTGGATCCTTTCTCTCTGTTTCCACCTTTGCATTCCAATTTCCCCACATTGTTTCTATCCCCAAGGTCATATTTCCCAACTTTGGATCCTTTCTCTTTGTTTCCACCTTTGCATTCCAACCACCAGTAATTATTGATACATGTTGATTGCATGTTTGATCAATTTCAGACTGTAGAAGTTGATAGAGTTCTTTAATTTCATCATCACTGGCTCTAGTGGTTGGTGCACAAATTTGAACAACAGCGGTATTAACTGGGTTTCCTTTTAGGCATATGGATATTATCCTATCACAGACAGCGTTGTACTTCATGATAACCCATGATGTGTTCTTTTTGATGATGAGTGTGATACCATTCCTCTTCAATTGTCATTCCTGGCATAGTAAACCCTGTGGTTGTCAGATTCAAAGTGGCCAGTATCAGTCCATTTCAGCTTACTCATGCCTAGGATACCGACATTTATTTGTTCCATTCTTTTTTGACAATACCTTATTTTGCTAGATTTATACTTTGTACAGTCTATGTTCCAATTATTAATGGATGTTTGCAGCTGTTTCTCTTTATTTTTGAGCTGTACCCCATCAGCAAATGAAGATCCCGAAAACTTTATTCCATTCATGCCATCATGGTCACTTCTACTTTGAGAAGGCAGCTATTCCCCGGTCGCAATTTGAGTGTCTTCCAACCTGAGGGTCTCATCTTACAGCACTATATTATATGAAGAAGAATGTGGCATCAGGGTTAGAGAAAGACTCATTAACCTGGGATATGCAGATGATACATACTTGCTTGTTGAACGTGAAGAGGACTTAAAATAATTACTGATGAAGATCAAAGAGCACAGCCTTTGGTATGTGTTGCACCTCAATGTAAAGAAAACAAAAATCCTCACCAATGGACCAATAAATAACATGTAGATAAATGGAGAAAAGATTGACGTCATAGGTTTCATTTCGCTTGGATCAACCATCAACACTCATGGAAGCAGCAGTCAAGAAATCAGAGGAAATATCACAAGAGGCAAATCTGCTGACAAGACCTCTTTAATGTGTTCAAGAGCAAAGTTTGAGGACTAAGGTGCTACTGACTCAAGCAATGGTATTTTCAATAACCCCATATGCATGTCCTGGTGTGGCGCTGTGGGTTAATGCGTCAGACTGCAAAGCCGGTTGAACTGCAAGGTTGGCAGTTCAAGCTCACTAGCTGCTCCTTGGAAGCCCTGGACAGGTTGCTATGGTTCGGAAGCGACTACATGGAACTTAACAACGACAACATATGTCTGTGAAAGATGGACAATGAATAAAGAAGACCACGGAAGAATTGATGCATTTGAGTTATGGTCTTGGAGGAGGATATTAACCACCAAAAGAACAAATACCATCTGTGTTGGAAGAAGTACAGCTCGAATGCTCCGTAGAAGCCAGGATGTCGAGACATTGTCTCATACTTTGGAGGTATTGTCAGGAGGTACCAGTCCTGGGAGAATGACATCATGCTTGGCAAAGTGGATGGTCAGCAAAAAAGAGAATGACCTCCCAAGGAGATGAATTGGCATGGTGGCGGCAGCAATGGGCTGAAGTGTAGAAACAATTGGGAGATCAGTGCAGGACCTGACATTGTTTCCTTCTCTCGTGCATAGGGTCGCTGGTAGTAGCTTTGGACTGTATGGCACCTGACAAGAAGCATGCCTTTTTTTCTAAAGAAGCATGCTTTTTAACGTTGAAAATCAAAAGTTATTTAATTTTCACAACTCTTTGCATTCTCATAGTGTTTTTCTTAGGACAAAATAGATAAGCTTTACATATCGGTTCAGGTTTGTATCTTCTGTGGCCATGGTTAAAAGGTGAGACTTGGAAAATTCTGAAGTCATTTCCGATTCCACTGAGCCCAAGGTTGTTCCCATCTGAACGGCCTACAGCGCCCCCTGCCCGCCCCGAGGCGGGTTAGACATCTGAGCGGGTTCTAATGGGCAACCCCCAAATAGGGGGCCGGACCCGGGAAGGCGACACCCAGACAGGGAGACTGGACCGGGGATGGGCAGCCCCCACACGGGGGTCCGGGACGCGGAAGGCGATCCCCAAATAGTGTGCCTGGGGGGATGGGCGACCCCTACACTGGGGGCCGGGACGGGAGACCCTCAGACAGGGAACCGGGACAGGGATGGGCGACCACCACACAGGGGCAGGGACCGGGTAGTGGGAGACCCCGAGATAGGGGGCTGGGACCCGGGAAGGCGACCACCACGATGATGACCTCCAGAGAAGGAGGCGGGGATGGAAGGGTCACCCCCCATAGGGAGTCAGGACGTGGAAAGTGTGACCACCAGAAGGGTGGATTGGATTCCTAGAACGACCCCAGATGGAGGACCAGGGACCCGGGAGGGCCACCCCCAAACAAAGGGGGCGGATCGGAGAGGATGGTCCGGGCTGGGATGGGCGACCCCGAGACAGGAAGGTGGGACCCGGGAAAGGACCTCCAGACTGGGAGTTGGGCCGGGAAGGCGACATCCCCCGGACAGGGAGGCGGGATCCGGGAAGGTGACCACGCCCTCCACGCACACCCGCCTACCGCCTGCAAGGCTCCCAACAGGCGCCGCGTGGACACCTCGGCCGTGACGTTATGAACGTGCGTCGCCGGCAGGCAAGGACCCCGTCGCGCCCGCGTCCCTTCGGGTCCTTGAACCTGTGTGGAGCGGCGGGCCATGGCTTCGCGGCTCCTGAGACTGGCCCCGGTGTCCGCGTGCGCGCGGAGCCTGGCGGCGGGCGGCCAGTGCCGGGTGAGGCGGCGGCGGGCGGGAGCTGGCCCGGCCCTTTCCCGGGGTCCGGGGAGCTTCTCCAGGTCACTCGGTGACGGGTCCAGGAGAGGCGGGCCCGCGGTCAGCGCTGACCCTCTATCCTACATTGTACGGATCCCGAGCCGGCTGTGTGGGCACGGGGCGGCGGGGTGGGCAGCGTCCCCGGGGCAGAGCCGTGCCAGCACCCCGGAAGCAGGGAGGGACCTGAGCAGCTGTGCGGTCATCTGTGCTCGGGGTGCAGCCGGCCTCGTCCCCGAGTGGGTCAGTGCCCGAAGGTCAGCAGGCAGCACGGGACTGAAAGGGGACGCAGAGAAGTGGTCAGGGCTCCGCGTTGGCCGGAAACACCGCCTGGCCCTTGGCCGTCCTCACCTGGTTCCGTTTGAACCCACGGTGTGGCTGCTGTGTGATTTCATTGTTGACCCTCCACTTACCAAGCACGATGCCCCTCTCCAAGGCCTGGCTCCTCCAGCACCCCGGGTGGCAGTCCTGTGTGGTTAATGCACTCAGCTGCTAGCTTCCAGTCCACCTGGCAACCTACTGGGAATCGGCCCTTGGCACACCTAGGGGCACAGTTCTCCTCGGACACATGGGTCGCCATGAGTCAGGTGACGCAGCGGTAACTGGTTTGAATATAACATAATACAGATTCGTACCTTACTTTTTGACCTTGCGCATTGGTGATGGTGGTGGTGCTTATGTGGAGTCGGTTCCGACTCATAGCGACCCTGCCCAGGGTTTCCGAGGCAGTAAATACGTACAAGAGCAGAAAGCCTCGTCTTTCTCCCGCGGAACAACTGGTAGTTTCGAACCGCTGACTTTGAGGTTAGCAACCCGACTCGTAAACACTATGCTACCAGAGCTCAAAGGTTTACTTCTGTTTGTTTTGAATTTTAAAACTTTTTGTTGTTATTTGCCCCTTCAGCCTAGGTAGTATGTGTCTCCCATGTTCCTAGTTAGCAGCTGACCCTCCCTTCTCCTGCTACCCAGATAACCATCATAGAATGTTTCTTTTAGCATGAAAACCTTCTTGACTTTTTATCACAGCTGTCCCATACAGTATCTGCCCTTTGGTGATTGACTAGTTTCACTCAGCGTAACATCCTCCAGGTTCATTCATGTCTTGCAGAGTCATCATTATGCTTTAATGGTACTTAGTATTCCATTGTGTATATGTGCCATCGTTTGGTTATCCATTCTTGCATTGATGGACTATTTTAGGAAAATTGTAGAACATGCTATGGTGTGTCCAGCAATTCCAACACGTGGTATATATATATCCTAGAGGAATAAGGGCTGTGACATACACCAGTGTTCACCCAGGATTGAGACCACCACAGCAAAACGGTGGAAGCCACCTAGGTAACCGTGTTGATGCGGGAACCATGTTTCATTGAGCATCCTGGTAGGGCACGCTTTGCCCTGATCTGTATATGTTCTCATTGCATCCGTTCCAGCTCCATGTAGGCCAGCGTGCTCTGCTAGCTCAGCACATCTTCACTGAAGAATGTTGTCTCTCCTAGCTTGACAACCTGGACAAATGCTTGGCTCCTTGTTAATAGTATTTTGTTTGTCTCCTATTGTAACAATTGTGCATTCTTTGTATGGCTATGTGGCACTGTGGGTTAATGCACCGGGCCATGAGGTCAGTTTGAACTTCCAGGTTGGCAGTTCAAGCCCACCAGCTGCTCCTCAGGAACCCTATACAGGGTCACTGTGAGTCGGAACCGACTCGATGGCACTGTTGTTAATTGCCATTGAGTCGGTTCCGACTCATTTTTAATACTTTGAAAACAAGTTGTGTATTTGTACTCTTTGGTGTATGAAACCTCTGTATATATTAAGGTTATTTCATCATGTGTGTGGGAAAGACGTCTCAGTTTTCTTTTTTTAATGTGATGTTTGGATTCTTTTCTCAGGAAGGACATGATCAGATGTGTTTGGGGCTGGTTGTTGGGGAGGCTGGGGACCGGTGCTGAGGCCGTCTTTTCATTCTGGCTGAGGTAGACGCCATGCCCGGCACATTGAAGGGTTAGTGGGCTTTGTAGTGATTATGGAGCTGGAAGGAGGAGGGAGCGCTCAGAGGTGCCTCATGTTTGCTCTCTTGTGCTTGGTGGGAGTGGAGTGGACACACGTAAGGAAGAGCAGCTTTGGGGACCAGAGTGCGGGTGTTCCAGTTCAGGGTTGATCTGTTACTGGTCAGTGGGACGCTCGCAGGATACAAGGCAGGATTTCTCCCTCTGCCTCTTCTCTCCTGCCTTCCTTCTGGTGGCTTTTTGTAGGCATATTCTGTTCCAGGGGGTCGGGAGGGGCCAGGCGGTCCTGGCAATAACCGGTGTAGGTAGTGGGTGCAATGTTTTCTCACCGAGGGTTTTCAGGCCTTTGCGCTGCTGCCATTCCTGGGAACTGAATGCCGCTGTTCTTGTGTTTTCAGGGAGGGATTCATACAACTGCACCACACAAAGTACAGTATGGTCCTTTGGCCTTCATACTTGGTGATAAAACAACCCCAAAACTGACCAAGTACAGCAAAGTGATCACCGTGGACGGCAGCCTCTGCTCTGGGAAAGGCAAACTTGCCAAAGAGATTGCGGAGAAGCTCGGTGGGTGTGAGCCCGTGGTTTTCTCTCCTGGGGGGGTGGGTCAGGTCTCAGCTCAATTTGATATTCGGAGTGACCTCATGGTGGACATTTAAAATGTATGAAATGCTTATAATGTAGATTGTTTCACATTTATCATCTTTACTGGTCAAAAGCTGCTAGGCATCTTTCCAATTTGGGAAGTACATGGATTGTCCTCTTAAACAGGAATTTGCTCTTGACGTTGTGAGCAGTGTCTGACAGGAGCTCCCTGTGGGGCGGGGGGTGGGAGACTGCCCCAGAGGATTTCCAAGGCAGAGTGGCTGCTGGTGGCTTTGAACTAGTGACCATTCTGATAGCAGCTGAGTGCTGGATCACTGTGTCCCAGGGACCTGCTGCTGCTCTTTGTACAGATGGGTAAACTCAGGCCGGAGGGGCAGGGGTGCTGTCACACAGCCGAAGCCCCATGTCCCCTTCTGCTGTGGAGTCTGTGTGCAGTTGGCACCTTGTGTGTTTAACAGGTGTCCTCTGCCTCCACATGGAAGGGTTTCCTCCTCCATGGGGAATTCCTGTAGGGATGCAGCCACGGGCCCATTTCATGCCCAGGCGTGTGCCACATGCATGCTGGGACCCATTCCCTTGGGACCTGTGCCATCTCACAGCATCGTGACCAGGAGCTCGAGTGAGTCGGCTGGTCCAGGCGGTGTCTCTGTCTGCTCAGGTCTCAGGCACTTTCCGGAGGCTGGCGTGCACTATGCTGACAGCATAACCGGAGATGGGCAGCCGATGGACGTAGAGCTCAGTGGCAACTGTAGTTTGGAGAAATTCTACGATGACCCGAGCAGCAGCGACGGCAACAGTTACCGCCTGCAGTCCTGGCTGTACGCCAACCGCCTGCTGCAGTACGCGGATGCCCTGGAACATCTGCTGAGCACAGGTTCTATTCCCAGATCCTCAGTGTTGTGGGGTGAAGTGAGGCTCCCGGGGGGCTGCACGGAATGTCCCCGGATCCTCAGTGTCGTGGGGTGAAGTGAGGCTGGGGAACCGCAGAGGAGGGGGCCTGGGGCCTGTGCATCCACAGGGTAGACATTAACCCTGAGAGGCCCCGATATGAAGGTGGCTGCAGGCAGATTCCCTGAAGCTGCTAGCTGTCTGAGTGACCGATGCTCAGTCGTGTGACTGGACACAGGTCCAGCAGGTGGGTCAGCGGGAAGGGACTTGGAAGCCCACAGGGACTTGGGGCTTCTTCCCAAGGAGCTAGTAGCATGGTCTGTTTTGGGCGGGTTACTGCTGAGGGCTAAGACAGCACCGCCCGCTCCTCGGGGATGACGCCCTGCTGGGACCCAGGCGTTTGTTGGGGAGCAGCACAGTGGGTGTGGAGACAGCACCCCTCAGCCTTTTAGCTGTGGAGTAAAGCAAAGCAACGTGCTGTTGGCAAAAACCGCAAAATTGACCTTGTAAAAGGTCTCCACCTGCAAGTGCCTCTGAGTGCTGGTGACTAGATCTGGGGGGGTGGGTGTTGTTGGGGTGGGCAGTAACTGCCGCCTTCAGCTGTGTGTCTCCTGGTTCCACAGGCCAGGGAGTTGTGTTGGAACGCTCTATCTACAGCGACTTCGTCTTCTTGGAGGCCATGTACAAACAAGGGTACATCCGGAAGCAGTGTGAGTCTCTGCCCCCGAGCTCCCGGGGGCCATCAGGGCCTGCGTTGGGTTAGATGAAGGCCCTCACTTAGTAAACTAGGGTTCCCTTCTTCCTGAAAGAGCTGTGCTTGTCCTGCACCCCCACCGAGGACAGCAGCGTGTGTCCTGATCCTGGGCCTCTGCTCTGCTGTCTGTGGGGTAGTAGCGCGGAGGGGAGTGGACCCGAGGGAGGTCAGTGGGTGGGGAGCTACGCTGACCTTCCCTCCTGAGAGAAGCTTGTGTGGGCAGCCTGGTGACACCGACCCTTGCTCTGTCAGGCGTGGATCACTACAATGAGGTGAAAAAGATCACCATCAACGAGTACCTGCCTCCTCACGTGGTCATCTTCATCGACGTGCCTGTGGCCGACATCCAAAGCCGCCTGCAGAAGAGTGGTAATGTAAGCAGACGTTCCCCCTTCTCCTGGGCCGCTCGCTTCTGATCTCACACCCACACCCAGGACCCAGCTGAGTCAGGCTCCCCACTGCTGTTCCGTGTACCCTGTAGCTCAAGAACCACGGAGTCCTGTGTGTGGGAGCCCGGCTGGGACCTGTGCCCGAACTGGCTTCTGCGTGCACACTGATTCTCTGGTGGAGTTTTCTTGTCTTATTACTTAAAAGCGAATGTGATGTTCCCCATCCTCGTGGCTCTCCTCTGTCACTTCGGCGCCCCCCACGCCTTCCTGCTCAGGGTTAGGACGTTGGAGCAGTGAGCCCCCCACCCAAACTTTAGATTGTAGTTTTTGTTGGAATTGATCTGTGGCTGCTGTCTTACTGCTGTTAAGTGCTGCAGAGTCGCTTTCAATCCGTCACAGCCCCGTGCAGACTTTCCAAGACTTGATCTTTGCAGGTGCAGAAAGCCCCATATTTCTCCTGTGGAGCTACTGCTGGGCTTGAATAGTTGACCTTGTGGTTCACAGTCCCGTGCTTACCCTATAGAGCCAGTCACCTAGAATTCCCCATTTAGAAGTCACTGGTACCTGTCTAGCTGAGGGGGCTGGCAGGCTACTGTGGAGGCCCAAGGCCTGCCCCGCCCTCACCCTCCAGGCTCGTGGGAGAGGGCGCTCCCAGGTCCAGTGAGGCTGCAGGGGAGCTGTCCTCGGTGCTGAGACCCTCACAGGTGTTGCGTGCACTCTGAGTGACAGACTCTCGGAAGGCCAGCGGAAGAGTCCTGTTTGCCTTTGTCGCTCCCTCTCTTCAGTCCTAAGCACCCTGGCGGCATCTCTTGCACCCTGGGTGCTGCCCCTGGTGCGTTTCTCCATGAAGAGTTTGTGCTTAAGGATGATGCATAATTTAGGGCCCTGGGGGCACGGTGGGCTCAGTGTTGTGCTGCTCACTGAAAGTTCAGCGGTTCAAAGTCACCAACCGCAGTGTAGGAGAAAGGCTGCTTCCATGTGATGACAACTTTGGAAACCCTATGGGGCAGTTCTTCTCTGTCCTGTAGGGGCACTGGGCATCGGAATGGACTCCAGGGCACTGGGTTTGGGTGGGGCGTATGCTGTATAATGTGGACATTGAAAGCCTGCCACCTGGTGGCAATAGGAGGGAGCTGCAGGTTCAGGCTGGTACTCACTAAGTGAAATAGTGGGAGCACCCTACTGGCTTAGAGTTCTGGGGTGGTGCTGTAGGATAAGCACTGGACGAGGGTGAGTTTGAACCACAAGTTCGGCAGTTCAAACCCAGCTGCTCCTTGGAAACCCTGTACAGGGTCACTCTGAGTCAGAACCGACTCGATAGCACTTAGCATCATTGAGCTGTAGTTTAGACTTCGTGATGCTCACCTGTTACGAGTGTACAGCTTGGAGGCCCTCAGGAAATGCCACAGACTGCAGTGTGACAGCGTCTCATCGACCTGCGAGTCAGCACAGCCAGCTCCTTCCTCCCTCCCTCCCTCTTTGCTAGACACCCAGCCCTGGGGGCACCCAGTGAGCAGGGTGGACGCGGGCCTTGCTTTCATGAACTGACCTTCTACGGGGAGAAACAGGTGGCAAGCAGTTAGTAGAGATGGATGTCACAAAATAAAACAGGTTGTCAAGCGAGCCATTAGCATTGCTGAGCTAAGCGCACAGCTAAAAAGCCAGTCCCAATTGCTAGGGACTTGGGAGGACAGAGTGGGGCTACGCCGCACGGTTCCAAGGCTCTCAGTCTTTACAGGAGCGGACACCCTTGTCTTCCTCTCTTGGAGGACTGGTGGGTTTGACCTGCTGATCTTGTGGTTAGCAGCCTGGTGCTTACCCACTGTAACCTCCAGGCTCCTCTATGCTATGCTGTTAGAACTTTTGAATATCGACACTTGCCACTCAGTTGGACTTTTCAGTTTATAAAATAGGTGGGGCAAGCTTAAAATGCCAGGGAAGCGAGCATGCTGAGGACGTGGGAGATGTGGTTGGTGGTGGTAGAGAAAGGGGTAGGAAGCTGGGGGCATTCCCCCCATTATGTGTCATCATTTTCTGTGCTCCCTAGCCCGCGGGGATGAGTGTCCAAGGGTGTCCTGACCACATTCAGTGTGTGTCTTGGAGCCGGTGACAAAGGCCATGCCGTGGGCTCACCCAGGCACAGTGGTATTATAAGAGAATCATCTGATGATGGGACCCTTTGGTGTCATCCCGAAGACCTGGCAGGAGTTCCTCTCAGGAAGCAGCGTGCATGATAGTTGTCATCCTTCATGGGCTCGGCTCAAAGAGATGTAAGGCAGGTGTTTCACAGGTTCATTTGTCTGCTCTTGTTCAGCCACATGAGAAGAAGATCACTTCTGCGTACCTTCAGGACATCGAGAACGCCTACAAAAGGACCTTCCTTCCTGAAATGAGGTAAGCCAGGCCACCGAGCGACAGTGTAACCTCGAGTGTCCTCATGTAAGAGAATTCGCGGAGCGCCCAGTACAGCGCCTACTAGATGGAGGGGAAGCTGTGCTATCAGTTCCAGCTCCTGGCGCCCCTGTCTGGGTGTCCGAGGAGTGTCTGGTGGGTGGGTCAGTAGCCTTGCAGGTGACCTGGTGCAGTGCTGCTCCCACAGTGCCGCACTACTCGACTAGGAGAGTGACGTCATGCACTGGTGAACTTGATAAGGTGGTGCTGAATCTCGTCCTTTCCCTGCAGCGAGAAGTGTGAAGTTTTACAGTACAGCACCAGGGAAGCTCAGGATGCAGAAAAGGTGAGGAAAATTGTCGAAACGTAAAAAGTCTTTGCAAATCAGGTAGTCAGTTTGGTTTCCACTAGTCTTCAAAATATCTGGTTTTTGAAATCAGAACAAAATACCCAGTCAGCGGGTCACGCTCCCCACCAGCTGGGGCCTGAGGTTTCCAGTGTTCTTTCGGTAGCTCAGTGTGTTTGATCTGGAAGGCGATGCGGGAAGGCTGTGTGCGCCGGTAAGTTTGTTTAAACGCTGGATTGATGGATTGCTAGACTTAGTGTCTTTTACCTAAAGGTGCCTCTTTCCCCACTCGAGTCAGTGCCTTTGGAGAAATTCCAACTCACCTCAGTGGAATTGTCAGGGAGCTTCATGAGTAGGAACCAGGGAACTTGGAAACAGAGTGATGGGCATCTGCCTTCCTTCTCCGATAACAAAACAAAGCCGAGCCACTCCACAAAAGGATGAGGACGAAAGCCCCATGGTGCTATGCGGGGCTTCCTGAGGACTTCATGGAGCAGAGTGGAGAGTCTAGAAATAGGGCTTTGTGTGTGTGTGTGTGTGTGTGTGTGTGTGTGTGTGTGTGTGTGTGCGCACAGCGGGCTTGAGTACAGTTAGGACTTTCAGGAATAACAATCAAGTCAGTAAAGTGGATTTTAAAATCGTATTGAAACAATTGAGCATTTATTAAAGTACATAAAATAAACTGAGTGGATGACTAAAACAACAAAAAATTAAAACACAGAAACCACCAGAAGAGAAAGCTTCGCGGTGCTAGAAGACAGCGCAGGGTGGGTGACTGGCACCGTGGAGCAGGCCTGGCAAAGGTGACTCAGGGAAAAGCGAGCCGTCTCTGTTCCTCACCTGTGCTTTCTCCCAGCCCAGGCTGTTTATCGACATAAACACTCACCCCACAATTCTCACTGAAGACCACCTACCTCTTCTTTTTTCTTTTTTTAATAAAACTTTCCTGGGATGATTTTGCCAAGCAGCTAAAGTTACAATGTATTAAAGTATCCCTTCCTTTACCTGTGTCAGTGAGAGTCCGTGTTTAAGTCATGTGTGACTGTTTGTTACTTCATGTATTGATTTTCTTCCGTTCTAGGTGGTAGAGGATATTGAGTATCTGACGTATGAGAAGGGGCCCTGGCTTCATCAGGATGACCGCACTTTTTACCATCTGCGGATGCTGTAAGTTCAGGACATTGGAACGCTGCTGTGCGGAACGTTGGGTCTACTCGCCTGCGTTAGAAACGGTGAAGGTGTGAAATGGTTTGGGTTCAGGTTCAGCACTCACAGTGCAGACAGTAAACACTTTGCCGTCTGAGCAGGCTCGCTCGTACGCGCTCGGGTCAAACGCATTCTCATTAGTGCAGCAGACGGTTTGCTTCCACTGTGTGCCAGGCACTTTCCGATTTGGGTGTGGCGCTGTAGTTTCAGCGCTGGACTTCGAACCACAAAGTCGGCAGTTCAAATCCACCAGCTGCTCCTCGGAAACCCTATACAGGATAGGGTTGCTAGGAGTCGAACCAACTTGATGGCACTTAACAATAGTAGCAATAGCAGTAGTTAATAGAAGTCCTGGGGTGGCACCAAAGGAGAAGCATTTGACTGCAAGGTCAGCAGTTCAAACTCACCAGCCGCTCCTTGGAAACCTGTGTACAGGGTCGTTGCTATGAGTGGTAACCGACCCCCCCCCACCGCTGGATGGGGCTCCCTCACTTAAGGGCTCAGAGGGCCTGGCCCTACCTTTCTCATTGGAGGAGAGGTCTTGCCAGGTTCCGTCCTTGGCTGTTACTCTGAGAGTTGTTGGTTCGAGCCCACCCAGTGGCATCCTGGCAAGAAGTCCTGCCTGACTGTGTAGAGCTGGCAGCCAAGGGGACCCGATGGAGCCACTGCATTTGGTCATGTGGGTGGGGGGAGCGGGGGTTTTGCCCTGAGTCAGGCCTGTCCCATCAGGTTGCTGTGAGGATGGACTGGGGATGAAAGCGTCGTTGGACACCCCAGTGGCGTCTCTTACTGCAGCAGGGGTGCCGCTGGCAGAACCTGCAGCCCAGCGCTCCTCCTCTGAGTGCTGTCTGTTGGCTTGCTGGATGTTTTTCATCTTTAATATTTTACTATCTTTTGACAAATACAATGCACTTAACATTCAAACTAAGGAAACAGTGTTCCCTTTGGTAGTACGCATGGCTGGGAAGCTTCCACTGCTGGCGTGGCGTGGAGTGACGGACGTGGGAGTGGTCGTGGGCTGGACTCAGTGGCCTCCTTTGTGGCTTTGTGTCTGAGTTTGGTAAGCACCAGCTACACTCAGAGGAGTCCCATTGGAGCCGCCGTTGTTGTTGTTGTTGTTACGTGCCGTCGAGTCGTAGTTGCTCATTAATGGGAAAGTGGACTCATTACTTTCTTTGATTGAGTCCTTTGGAATGAAGATTTAGTTTTAGTGATTATTTCTGTAAGCTCAGGACACACTTCATCTTCAAGTGTGTGGTTATAGCCAGATGAGATTGAATTTAGAGTCTGTTAGTCGTCGCGAAGCTTCGCACTCCCAGCATCCAGCCGGGTACAGTGCTGATGGGGGACATCTTGGTGCCCCGGTGCCCAGAGGGCAGCACATCGGACTCTGCAGGCGGGTGCTGTGGCTCGTTGATCCTGTCCTCGAGGCCCACGTGGCCACACGGGAACAGGACAGCAAGCAGCTGGTGTGACCCTTGAGGGTAGTAAACGTGGGGCTGCAACTGCAAGGTTGGCGGTTCAAACCCACCAGCCTCTTCGTAGGAGAGAGAGAGCAGGCAGTCAGCTCCTGTAAAGTCGGCCAGTGTCGGGAACCCACCCTGCGGCCAGCAGTGGGTCAGTGGTGCTGAGGACATCTGACCCTGGGCAACACACGCTGACTCTGTCTGAGTCCAAAAGTGAGACTGCGGAGAGTGGTCCTCAGGCTCCCAGGGTCTCGTGGTGGACGCCTGCTCTCGCAGTGACTCCGTGGGGATG
The DNA here is from genome assembly GCF_000296735.1 of Chrysochloris asiatica. NCBI lineage: Eukaryota > Metazoa > Chordata > Mammalia > Afrosoricida > Chrysochloridae > Chrysochloris > Chrysochloris asiatica. The sequence goes on along the minus strand of NW_006408614.1, from coordinate 11,911,972 downwards.
GACATGGTTTGGTGTGACCTAGGCTTTTCATACTGTTTCCCAGGGTTCAGAATAAGCTGAAGGTGTTAAATTACACGACTATTCCTGTGTATCTCCCCGAAATCACCGTTGGAGCCCACCAGAGCGACCGGCTCTTCCGCAAGTTCCGAGAGGTAAGCCTGCTAACACAGGCTGCCCACCGGCCTCTGGCCACCTCCTCCTGCCACTGCTGTGTGTGCCCGTCACTGCGGCCTGGCCCCGCCCACTGAGGGTGAAGCCTGCACAGCCTCGACTGCGGCTCCTTGGGCGCTGGGTGATGTGTGTTATTCCATGTGTGGGCGGTGGGTGCTGGGGGTGCGGCCTGTGAGTGGGTGGTGGGTGCTGGGGGTGCGGCCTGTGAGTGGGTGGTGGGTGCTGGGGGGGCGACCTGTGTGTGGGCGGTGGGTGCTGGAGGTGCGGCCTGTGAGTGGGCGGTGGGTGCTGGGAGGGCAGCCTGTGAGTGGGCGGTGGGTGCTGGGGGGCGGCCTGTGTGTGGGCGGTGGGTGCTGGGGAGTGGATCTCTTGTGTGGAAAGCACGCTCTGTCCCGCCCCTCTTACCCAGGTCTCATAGCGAGACTGCCTCATGTCTGTAAACAGTGAATGCCACGTTTCTGCAGAAGGCCGTGGAATGGCCGCTCGAATGTGTGGGAGGCTGGTCAGGGAGCCCCCTGAGTCCATATCCCGGCAGATTCTATGATTCTAAGGTGGTCTAGAGAGAGGACCTTGCACCCAGCGACACCTGCCAGCCCTGGCCTCCCTGGAACCACAGTGTCCAGTCTGCTAAGGTGGTGACCCTTTCTTGGCTAACGTGTGAAGTTGTACCTTTAAATCAGAAGTCTACATGGCTTGTCCTACATCTGTCACTAATGAGGCGGGAGCGACCAGAGAACATGCCCATTGGCCTTGGTTGTAAAATATCAAACTGTCCGAGACAAAATGTGCGCAGGCTCTGTATTCAGAAACTCGTGGGACAGGCAGCGTGTCCTCCTGTCACCTGTAAGGCCGCTGTGTGTTCCGGCCCGCAGGCTCCCAGCAGCAGCAGCGACACGGCGGCAGGTCCGTGGATGCTCTGCAGCTGGGGGTCCGGAAGCAGAGAGAGAGACGCTCGGCTTGGACTGAGCTCCATCAGACATTGATGGTTTGTAGCAACAGCGAGTGGGCGGTTTGGGGCCGTTCCCCAAGGGGGTAGGCTAGCTCAGTGTTGGGGGGCGGTGTGTACTGCCACTTACTTCCTGGAACAGGGGGGTCTCTGGAGATGCTGAGGGGAGGGGCTGTCTTCTCTTTACAGTTTTCTTGTAAGAGGCAAAGATGTTGCATTTTGCTTGATCTCTCCTGCAGAATGAGGCGTAATGTAAAGTCGGCCGCACTCTGCCTAGACCCATGGGAGTGCACCCATTACTCCACGTGCATACTTTATGGTCCCCGTTGAACTTGGGGATGCTTTGTGGTTAGAAATTGCTCGGTAGCCTCTTGGGTTCTTGGGAAAAGGAGGCGTGCTGACCAAGTGGGTTCCCATTTGGGTCTGTCCCCTCCCCCCACCATCTCTCAGGTTCCTCTGTGTTCCCTGCAGGGTTCAGGGTGGGGCTCGTTTCTTCTCCTTAATGCCTGTGTCTTCTCAATCGGATAGATACATAGGATCCTAGTGCATGCCTATATTTTCAGTTCTGTCTGTTTCTTAAATATCACAGACATCATTTCATCACCTGTGTCTGGTATTGCCCAGTGTCGGGGGTATCACGTGCTGTCTTGTACGAGGGGTCTTCACAAGGTTGGTGGGAAGGTTCTATGCTCTTTTCACTCCTTTTCCCTAGGCCTCCCTGTAGACTGAAGGCATGTGGGTGGGTGCCGGCTGACCAGTTCGTGGTCCCCAGGGCAGAGGATCATGTGACTAGTCAGCACATGCTGCGTTGGAAATGTGGACAGATCCCTCAGGCTGTTGGCCCGTCTGTGACGTTACACACACACACTCATCTCGCTCTTTGACCATCGAGTCACCGTCTCTCAGCTCCTTGTCAGTGTCAACGTCCTGGGGCTCTGTCTGGGTAGAACAAAGACCCTGTTGGCCTAGCTATGTGGTCTCAGGAGCGTCCCTCCTAGTTGTGTGGTCCAGGTGTGTCCCTCCTCATTGTGTGGTCTCAGGTACGTCCCTCCTAGCTGAGTGGCCCCAGGTGTGTCCCTCCTAGCTATGTGGTCCCAGGTGCGTCCCTCCTAGCTGTGTGGTCCAGGTGTGTCCCTCCTCATTGTGTGGTCTCAGGTACGTCCCTCCTAGCTGAGTGGTCCCAGGTACAAGCTACTCTAGAGAGAGGTCCTGGCCGCCCTTGGCTCTGGGAGAGTGCAGACGTGAGATGACGTGACCAGAGGCCCTTCCCAGTGGTGCTGCATCTCCATCAGTGCTCCCCATCCTGGAACTGGACTCGTCCCTGTCAGTGTCCGGGACCCCTCAGGACGTCCTAGGGACGTGCTGCGGCTCTGAAGTCCTTGTCCAAACACTTGATGAGGCCTCTGTCTGTTTCTAGAATGTCCTCTAAACTGGGCTCCACATTCCAGACCCATCTTGTGTCCACTTAAGGGACCAGCACATCTCCACTGGGTGTCTCGTGCCCAGAGAGTTGCTAGGACGACAGCACGGTCTCCTGGCTCAAGTTTTCACCATCAGTGTCTCTCACTGGAGATGGGGTGCACCTTTTGGACGCTGCCTCTCTCTCCTCCCCTTTTCAGAAGCCACTGGAACCATGACAGGCTGATAGTAAACAAACAGCACGAGACCAGTTTACCGGAAGTACCTAGCACAGTGGTGGTGGGTCTGTGTGAACCACAGAGTCAGGGGTTCAAGTCTACCAGCCGATCCTCACAAACTCTATACAGGGTCCAGATGAGCTGGAACCAACTTGATGGCACTTAACAGCCACAACAACAGCCCCAGAAAGGCCCAAACCACACCCACTGCTGGCACACCAGTTCCAGCTCTTAGCTCCCATGCAGGACAGACAACTGCCCGTAGGGTTCCATGGGAGCGGCTGGTGGGTTCGAACTGCTGACCTGGGTGCGGCTTAACATACTGCGCCATTGGGGCTCCAAAGCAAAGAAGTGGCTTCAGGGCACATGTTCTGCAGTGTGTCCTGCATCCCACGAGCACACGGGGGCACCACTGGAGACTGGCTCTCCAACCTTCCCTCCTCCCACCACCCGCCCCTCTCCACAGGCTGGTACTGGGGGTGGCTGGCCGGTGTGTGCCCTTTGCTGGTTGGTGCAGTTAAGCAGCACGTTGGGTTTAAACATGGTTCTAGTACGTCTTCCTTTGGGCAAATGTACAAGATGGATATGTGTGTGTGTGTCGCCTATGAGTGTGTCTTGCTCTGAACGGATCAGAAAGAGCCCTGAACACGTGGCTTCCATTTTGTAGCGTGCAAGCTAAGCTGAGCTCAGAGGTTTTCCTGGTCTGACAGCGGAGCTTCCATAGCTTGTGTCAGATCTCTGTGCACTCTGCTCCCACAGCCCCAGTATGAGGGGCACGTAGCCAGGACAGGTGTGTATCGGCCAAGTCCTGCCTTTGTCCCAGCTTTGGGGACATTTGTGGCTGTGCCCAACTATTCTTGTTTGCCCCAGATCCAATTCTGCTGGCCTAGTCACACAGTGGACACGTGTGTGGCCGCTAACCGCATGGTCGGTGCCGGCGGCCTACCAGCTGCTCCGGCAGAAGATGAGCCCATCGCATCCACTGCGATGACAGCCCTGAAAACCCCGGGGGTGTTTCCGCTGTGGCTGCCAGGGCTGCTGGGAGTCGGACTGGATGGCAGGGCTGGCAGCCGAGAGGGCTTCTCCGGACAGGACCCCATGGGGGAAGACGAGGGCTGCCTTCAGCGTGTCTGTGAGCTCCTCTGCTGCCGGGCCTGTCCTGTCCTGCTGGACACACATGGGAGCCCATCAGTGGGCTCTGACGTGGACCAAAGGTTTAGGTGGACAAGGTGGCCAGCTCGTGGGGTGTGTAGCATGTGACAGAGATGGTGTTGCACGTGGGCGGGAAGGACGGGCTCCAGCCATGTAGTAACTGCTTCTGTCTCTTGCAGCTGCCGGGCCGCAAGTACCAGCCCGGGTACAACGCTGACGTGGGTGACACTTGGATCTGGCTGAAGTGAGCGGGACCCTCCCCTGCAGATGTGCGGGATGGCGCGGGAACGTCCCACCTGCCCGGCGATTTAGAACACAAACCAGAAAGCACCCCGCAGGAGACAGGGCCAGGCCAGTCTGCGTGCTCCACCTGTAGCGTAGTGGGGCTGGGGGGCAGGGCTTCCATGTCAGGTCTAGAACTTTCTAGCCTTATTTTAGAATGATCTGTAATTATCATTGGACAAAAAGCAAATAATAAAGGTCTGCTACCAATGAACAGCTGCTAGTGGAAATCTTTTTCAGACTTTAGACTCCGGAAATCGAGGTGCTTCTGTGCGGTACACCCCCACACACACACAGGCACACACAGACACACACACACAGCCTGTGTGTGGAGGTGTGTGCCCACACGTGTGATCCTCCATATCCCCATGGAGTCTGTGGAGCTGCACACACACACACACACACACACACATGTGCTTGGATTCTATGGAACTACACACATACAGACATGTGGAGGTGTGTGTCCACACGTGTGATCCTCCATATCCCCATGGAGTCTGTGGAGCTGCACACACACACACACGTGTGCTTGGATTCTATGGAACTACACACATACAGACATGTGGAGGTGTGTGTCCACATGTGTGGCTTCTGTGAAGCTGCATGCAGACGCAGACATATTCTGTGTGGACCTGAGCACCCTCCCCTTTCCCATGGTCTCCTTTGATGTGTTTGGTGTCATTGAGAAAGTTGCTGGGGTTTGAGGCATTTTCCTGACGTCCCTATTTGAATGGCTACCTTAGAGCAAAAGGGGAAGAAAAAGTGGAGAAAAAACAGCAAAATTGACGGCCGCTCACCGTGGGTTAAGAGGGCGATGTGTTTGCCTGACATGACTTAAGCGGCTGCTGAGGGCGCACAAGGCAGTAAATGTGCTGACAGAGTCCCTTCCTTTATTGGCCTCTGCCCTAAACCAGAAGCTGAGGGGGCTTCCTGGAAGTGCACTCCCTTGTTGAGCCCACACCTGCGCTGAGATGGCCCCTGGCCATGTGTGGACAGCATGCCCCTGCAGAGCTCTGCTGGGCAGTGCTGTGTGGAGCCTGGTGGAAGAAGGGGCCGGGTTCTGCTCCCTTTTCCGTCTCTCTCACGTCGGAAACAGGAAAAGTTTCCCCAGTGGGTTTGAGGCTGAGTTCCAGATCCAGGGGCCACAGTGCTGCATCCTCACTGAGAAAGGAGCTACTGTCCCCCTCTGGTGGGCTCCGGTGGTCCAGCCCTGGCTGAGTCCCAGGCCCCAGCCCTCATAGCCCATGGGGAGCAAGTGGGACCGGAAAAGAAAACCCCGGCAGGCTCCTCACCCATGTGGCCCCCAGAGAGCGCAGGCCCCTGTGTCCCCCCACCCCCACGCCGTGATGCTGGGGAAGGGGCCGGGCAGGAAGCTCATGTCCCTGTCTCTTCTCAGCAGCATGGGATCCAGCAACACAAAAGTGTCTGCGACCCTCACAGGGCTAGAGGCCCCCACTGCATTAAGGCCAGGCAGTAGCTACGTAGCCCCATGGAAGTGAAGGGATCCAGTTACTTCCGTAAACAGCTTCTGTTGGATCAGGGCCTATAACCTGCTTGAGGGAATGTCATGCCAGCCCGGCCTGGCCGGCCTCAGTGGACAGCCCCTCACGGTGGTAGCCCCGGTGGTCACCTGCTGCAGGAGCCTGTGACATCAGGACAGAGTACTGGGGTGTCTAGGACAACAGGGAGGAGAGACCACTGCCTTGCTGGGATGCTCATCCCATTCCACAAAGGCCACTGACTGCTGGTGGTCTTGCAGGCTGGCAATGTGTTCCTGGTATACTTGGTGCATGTGTCATGTGGCTGCCCACCCTACGTCTGTGGATTTGGGGGACCTGCAGAGTCGTGGTGAAGAGGGCTGTAAGTACTGTGGGGTGGGGAGGCCCCAGGGGGAAGGGTGTGTGGCAGTGGCCAGAGGCGAGTGGAATGCTTGTCACTGTGTCTGTGGTCCTGCATGTGCTGCGTCTGCATGTACTGTCCTTGTGCGTGGCGCCTCATCTGTGGTTGTGTGTGTGCCGTGCTGTATTTGGTGACATAAAATGCACGAGTAGCTGACCACACACGGGCCAGAGCCCCAGTTACACTGAGCCCTGCTGTGTTGCCGAGAGAAGGTCATTTAGATCCAGAAAGATCCAGCTGCTGTGCATCCCCTTGGCAACAGGCGGGCAGCAGGAGTGGCCTGAGGGCGGATGGACAGGACTTCTTCAGACAGCATCATCAAGAGTCTGTTAATCACTGCCATTTGGCGAAGCAGATGTGTCTGGCTTTATCCAGCTTTTACCGGTTTTACATTCATGAGTAAAAACAAAAACACTTAATAGTTTTAGCCTGATCAGAAAAGACTCAAGGGCCAGCCCCTACTACTGCTGGCCCGAGTGACCCTGTAGGGCAGAATAGAGCTGCTCCCAAGGCTTCCCAAGACTAAGTCTTCTCAGGAGCACACAGCCTCATCTTTCTTCCATGAAGCAGCAGGTGGGTTTGAACAGCTGACCTGTTAGCTTTCAGCTGAACCCATGGCACCACCAGGCCTCCGCTCAAAAGACCCCGACCTGTGAATTAACATAAAACAGCCTCTTTCTCATCAGATGTTGCCAGCTGCTGCCCAGGTGACTGCTCCAGTCTGCTTCCATGACCGCTGTGGTCACATGTACCATGACGGGTCCCTCATTTCACCGAGTCTGGTCCACCAAACACCATGCCCTTCCAAGAGTCTCATCAGCTCAGCAGACCAAATGCAGCCTCTATCTCATGAGCTCATACAGCCCCGGCTGCCAGAATGAGAAGCAAAGGGTCATCAGTGGAGGACACCCATCTCATCCTCCTGAGCCCCTTTGTGACCCGTAGGACAAATAGGGCCCACCTACATTTTCCACCTGGGTTGCTAGCTGCAAGTTTGGCGGTTCAAAACCACCAGCTGCTCCCTAGGAGAAAGATGAGGTTTTCTGCCCCTGTAAAGAGTTAGTCTCAGGACCCTGGGACGTGTCCCTGCTCCGTCCCCCCAGGGTTAGTCTCAGGACCCTGGGACGTGTTCCTGCTCCGTCCCCCAGGGTTAGTCTCAGGACCCTGGGACGTGTCCCTGCTCCGTCCCCCAGGGCTGCTATGAGTTGGAATTGACAATGACAGTGGGTTTGAGGTAGTTTTTGCTTCTGGAGTTTAATGGGAAACCCCTGTCCCACTTTCAGCACATGCTGCCATCTGCTGGGCCTTGTGTAACTGCTTGAGCCTAAAGAAACAGGCCTCGTTCCACCGAACCCAGCACCAGAGACTGTCTGGGACACATGCATCCCACTAATGTGTCAAATTCCACATTGCCTAACAAAACACTTTCTCCCCCTATTTCATTCACAATGCCTTCCATTACTGAACATACAGTTTCAATGAAACATTCAAAGCAGAGAGTGATTTGCTCCTGACAGGGTTAAAAGTAGGTCTTTTTCCTGGTTGCTTTGCTCTCTGACCATCTGCCACCCAGGATTTGAAGACCAACCCCCAGCTGGAGGATGGAATGGCACAGAAACTGTCATCCAGCGCTGACTCCCGATGGTGACGTAGGGTCAGCCAGTGCTTGGTTCTGTTGTACACGGGGTTGCATGCGTCAGAATGGACTCAACGGCGCCTAACAACAAACAGTGAAAATTAAAAAACCATCCCCACCACCATGGAGTTGCTTCTAACGGCAGAACACAGTGGAGTGGTCCTTAAGGGTCTCCGAGACTGAATCTTCACAGGACAGACAGCCTCATCATTCCTCCCCCCAAGGAGCGGTGATGGGCAGGAACTGCTGACCATGCGGTTAGCAGCCCAGTGCCTACCCGAATCACCACCAGGGTTTTTTTTTAGCAACAGCAGAGGCTAGCGAGGATTTAGCAATTGTGCAAATATCCATCAGAACACAGGAGACTCCCTTGGTAGGTCTCGAGTGCAGATGGAGTGGTGGGCATCTCTGGAGCCCACGTGGGTCATGTGCCCCCTGGGGGTGAGAACCTTCAGCCCGCAGAGTCCCCTGTGCTTTCTACAGCAAATATACATGGCCACACAAATTGTGTGTTCCGTGGGCCAGGTAAGCACGGGCTAACTTTCTTATTTGTAGTGCAGTTTCCCGCCTTTTCACCCCATCGAAGATTCTGCTTCTAGGGACAGCTGGTATCCATATCTCCCTGACCCCACAGCCCCTTCACACAGAATCCAAGTCTCTTCTTCACTTTACAGTCCCTGACGGGGCAGGAGGGCACGGTGAGCAAGGTAAACACAGGCATACTTGTGCTGGCATCTATCTCTCTCCTGACCCCGCTGCCCCTTCCCACAAAATCCAAGCCTCTTTTCCAATGTACAGTCTCTGACAGGGAGAGTCAGGGATGGAGGATCCAGTCAGCCAAGTAAGCACACGCTTGACTGCGCTTACTCATCTGCAGTGAACAGTTTCAGGTTTTTCACATCAGAGATGTGGACTTGTTCACTACAGGTGAGTAAGCACAAGGAAGCCTGTGCAAACTTTGCTGACTGGGTCCTCCCCCAACTCTTCCTGGGAGGGTCCCTCCTTATCACTGACCTCTGCTTCCTCTGTCCCCTCGGGTCCACCCGGGTAACCATCCCAGGCCTCCTGCCTCGTTCCCTCAGGCGGATGTTGTCAGTGACGTTGTTTGTTGGAGGCAAGCACTCCGCGGGATCGTCAGTGGCTGTTGTTTGGGAATTAGATTGCCAGATCTTTCTTCTGAGGTACTTCTGGGTGGACCCAAATCTCTAACCTGTCAGAGAACGTGTTAGTCAGCAGCCTGCCTCTACGGGCCCCTCCGAGATGAGTGTCGATTCCTGGTCTCTGTCTCTGCTTTCTGCCACAGGTTGCTGGTTTTGTTGAACGCTTTCAAGTCATGTCCGATTCACAACGACCGACCTTATAGAGGGTTTCCGAGGACTCGCTGGTGGGCTTAAACCACGAGCTTTTGAGTTAGCAGTCCAAGTGTTTATCCTACAGCACCACACGAGACTCCATGTTGATCATTGTTAAGTGTGATTAAGTCAGTTCTGACTCACAGTGACCCTGTATAGGTGGGTTTGAACCTCTGACCTTTTGGTTAGCAGTCCAGTGTTTATCCTACAGTGCCATGCAACTCACCTGACAAGGGCCTTGAAGTAGGGACCAGTGGGTGCAGAGGGTGTTGGGCTATGACTCTGAAACCCGGAAGGAGGCTGGGCCCTAAATCCTACCACCCAGCCCATCCATGGGACTGAGAGTGAAGAGGAGTACTAGGACCCAGGAGATGGCTCTGATGTTGGTGGCCAGTGTCCAAGTGTCTCAGTGACCTCAGGCCTGAGTCCTTGTGGGGAGACCCAGCCTGCCACCTCCAGAGGTGCCCTGCAGACCAGGCCTGGAGGGTACACGTCCATCGGGCAGGAGGGCCCACATGTGTCTGTCTTCTGGGACATGAGGCTGGTGGTGTTTCCAGTGCCCTGGGTCCTGAGACAGCATGCTCTGGGCCTGGAAGGGGCGATGGTATTGTCCTTCGAGGGTGGTCAGGAACCCTGCCCTGTCCCCTGGCTCTTCAGCCACCAGAGCAAGACAGAGAGGGCTCAAGTCTCTGGGCTGCACACCTGTGACCACCAGGGGGTGCCAGAGCCACACGCTGGGAGCCGGCCAGCCCAGTGCTCTGCCAGGCTGGACCTGCCGTCTGTCCTGGTGCTTGTCCTTACAGGCCCTCAACTCCTGGAGGAGAGACCCTTGTCTCTGACGGAATCGTCACTGTTGGGGTCCCCCAGTAGGATGGTGGGTAGGGCATGTGTCCATGAGGTGCTGCCCTCAGCCAGGCCACTGGTTCTGGAGGCTGTCACTCATAACTGAAGTCACCGATCCTGGGGGACTGTTGCTCCTGACCAGAGTTGCCGGTTCCAGGGGGCTGTCATTACTAACTGAGGTCACTGGCTCTGGGGGACTGGCTCTTCTGTCTGGGGTCACCAGCTCTTGGGGACTGTGGATCCTGAATGGTTGTACTCTGGGGGGCTGTCTGTTCACTCCTGACCGGGGTCACCAGCTCTGGGGACAGTCTCTCCTGACCGGGGTCGCCGGCTCTGGGGGGCCCCTTGGAGGAGTTGGACATAGTGGAAATCACTCATCAGCATTGAAACAAGTGGAATCAAAGAACGTCCTCCCCATTCCCTAAGAAAATGGAAACTAAAAGGAGGGAAGCATTAGAAAAGGAATTCCCACAAAAACCAAACACGGTCTAAGCGCCAGCAGTTAGCGTCGTGCACAGAAGCTGTCAAAGTTCCACAGCAGAGCAGGGTCCGAGCCGCATGACTACAGGTAGCCATCACATCCCACAGCCATGACCAAGTGTCTCATCTCCAAGTGCACAGAATGGGCAGTGATGACTTCAGCTTTGGGGAAGACAGAATGAACTCTGAAGGTAAAGGCTCAGGGTGTGTTTGCTGTTGGAACTGCTGAGACTGGAGGAGACATATCGCTGGTCCTAATGAGGTCCAGGCCCATCCAGGACATTCCTGAGACTTCAGGAGAAAGAGCAAACAAGAACTCTGTATTTAACAAAGCCCACATCTCTTGTGATCTGCTTCCTTAAGTCTCCACACAGTGGTCAGAACACAGCATTTGAACCATGTCTCAGGCATTGTTGACAAGATGAATGAAAACCTCAGTCCTGTGTCAGAACATATAGAGTATCTGAACTAAGCTGCTGACTCTGGAATAAGATAGGAAAATAAAAAATGGGAAAAGGAGAGTTAGCAAATATGCAAACATACCATATAAAAATAAAGCAAAATGTAAATAAATATCCAAATACAGAAAAAGACAACAACGGCAATGAATGGAGAAAACCCCTCTCCCCCCCCCACATGCTTTGCCATGAAGAAGCACGTGGCTTTGTTATGATGCCACAGTGTGAGTGCGCTTCAGCATCAGAAGCTCATCCTCTGGCAGTGTGGAGTCCCAGGGTCTGAACTCACGGTGCCGCAAAGACCTCTCCCTCCATGACTCCAAGGGAAGACCCTTTCTCATCTTGCCCAGCTTCTGGTGACTCTGGGGGTTCCTTGCTGGGTAGCTACGGCTTTGTATCTGTCTTTCCTGTGTCTGTGTCTCATCTCTCCCTCAATAAGGATTTCACACAGATGGGATTAGCATTCCAGTGTGACCTACTGTTAACATGCTGTAACATTTTCAAAGTCCTAGCTCTGGTAGGGTAGTGGTTACAAATTGGGCTGCGAGCCGCAAGGTCAGCAGTTCGAAACTACCAGCTGTTCCACAGGAGAAAGATGGGCTTTCTGTTCCTGTAAAGATTTATAGCCTCAGAAACCCTGTACAGGGTCGCTATGAGTTGGAACCGACTCCACAGCACATTACAACAACAACAACAACAACAATTTCCAAAGAAGGTCACACTTACAGGTAGGGGGAGCAAATAGGACTTCAAGACTCTGACAGATCATTTTTGGGGACACAATGCAATTCATAGCACTGTATAAAACTACCTAAATATAAGGTAATGGATAGCAATAGGATTCCAGACTTCAGGTAACAATTTGAAGATTACGACAGTGTAAATGGAGAACTAATAAATCAATTACAAACGATCAAGACTGAACTGAAGATACTGACAGAAACTAGCTGTTCTCACAGTGTGGCCTTGGGTGTCAACAGCTTCAGAAAACTTGGTAGAAATTCAGATTATTAAGCCCTGCCCTAGACCTCGTGAATCAGAAGCACAAGGTGGTGCAACCAGCCCGCAAGGCGAATCTGACGGGACACCTCAGCTTGCAATGGGAGAGCCACTGACCTAGAAGACTTCAGATAATCACAGGAGACAAGACAGAGGTCCAGACAATTCGATTTGTATGAAGAGCTTTACACTGATCAACTTCATTTCTATTGTTGTTGTTGTTTAGTGCCATTGACTTGGCTCTGACTCATAGTGACTCTGTATAGTGTTTCCGAGGAGCGGCTGGTGGTTTGCAGTCCAGCTCTGGTCCTACAGCACCACACCAGGAGTCCTCATTTATGTTAGGGATATAAAGACAGTCCAATCTAAGGAGTTCTGGTAGCGTAGTGGTTATGAATTGGGCTGCGAACCTTAAGGTCAGCAGTTTGAAACTACCAGCCGCTCCATGGGAGAAAGATGAGGCTTTCTGCTCCCGTAAAGATTTACAGCTTTGGAAACCCTGTAAAGGGCCGCTGTGGGTCAGAACCAACTCCACGGCACTTAAAACAACAACAACAACCTAAGGATAACTGGTGGTCTTGAGGAGTGATTCAAATGCATGCAATAAAAGCATATGTTCAAAGATAGAATGCAATGATAATAGTAATAATAATTGTCTAAAATGAGGAACCAACTGGCACTATGTATTGAAAAACCACACTATCTAAGTACACACCCGCACACACACTGTACACAGTTCGGATTGCTCGACCAGCAGACATTCCGAGGTTCAAATCTTGGAACTTCTAGTAGAAAGGTTACTATGCATCTGAGCAGAAAACCCCCTAAGGCTGGAAGGACAATGGGATGAGACGTCACCACGGCCACTTTCAAAGTCAAGGTGTCATAGAGCAATGCCATGAGTCAACGATCCAACGGACCCAGCCAGCCAACTGTGGGAACCAGGAGCTAGCTCAGCTCTCATCAGTGAGATTCAGCCAATTAAAAGATTAACTGAATTTTAGACTCGGGCATGGAGAAGCCTTAGTAAAGGACATCCAGTGAGCACTGTTGTTCGGTGCCATTGAGTCGGTTCTGACTCATAACAACCCTGTATAGGGTTTCCAAGGAGCAGTTGGTGGATTTGAACCACCAACTTTGTGGCTCACAGTCCAGTGCTGATCCTACAGTGCCACACCATCCATTTAAATCTAAAGTCAATAATAAGAGACTGAGAATTATGAACAGAGCAGAAAAGTTAATGTTAGAAAGTTGGACAATAGACAAAGCCTAGAATACTAGAGAAGGCTACGGGAGGAAGGCTGGCAGTGCACAGCTCTCTATAGCTAGAAAGGACTTCCACCTTTTCCATGTCTTTGAAATCATTTAACCTTGGAGGCATATTCACTCTACTGCACTGCAGGGTTACCGCGACTTTAGAAAATCCATTCGTTTTACTTCCATTTGCTTTCTTTTGTCAAAACCTAAATTTTAATTAAATAAATCTAAAATAGCACCCTTTAAAAATAACATCCACAATAAGATTCCATTTTACAAAAGTTCTCCCATCTTTCCATTTTTATACATGCATGACAATCCTGGCAAGATCTTTACTGATGCTATTCATGATTTTTTTGAAGAGACATTTGGAGTTTTTATCTCTCTTCCTTAAACTTTGGTTTGTCGTTGTTGTTTTCTGGTGTGGAGAGTTAAGAATCAAAGACTACATACAGTCTTCATTATGGATTGCACCTCAATGTAAAGAAAACAAAACCCCTCACCACTGGACCAGTAAATAACATCATGATAAGAGGAGAAAAGATTGAAGTTGTCAAAGAGTTCACTTTGCTTGGATCCACTAGCATCTGGATCCACACACTCATGGAAGCAGCAGTCAAGAAATCTAACTACATACTGCATGAGACAAATCTCTGCACAAGACTTCATTAATGTCTTCCAAGAGCAAAGATGCCAGTTTGTGGACTCAGGTGCGTCTGACCCAAACCATGGTATTTTCAACAACCTTATGTGCATGTGAAAGCTGGACAGTGAATAAGGAAGACCATAGAAGAATGGATGCATTTGAGTTGTACTGTTGGAGGAGAATATTAAAAGTGCCACGGGCTGCCAAAAGAACCAACAGATCTGTGTTGGAAGAAGTGCAGCCAGAGTGCTCCTTGGAGGCCAGGATGGCCAAACTTCATCTCTCATACTTCAGACATGTTATCAAGAAGGACCAGTCCCTGGAGAAGGACATTGTGCTTGGTAAAGTGGAGGGACAGAAAAAACAGAGAGAACCCAGATGAGATTGCTACTGTGGCAGCAGCATTGGACTCAAATGTAACAACAATTGTGAGGTTGGTGCAGGACTGGGCAGTGTTTCATTCTGTTGTGCATGGGGTCACCATGAGTTTATGATGTGGCGCTGTGGGTCAATGCGCCACACTGCAAAGCCATTTGAACTGCAAGGTTGGTGATTCAAGCTCACCAGCGGCTCCTTGGAAACCCTATACAGGGTCACTATGAGTCAGAACTGACTCTACGGTGCTTAACAACAACAACTACTACAACAAATTCTTAAAATATCATCATAACTGAGCAATGCAAATCCCCTCATTTGTTTGTTTGTTAATGTGCTAATCATTGTGCTATACACTCTCCCCCACCCCTTCTTTTGTGCTTAATATGCATATCTTATTAGCATGTGCTCTTGCATAATGCATTTATTGTTTTACATGTATATAATTAAATGTACATGTTGTTGTTAGGTGCCTTCAAGTTGCTTCAGATTCTTAGTGACCCTACTCGGTCCTGTGGCAGCCTCAGATTTGCTACACTTGAGCCCACTCTGTCGATCTACCTTGTTGGGTGTCTTCTTCTTTTTCACTGATGTCCAAGCATGATGTCCTTCTCTAAGGACTGGTCCCTCCTGATGATAAGTCCAAAATATGAGAGATGGAATCTGGTCAACCTCGCTCCTAAGGAGCATTCTGGCTGTACTTCTTCCAACATAGATTTGTTTGTCCTTCCTTCAGTGGATGGCATTTTCAACATTCTTTTCCAACACCATAATTCAAATGCAAACATACATTGAGAAGTTGTTAAGTCCATCTAGTGGGTTCTTAGTCATGGAGACCCTGTATGGGGGTTTCAGAGGCCTTCAGTCTTTGCAGGAGTAGGAAGCCTCATGTCTCTCTCATGGATCATGGAGGCAGAGACGGGGCTTGATGGTGGCTAGGGTGGAGGTGCAGTAAGGTTTGCAATCAGCCATACCACAGAATACCAGGCAAAGCAGATCCAGGGCAGAGCCCCAAAACTCAGATAGGAATATTTAAAAGGTTTGAAGGCTTATAGCTAGGGGAACTTGTAGTAAAAGTAAGAAATCATGTACATTTGAATCTCCCGGGGCTCAGCACATAGGAGCCTACAACTTGGGAGAGACCAAATGGCAAGAGCAAGTAGGGGAGCAGAAACACCACAGAAAAACGCCATGGGAACCTCGGAGCAAAGGTGGACAATATGCTTTGTCGGGTTTGCTTTGTCCTGAATTTCTTGTATTTGGTATCTGTTCATTGGTCACCCTACCACTGTTTGCGCACCTCCATTCTGGTGACTAGAAGTAGTGCCTGAGTGAATGGACACCCCACCCTCACCACTGGTGGGTTCTCCTGCCACAAATGTGCACAGATACTCAGTCCAAGAGCAGGCCCTGAATGTTTTTTGTGTTTTTTTGGTTTTGTTTTGTTTTTTAATATGGGAAAGGGCAGGACAGGGCTGTAGAGAGGAAAAGAAAGTTTAAAAACAAAACAGACTGAAAATTAAATTAAAGCCTAAGGTATAGCAGAATAACCAACACTGGCATCTTGAAATTTCTCAGGCAGCTTTGAAAGCAAGAAGCTGAAGAGAGGACATTAAAGTCATACTCATATTGGTGACTGGCTGTGTACTGTGGAGTCAGCTCTGACTCATAGCAAGCCTGTGCAGAGTTTTTGAGGCTGTGGATCTTTGCGGGAGCAGAATGCCTTGTCTTTCTCCTGCAGAGCGGCTGCTGGTTTCAAACTGCTGAACTTGTGGTTCGTTCACAGCTCGATTCGTAACCACTGCACTACCAGAGCTACGTTTTTTTCTTTCTTTCTTTCTTCCTTCCTTCTTTCTTTCTTTCTTTCTTTCTTTCTTTTTTTCTTTCTTTCTCTATCCCTCCTCTTCCTTTTCTGTGATTATAGACTAAAGTATTCAATGTAGTTTTGGGTGTGTTTTTTGTTGTTGTTGTTTTAGGTTTTTTTTTTTTTTCATCTTGTTTATTTTGCTGGTGCTGTTTTGCTGTTTTATGCTCCCCCTTCTACCTTTGAGGGACTCTTTCTTTCTGTATATTACTGAAGAAGGGATGACAAGTGCTGCCATATGCTGAAGCTACAATCACACTCTATAAAACACCAACACATACACAAGAATAAATACCAACTGCCATATACCAGGGAAACAGACAACACCTGTGAAAGTTACTCTGAGTTAAGTAATAAGAAGAGTGGAAAGGGAAGCCCACATCCTGATCACATCTACCTGGAGGCAATCAGAAAGCATAAAAAATACCAAAACACATACTCAATTAAGTTTTAAGGCCACAGATAAACACTAAACATGTCCAAGAAGCAAAAGCAGATGACCATATCAGCACATGTCCAGAAACAAGATAAAATGTCTGAGACAAATGACCTAGAGGTAGATCTGGACTACATTCTGGAAAGAGGGCAGGCCTTGAAAATGCTTGAGAAGGAATTCAGAAAAATAATTATGAAATGTTTCAAAACACTTTACAATGAAGTTGAGAAAAATAAGGAAGTCAGGAAAGTGCTACAGGAACAA
The DNA here is from genome assembly GCF_000296735.1 of Chrysochloris asiatica. Classification (NCBI taxonomy): domain Eukaryota; kingdom Metazoa; phylum Chordata; class Mammalia; order Afrosoricida; family Chrysochloridae; genus Chrysochloris; species Chrysochloris asiatica. The sequence continues at coordinate 11,895,275 of NW_006408614.1, read as the reverse complement.
TCAAATAAGATAGATACA
>NW_006408614.1:11893319-11894227 GCF_000296735.1 Chrysochloris asiatica | reverse complement strand
ACAACAACAAAAAAACACAAATATAATGGCAGCAATTAATCCATACCTATCGATAATTACATTGAATGTAAACAGATTAAATGCACCTGTTAAGAGATGGAGAGTGGCAGAATGGATAAGTAAACAAGATCCTTCAGTATGCTGCCTGCAAGAGACACATCTCATACACAGAGACAAAAACAGATTAAAAGTCAAAGGATGGGGGGGAAAAAAATATGCCAAGCTAATTGCAATAAAAAAACAAACGGGAGTGGCAGCACTAATCTCTGATAAAATAAACTTTAAGGCAAAAACCAGCATAGTAGGTAAAGATGGACATTATCTCATGATTAAAGGGACAATTTAACAAGATGACATAACCATAATAAATATCTATGCTACCAATGAAAGCACTCCAAAATATATAAAACAAACTATAATAGATTTGATGAAAGAAATAGATGAATCTACGATAATATTGGGTGATTTTAATACACCACTTTCAAAAAAGGATAGAACAATCAGAAAGAAATTTGACAATGACACAGAAGAACTAAACAACACAGTCAGCCAAATGGACCTCATAGATGTGTATAGAGCATTCAACCCAACAATAGTACAACACACATTCTTTTCCAGTGCACATGGAACATTCTCCAGAATAGACCATGTCTTAGGCCACAAAACCAATCTCCATAAATTTACAAATATCAAAATACGACAAAACATCTTCTCAGACCACAGTGCTATCAAATTAGAAATCAACAATAGGAAGACCAAGGAAATAAAGACAAATCCATCGAAAATGAATAACACCCTGCTGAAAAGCAACTGGGTAGTAGAAGAAATTAAACGTGAATTCACAAAGTTCCTAGAAACAAATAAGAATGAAAACACAACATACCAAAATCTTTGGGATATGGCAAAAG
>NW_006408614.1:11891188-11891839 GCF_000296735.1 Chrysochloris asiatica | reverse complement strand
TGGTATTTACCCACAAGAAATATGAGCCATAACACAAGTAGATATATGCACACCAATGTTCATAGCAGCACTATTTACAATAGCAAAAAGATGGAACAGCCAAAGTGCCCATCAGCTAAAGAATGTATAAACAAACTGTGGTACATACACACAATGGAATATTATGCTACCTTGAAGAATAACAAGGAAACTGCAAGCCACTGCATAACATGGATGAACTTGAGGGCATTATGTTGAGTTACTTTTGTCAGTCACAAAAGGAGAAATACTGCATAGGACCATTATTGTAAAAGTCTAAAAAAAGGAACCCATACAAAAGCGGGGAGATTTTTTTGCTGGCTACTGAGATGTGGGGGTTGGGTGAGGGGAGGGAGGGGAAGGTGGATCACATGGTAAGGATAGAAACACCATAGTTTGAGTACTGGGGAGGGGGACAATATGCAAGAAGGGAGAGGGGAATGGAAGAACAAAGCGGATGGGAGAACAATTAGGCAGGTTTGCATGGGCTAAGTGGGAGAGAGGTAAATAATGATGTATGTACAAACTTGGAACAACAGGGGTCTGGAATACAAAGATTGAGACATGGTTGGAATGAGGGAAAAGGGGGACCATACTTATTCAACCTGTATGCTGAGCAAATAATACGAGAAG
>NW_006408614.1:11884982-11890418 GCF_000296735.1 Chrysochloris asiatica | reverse complement strand
CTAAAATGGAGCTACAATGTGCCCAGTGAAGGAGGTTTTCTGCAGAGCCTCTGCATTACATAAGACCATGAGTGGAATTCTGAACAGCTTCCAGAATCTTCAGAGGTGGTAAATTTCCACTTGAAAGGTCAAGCAGACCAGTCTGGAATGGCTAGAAGAACAGAAGATACTTCTTGAATGAAAGACCGACAGGAAAAATACGAAACAATTATGGCCGACCGACTGATTACTATAAGAACAAGCAAGTTGCTTGCCCAGTAGACATCATGGCAAGTGGTCAGGTCCCCTCAGAGCAAGCCCCTTTCCAAGACTAAGACTCAATGGGAATACACGCTCTGATTGATGACCATGTTTGTCACCGATAAGGGGAAGTGAGGGAAAAACAGCAATGAAGCTGTGAGGTACACCCTACAACTTTCAATAGACTCCTGTGAACCCAGGTAGAGACCTGGTTGGCCAGCAGTGTGGCAAAACCTGGGGACTCTTGGGCCCAGAGTCAGCGACATAGCTATAGAGGACTAGAGTGGAGAGTGAAGCATCCAGCTGATAAGAAGAGAGGGCATATGCATAAGAACACCCACACTTGCAGATAATACTCATTTGACTTGGCTTCAATGACTAGATGATCAGAGCTCAACTAGAAGCAGTAAGAAGAGGAAAAAAAGAGTTTTCTGATACAATTTGATGAACTTGACCTACACCTATGGATGCAGTAGCTTAAAAGAGGGAACACATCTTTACAGCGAGGATCATTCCCACCCCCTCCACACAGAATAGACAGGGATAGGCAACTTGGACATTGGCTACCCAAAATGGAGGCCTTCAAAGGCAAGAAGTGACTGGCTTGCAAGCTTTCAAAGAAGGAATCTAGATCCAGATAGCATGGAGGAAGATAGAATCTCCAGTGAGTAGTATCCAATCTGTCTGGGTGGGACAGATGAAAGGAGATGGGGATAGCACTCATGTGGTACAATAGTGAATAACTACTATCAGGACTGACTATGAGGGTTGAAAATGTAAAGATAGCATTTTGTAGCAAGGAGGGGAGTTTAGGAGCCCAGGTCCCTGGGACCATCAAGGGAGAAGAACGCAGAGCGGGACCCTACCCAGAGAAGCAGTGACGCCAGAGATGGAGGCAGAGAAGATGTGGAGAGATGGAGTGGCTGGGGGCTTTAGACCCAAAGAGGGAGAGGAGCAGGCTTGTAGGGTATGCCCTGTGGTTGGCTGATGATGCATGGAGGGGATTGTAACCATGGCATTGAAACGATGTACAGTAGGATGAATGTAAAGCTAATGTTCTCCCATGTAAACTGTCACATAATTCACAATAAAGCATTTTTTTTAAGGCTATAAAAAGAGACATTTCAAACTATTGAGAGCTGAATAACAATAAAAGCAGTATGGACTAAAACTCGCGGGCTGTGCCAAGGTGCCAGTCAGAGGAAAAACTTACAGCTTTAGATGCATATGGCAGAAAATCAAAAAGGTTGAAAATAAATGAATCAATCAAGTTTCCAACTCTGGAAGTTAAGAAGGAAAATGCAAAATACATCTAAATAAATTTGAAAAAAAGATTGAAAGGAAATGAAAGTGGGAAAGAAAAGAGTTGTTTCTGTTGTTATTGGTACAATTCAGTTGGTTCTGTCTCCTAACACCCTCCCCTCTCCACCATGTATAGGGTGTTTGAGGCTGTGGATCTTTGGGGGAACAGGAAGGCTCATCTTTTTCTTGCAGAGTGGCTGATGGGTTGAATTGCTGACCTGTGGTGAGCAGTCCAGTGTTTACCCTACAGCTTCCTACGAAGACAACGTTGCCATCGAGTCGGTTTTGATTCACGTTGACTCTGTAGAGTGTTTCTGAGGCTGTAATCTTTGTGGGAGCGGAAAGCCTCGTCTTTCTCCTAAGGAGCGGCTGGTGGGTTCGAACTTCTGATCTTGTAATTAGCAGTCTAACATGTCACCAGCACTCCTTAAAGACAATTATTGTTAAGTGTCAACAAGTTGGCTTCGACTCATAACGACCTAGTATAGGGTTTCCAAGTAGTGGCTGGTGAGATTGAACCACCTAGCTTATACTTCAAATTGACCCTGTGGTCCTGGGCTTATCCTATAGTGCCACACCAGGAAAAAGACAATGTTGTTGTTATGTGCTGTGGAGTTGGTTCTGACTCATAGTGACCCTGTACAGGCTTTCTGAGGCTGTAAATCTTTACGGGGGCAGAAAGTCTCATCTTTCTCCTGAGTAACAGCTGGTAGTTTCAAACTGCTGACCTTGCTGTTCATAGCCCAATTCGTAACCACTAAGCTAACAAAGCTCCTTAGGAAAAAGACAATTGTTGTTGTTGTTGTTATGTGCTGTGGAGTCGGTTCCGACTCATAGTGATGCTGTACAGGATTTCTGAGGCCGTAAATCTTTACAGGAGCAGAAAGCCTCCTCTTTCTCCCGTGGAACAGTTGGTAGTTTTGAACTGCTGACCTTGCGGCCTGCAGCCCGATTCATAACTACTATGCTACCAGAGCGTAGACAATAGAACTGATTAATTAAACTGACGCTTGAAAAGAACTAAGTAAAAACAAATTTCTGGCATAGCTGTCAAGAAAAAAAAAGACAAAATTATAAATCAAAAATTATAAGAATGCTATGTTACACTGAAAGGAGCTCTAGTAGCGTAGTGGTTACGAATCGGGCTGCGAATCTTAAGAAGGTCAGCAGTTTAAAACTACCAGCCACTTCGCGGGAGCAAGATGAGGCTTTCTGCTCCTGTGGAGATTTACAGCCTCAGAAACCCTGTCCAGGGTCGTTATGGGTTGGAGCCGACTCGACAGCACTTCAGAACAACACCACCACTTCACAATGTTACACTGAGGAGACTGCAATCATCGAGATGATTTGCTGACTGTAAAACTGATGGTCTGCTCTGTAAACCTTTCCTCAATTCACAATAAAAAGTGGGCTCTTTCAGTTGTAAAAAAAAAAAAAAAAATGATGGAATTTTTGAATTGAAGGCTTTTTGAAGCCTTCTTGTCCAAACACCTGGGTCCTACATCACTTTCTGTTTCTTGTGTTTGTTCATTTTGTCTTATTCAGCCCTTCTTTGTGGCCAGATATACATCTGGTTTCGTTGGTTCACAGAATGTCCTGCTGTTTTCTCATGTTATTTCCACATTGATAGGTGGTGTCTTGCAATGATGGACAAATTGCTTACAATGCTGCAAGAACTACTGCATGTAGAAAATGACTATGTACTTCAAAGACAACTATCCATTGTCTCGGACAGCCCTCACAATAATCTGAGGCTGGTCTTTTACTGTCTTTGAAGGAGCTTTTCCAACTATGTAAGTGGCAAGGAACAGATAGCAATACAGAATTATTCTTAGTGTCGTGCTAATTCTGTCATATCTAATGGAAATTCCGACGACACGCCCCTCTCCTATGGAGATGCCAGTTTTGACTCTAGTTGCACATTCATGTAAATCTGCCCGATCTACAAATGTGTCTGCTACATGGATTCTCTTTAGAACCAGTTTTGACATCTGTCTGATTTCTTCATTGATGAATGAGTAGAACAAAGTCTCCATCAAATCTTCTGTTTCCTATCACTGTGACAGTCATGGCTTTGCTTTTTTCTTTCTTCTGGAAGTTTCCTGTAACACACATGTCCTCTTGTGGATCCCCAAAAGAATTTTTTTTGGAGAAATACAACAAGAAATGAAGTTGATTCAAGATGTGGCTGATGTTTGCCAAGAGCCAGATCTCTGCTCCTTCCAGGAACCCAGAAAACCTCCTTCTAGGACATCATGCTAGGTAACATGGAGGGTCTTCGAAAAAGAGGGCAACCCCCAATGAGACAGAATGGCATCACAGCTCAAAGTAGAATCCTGGTGGTGAAGATGGCACAGGACCGGGCAGTGTTTTCTTCTGTTGTGCACAGTGTTGCTATGAGTCGGAACTAACTTGATGACACCTAACAACAACAACAAGGCCCCTTAGCACTAGGCAGCACCATGTGATTCATGCTGACTAGTGGGGTATGAGTGGAGATGAGCATCATGCCCAGGCCAAAGCAGAGAGGAGCCATGACCGGCCCTTCATCCTCCAAGCTGTGTCTCCATCTGCCATGCTGGCTGGCAAGTTTTAGGGTTGACAAACTGTGGCCCATTGCACAGATTTAACCCACCAAACCATTTGAGTTTTGAGGGAAATTTTATACAGCAAATGAGCTTCCCAATCAACAATTTCTACGCAGATTATTCGGTGACATGGGCAGCATGTTCCACAACGTATCAGCATTCCCACGAGCTCTATTCTGGTTGTGCGGTTTCCAGTAACGTAGGTTCCTTGTCCGGCTTTCCTTCTCATCTCTGCTTTAGAATAATCTGCTTTGGCCTGACATTTGGTCTCTTGTGGGTGACTTTATAAAAAGGAGTGTAATACTAACAGGTGACATTCTTTGCTTTGTACGCCACTCTCTGATTTCGCTCAAAGGTGACCCCAGGGTTATTTCAATTTAGGCATTAAAGGGGATCTCAGGGTGCCACCACTATGTATCTTTATAAATAAAGTTTTATTGACACACAGCCATATCTTATTCATTCACATACTGTGTAGCTACTTTGGGGCTATAAAGGCAGACTTCAACAGGTATGACAGGGACCATAAGACCCACAAAACCAGAAATATTTCTTATCTGTCCCTTTACAAAAGCTGTGGCTCCTATTGTAGCGGGTGGAGCTTCCATTGTGTGAGGTGGCTCATGCATTGTGTGAATCGAAACCCACTTCAACCCATACATAACCTGTACATAACACGGGCAAGAAGCAACCTTGCTGGGTGGAGCTATTGAGATCCGGGGGGGTTAGTTTATTACCACAAAAAGGTCTGATTTCTGGCCGGCTCCAGCTAAAGAGTGTTCTCCAGGGCAGAGAGTCGATGTCTTTCCCAAATGGCGGCTCCAGTCTACACTGCACCCCGCCAACTTGGAGTTATCCAGCTTCCCAGCGGTTTCCTGTCAAAGGTACAGGGTTAGTATTTTGTTTCAATTTTCTGTTTACTGATAGTTTTGAGTATTTCTTGATGTGCTTGCTAACTCGACATTTCTTCTTTAAATTGTCTCTTTATCTCCTCCTTTTGGCTGTCCCTTCCTTGCTGGCATGTAGGAGTTCTCTTTCTATTCTAGAAATTTTAGACATTACAAACATCTTCCTCTGTTTCTCGAATGTTTTGGAAAGGCTCAAATTCTTTATAATGAGCTGGTGTATATATATATTTGTTGTTGTTATGTGCCGTGCAGTTGGTTCTGACTCATATCAACCCTGAACAGGGTTTCCAAGGCTGTAGATCTTTATGGGAGCAGAAAGCCTCATCTTTCTCCCACGGAACAGCTGGTAGTTTCGAACTGCTGACTTTGCAGTTCGCAGCCCGATTCATAGCCACTAC
>NW_006408614.1:11869763-11884882 GCF_000296735.1 Chrysochloris asiatica | reverse complement strand
ATATATATACTTAAAAAGCAAGAATGAGAGTTTTCTTTAAAAATCCCCAAACAGAAAGCGTGGCAGGAATGTTGGAATAAGTGAGCAGTCACCCCAGGGAACTCTTTTGAATGTAACCCAACAACACTTCCTTGGATATACAAGCTTTGCTCACTTGTATTTACCCTTCCTTCATTCCTCTAAGCTCCTGTCTTCTTCTCCACCCCCAAACCCACAAACATCTTAACAGTTACCCTGCTGGGGTTGATTTCAATCAATCTCCTTGGTCACTTGCCAGAAGGCTCTGGCGGCCCGTCTGGGCCCTGCTGTGGTGGAAGCCCAGGTGTGCTGAGGCGCTGAAGACCCAAGGCAGTGAGCCCTGTCTCCACTCACCTGGGAACCAGTGGAGGTTATGATTGGCCCCCTTCCCCAGGGAGGAGGAAGCACTGCCATCTGGGACCCTAACTGTTAACAGGCCCCAAGAATCCCCCACATCTGGACGCTGCTGTTACCAGCTTGCATCTACCTATGAGCTCAGTAAAACATCAGCCAGCTGTGAGGCAAAGATTTTCCACTTTGCAAACTTTCTTCCAACTTGACGGTTGAACAAGAGCCAAAGTGCCCATGGGAGACACTTAGACTTTCATTATATTCTGTGTATGTGGGTTTTATTAAGCTTACATGCTTACGAATTGATGCTGGAAAACGCACTCACCCCTCTGTCTTCCTGTGCTGTCTGGGCAATCGTTCATCCACCCCTCCCACCCCCGTGGGCTCTGTACAAGCTCCGCTGCCCCTGTTTCATTAGGGTTCATCTGGCAGGGCTGCCATGTTGGAACCTGGGCCTCACCATCAGAACTGCTTTCCAGGTCGACTCACCTGGCACAGCTCCTCGTGGTGGTGGAAGGCACGAAATTTCCCAACCATCTGCGTAATGAGCCACAGCTGCTCTGAACAGAGCCCAGCTCTGCTGGAGGGGACGCTTCCTCAGAGGGAGGCGGGAGTCCAATGTGCCCCACCCCGCACGCCAACAAGCAGGCAAGGGTTTCCATTATTTATACAACCCCTGACCACGTAGGAAGCGATGGGTCCATTAGGCATGTTGGAGATGGCAAACTGGAGTCCTAGTGTGCCCCTTGGGGGCTGAGCTGTCTTGGTGGAATGCCGGAGTTGTTCTCGGTTGGCTCAGCTGAAGACCTAGGGTAGCCAGCCTCATCCAAATTGTGCTCATAACAGCGATATCGCACCAATGACAAACATGTTCAGAGCGTATCCCGTGTGCCAAGCCTGCTCTCTAAGCATTTTACAGTTATTAATTCCATCACTCCTTGAAGTTCTGTGAGGGACTGCCTTCATGTTACAGATCAGGAATCAGAGGCCCAGGAACCACCCAGAATAGGAAGTGGGAGGCCTGGTAGGCAGTGGGGAGCTGGCTTTTACATAGGGGAGGGGGGCACCAATCAGATTTCATTAGCTGTGTCAGAATTTGGTAAATTTGGTATATCCCCAAAACAAAACCCAGACAGGTTGTTACAAATTGATTTCAGCTACTAGGGGTCCCATGTGTTACCGAGCTGAAGTGGGCCCCATAGGATTTCCTGGCTGTCATCTTTGCAGAAGCAGATCACCAGGTCTTTGCTTTACAGGGCTGGGTGGATTTGAACCACCAAACATCGTATTATTCTTGTTGTTGTTAAGTGTCGTCAAGTCAGTCCTAACTTGCATGGTTGCCAAGGCCATTTTAACTCATAGTGACCCTGGGTAGGCTTTCTGAGGAGTGGCTGGTGGCGTTGAACCACCAACCTTGTGGTTAACAGTCCAGCACCACAGAAGACTCCTTTCAGTTAGTGGTGTTGCTGTTAGGTGTGATCAAGTCGGTATAGACTCATAGCGAATGAATGAAACACTGAATGAAACACTGAATGAAACAACAGAATGAAACACTGCCCGATCCTGGGCCAACCTCATAATTCTTGCCACGCTTGAGCCCATTGATGCTGCCACTTGGCCAATCCATTTCACTGGGGCTCTTCCTCTTTTTCTCTGACCCTCCACCCTACCGAACATGGTATTCTTCTCCAGTGACTGGTCCCTTCTGACAATATGTCTGAAGTATGAAAGACGAAGTTTGACCATCCTGGCCTCCAAGGAGCACTCTGGCTGTACATCTTCAACACGGATCTGTTGGTTCTTTTGGCAGGCCATGGTACTTTAAATATTCTTCTCCAACACAATAATTCAAATGCATCAATTCTTCTACAGTTTTCCTTATTCACTGTCCAGTTTTTGCATGCATATGAGGTTATTTGAAAATACCATGGCTTGGGTCAGGCGCACCTTAGCTCTCAAGCTGACATCTTTGCTCTTCAACACTTTAAAAAGGTCTTGTGCAGCAGATTTGCCTAATGCAATATGTCATTTGATTTCTTGACTGCTGCTTCTGTGAGTGTTGATAGTTGATCGAAGAAGAATGAAGTCCTTGACAACTTCAATCTTTTCTCCGTTGATAAGAATGTTGTTTATTGGTCCAGTGGTGAGGAGTTTTATTTTCTTTACATTGAGATGCAATCCATACTGAAGTTCGTACTCAGGTGAAAACCATGTGTACCACCCAGAGGTCTTGGGGCTCACACAATCCTCTGTACCCCAAGGTTATACTGATCTCACAAACACTGTGTGCATGGGAAGTCTGGAGACTGGGTGTGTAAGGAATTAGAAATGAAATAACTCATCAGTGGGCATTGGCTACTGTTCTCCAGGGATTTCAGCCATGACTCCTTGGTTCCCAACTATGACAGTATGAGGAATGGGAGGCTCCAAACACTTCTGAGTAGTGGTGAGTGCAGTGGTTCTGTAGGGTAAACACGGGACTGTGAACCACAAAGTCAGCAGTTCAAGCCCACCAACAGCTCCATGGGACGAAGAGGATGTTTACCGTTCCCTAAAAGATTACAGCCTGGGAAACCCTATGCAGGGTCACTGTGAGTAGGAATTGACTCGACGGCACTGAACAACACCAACACGAGCGATTGTAAGGTGTGCTGCAAATAATCTGTCAGAGTAAGAGTTAAAGGGTGGCACCGCAATGACTGTGACACAAACGGCAGACAGTGACAAGTGCTGACAGGCGTGTGCAGACACTGGAATCCTCAGATCATTGTTGGGAATATAAAACACTCCGTGACTCCTCAAAAGACTGAACATAAAATTATCATTGTGGTTGTTAAGTGCTGTTGAATCAGTTCAGACTCACAGCGCCTTGGTATAGGGAATCCAAGAAGTGACTGGTAGGTTTGAACTGGTGACCTTGTGGTTGACAGTCCAGTGTTGCTCCTGCAGCGCTCTACCATGACTCCAAATTACCATAGGACCCAACAGTTTCCCTTCTAAGTGCATGCAAATCCATGCTCACACAAGAACTTGTACATAAATGTTTGTTACAGATTACATGTAACAGTCCATGAGTACTGACTGCCCAGTTGTTCACTGACAAACGGGCAAATGAGATGTGCTTGCACACAGCTGTGTTTGTCCATGAAAGGAATCAGATACTGACTTGTACTGCAACATGAATAAAGACGTTATACAAGTCAGTCACAAAGGACCACCTATTATTTGGTTGTTGTTAAGTGTCATTGAGCCAGTTTCCGACTCATACAACCCTGTATAGGGTTTCCAAGGAGCAGCTGGTGAGCTTGAACCATAACCTTGTGGTTCAAACTGACTTTGCAGTCCAGTGAATTAACTCCACACCAAGACGCCAACCACTATGATAAGAGTCTATTTATATGAAATGCCCAGAAAAGTAAGACCATAGAGACAGAAAGCAGGTGAGCAGTTGAATTAGAGGCTGGGGTGGCGGCAGGGACTGACTTCAGATGAGCACAGGGAAAATTTGGGGGGTGATTGGAACAGGAAGATCAGGCAAATCAGCCAGATGAGCAGCTGGAGGCTGGACATGAAGGAGGGGAGTTTCAGGAATGGGGTTGAGATAGGGTAGACATGAAGGAAGGCTTGGGAATGAGGTTGACGTGGGGTAGACATGAAGGAGAAGAGTCTCAGGAATGGGGTTGAAATAGGGTAGACATGAAGGAAGGCTCGGGAATGGGGTTGAGATGGGGTAGATGTAAAGGAAGTCTCAGGGCTGAGGTTGAGATAGGATTAGACATGAAGGAAGGCTCAGGACTAGGCTTTGGGTTCGACTTGTAGAAAGGAAGGTTCAAGGTAGAGATTGGGGCTAGGCATGGAGTAAGGGAGGCTCAGAGTTAAGGGTAACACCATAACTCAAAAGCATCAATTCTTCTACAGTCTTCCTTATTTGGGATTTGATATGGAGTCAACAGGATATGGCTAAGTGAGACAGGATGCCAGTAGGGAGTGTGGCATGCTTGCTTTGGGTTTGGAAGAGGTGCTCAGAAGCCTCAGCATGGTGTTGGGGCACAGGGCTGGTGTGGGGCAGCGGTCCAGTGCCGGGGTAGGAAGTATCAGCTTTATTGACACTGCTGTTCAGTGCTGTTGAATTGGTTCCTGCTCACAGTGACCCTGTATAGGGTTTCCAAGATGTTACATCTTTGAGGGAGCAGAAAACCTCCTCTTTCTCCTTTGAAGTAGCTGGTGGGTTTAAACTGTGGACCTTGTGGTTAGCAGCCCAGTTTGCATTATAATTCACCAGTTTAGAGTGTACAATGAAATGCTTTTTCAGTGTATTCATAGATACATATAACCATCACCATAGTCAATTTTAGAGTGTTTTCATCCCGCCCAAGAGGAACCCTTTAGCCCCACACTCACCCCCTTTCTGTCTGTGGCATTCATGGTGGGGTCACATGGTATGTGGTCTTTGTCACTCAGTGTGATTTCCAAGCTCACTCAGGGACCCACGTCGTAGTGCGTGTTCATAATTCAACCCGTTTATGGGGGGGTGGGGGCGCTTCAACTGAGTTCGTAGAAAATGGAATTAAAAGATAATGACATTTTCCCATGAATTTTCGTGTTGCTGTTGTTAAGTACTTTCAAGTCAGTTCCGATGCATACCGACCCGGTATAGAATTTCCAAGGAGTGACTGGTGAGTTTGAACTGCCAGCCTTGCAGTCTTGGGCTTATCCTACAGCACCACACAGGTATTGGCCAATGATGCTCCAGTGTTTAGATATTCCAGTTGAGTTTATCCCTTTAACTATGGGTGGATTTTTGGATTGTTTCCGCCTATTGGTTATTAGCAGTCTCTGGGTTGTGGTTGCTGTTGTCGTTGTTAGGTGCCATCAAGTCGGTACCGACCCATAGTGACCTTATGCACAGCAGAATGAAATCCTGCCCGATCCTGGGCCAACCTCACTACTGTTGCCACGCTCGAGTCCATCGATGCTGCTACTTGGCCAATCCATTTCATTGGGGTCTTCCTCATTTTCTCTGACCCTCCACCTTACCAAACATGATATCCTTCTCCAGTGATTGGTCCCTCCTGACAATATGTCCAAAATATGAGAGACAAAGTTTGGCCGGCCATCTTGGTCTCCAAGGAGCACTCTGGCTGCACTTCTTCCAAAACAGATCTATTGGTTCTTTTGGCAGTCCATGGCACTTTCAGTATTCTCCTCCAACACCACAACTCAAAGGCATCAATTCTTCTACGATCTTCCTTATTCACTGTCCAGCTTTCGCATCCATATGAGGTTGTTGAAAATACCATGGCTTGGGTCAGGCGCACCTTAGTCCTCAAGCTGACATCTTTGCTCTTCAATGCTTTAAAAAGTTCCTGTGCAGCAGATTTGCCCAAAGCAATACATCATCTGATCTCTTGACTGCTGCTTCCATGAGTGTTAATAGTTGATCCAAGAAGAATGAAGTCCTTGACAACTTCAGTCTTTTCTCCGTTGATAAGAATGTTGTTTATTGGTCTTTTGTTTTCTTTACATTGTGATGTAATCCATACCAAAGACTGTACTCTTTGATCTTCATCAGTAAATGTTTTAAGTCCTCTTATGAATCTATGAATCGGGCTGCAAACCTCAAGGTCAGCAATTCAAAACTGCCAACTGTTCTGTGGGAGAAAGATGAGGCTTTCTGCTCCCATAAAGATTTACAGCCTTGGAAACCCTGTACATGGTCGCTATGAGTCGGAACCAACTCGACAGCACATAACTGCCACAACAACAACACTTTCAGCAAGCAAGGTTGTATCATCTGCATATTGCAGTTTGTTAAATGAGTCTTCCTCCATTCCTGACACCACGTTTTTCTTCATATAACCCAGCTCTCGGATTATTTGCTCAGCATATAGGTTGAATAAGTATGGTGAAAGAATACATACAACCTCGTTGTACACCTTTCTTAATTTTAAACCATTCAGTGTTTCCATGTTCTATTTGAACAACTGCCTCTTGGTCTAGGTACACATTCCTCATGGGCACAATTAAGTGTTCTGGAATAATCATACTTTGCAATGTTGTCCATAGCTTGTCATGATCCACACATCAAAAGCATTTGCATAGTCAATAAAGCGTGTCAGTTTGTCATACTGTGGTGGCTTGTGAGTTGCTGTGATTCTAAAAGCTATGCCACCTGTATTTTAAATACCAGCAGAGTCACCCATGGACGACAGGTTTCAGATGAGCTTCCAGATGAAGACAGACAAGGAAAAAGGAGTGATGAACTACTTCTGAATATTTAGTCACTCAAAACCTTATGAATAGCAGAGAAATACTGTCAGATATATAGTGCTGGAAAATGAACCTCTCTGGTTGTAAAGCACTCAAAATGCGACTGGGGAAGAGCTGCCTCCTCAAAGTAGAGATGACTGTGATGATGTGAATTGAGTAAAGCCCATGGGGGAAAATCCCATGGGACCTTCACTTGCTGATGGAGCACAACTCAAAATGAAGAGAAATATCTGTAAACATCCATTGACAATTGGAACATGGATTGTACCAACTATGAATCTGGGAAAATTGAAAGTTGTCAAAAATGAAATGGAATGCATAAACATCGATATCTTAGGCATTAGTGAGCTGAAATGGACTGGTATTGGCCATTTTGAATCTGATGACCACATGGTTTACTATGTAGGGAATGACAAATTGAAGAGGAATGGTGTTGCATTCATCATCAAAAAGAACATATCCAGATCAGTCATGAGGTACAATGCTGTCTGTGATAGGATAATATCCATGTGCCTACAGGGAAGCCCAGTTAATACCACTATTATTCAAATTTATGCACCAATCACTAAAGCCGGTGAGGATGAAATAGAAGAATTCTACCAATTTCTTCAATCTGAAATTGAACAAACATGCAGTCAAGATGTGTTGATTATTACTGGTGATTGGAATGCAAAGGTTGGGAGCAAAGAGGAAGGATCAGTAGTTGGAAAATATGGCCTTGGTGATAGAAATGATGCTGGAGAACGCATGAGAGAATTCTGCAAAACCAATGATTTGTTCATTTCAAATACCTTCTTTAGACAGCATAAAAGACAACTATATACATGGACCTCACCAGATGGAATACAGAGAAATCCAATTGACTACATCTGTGGAAAGAGATGATGGGAAAACTCTATATCATCAGTGAAAACCAGGCTAGGGGCAGATTGTGGAACAGACCATGAATTGCTCATATGCAAATTCAAACTGAAGCTGAAGAAAATGAAAACAAGTCCACGAGAACCAAAATATGACCTTGAATTTATCCCACCTGAATTTAGAGATCATCTGAAGAACAGATTTGATACATTAAACACTAAAGACCGAAGACCAGAAGAGTTGTGGGATGACATCAAGAACATCATACAGGAAGAGAGCAAAAAGTTATTAAGAAGACAAGAAAGAAGGAAAACGTCAAAATGCATGTCAGAAGAGACACTTCAGGGTCAGCAGTTCAAATCTACCAGCTGCTCTGTAGGAGAAAGCTTTCTGCTTCTGTAAAGATTTACAGTCTCGGAAACCCTATGCAGGATCACTATGAGTCGGAATCGACTCCAGCACATTCTACAACCATACTCTACTGGGACTTTGGGATTTGATTAAAGCTTGATAGAAAGGAGTAAGAATTATCTATCTGATTCATACTGATGTATTCTATGTATTTCTCATTTGAACAGAACACCACACAGTTGTGATTGTGTAAGATTTATGATCTTTCTAAGGGTACACCATCTATATTTGAGACACAGATAAGCAAAATAGGAAGAAAACCACGCAGGCTCAACAGGAAAAACATGTCTGAAAGTTGGTTTTTCATTTTGTTATTTTAAGGTTTAGAAAACACTCATGTACCTATGGAGATAATCCTGTTTATAATGAGGTGTTCTTTGTTTTTAATGAGCTCAGACCTGATCATTTCAGAGTTATAAAAAGAGCAGATTAGACTCAAACTGCGCACACATGAGGTGGGGTGGGGCAGACACCATGCGAGGATTGTCCAAAAGCCGAGGGGCCTAGGAATGCCTAGGATTATTGACAAAGAAGATCCAAGGCTGGGCCCTGGTCTGGACTTCGAGCTTCCAGTCTTGTGAGACCATGAATGCTGTTAAATCTGTGCTCCGGCAGCCCCTCTGGAAACTGAAACCCTTGTGTACACCTAGGAGTGGAATTTGGGGTCGCATGGTAACTGAGTGTTTGTATGAAGAATTCACCAACCGTTTTCCAAAGTGGTTGCACATTACACAGTGGTGTGGGGGATTCCCTCTGGCCATGCTGTACCTACAAAGTGGGTCTGCCTGGTCCTGACCCCTGTGCCCCCTCACTCTCCTTGCAGATGGCGGTGATAGGACCCCCTATGCTGTGAGATCTAGGGAAGGTCGGTGGCAGACTACTTGGCCGGCACTCACTGCCCAGCGTGGCCATGGACATAGGGAGTGCACTGGCGCCATCTTGCCGTCTCTGGGGACAGTGAGTGAGGCATTCCTAGTGCCCATTTTGAAGTGGTCAAGATGTGCCATGGACTTTCTTGGCTGCAGGAGGTGGCTGGATGCACCTCCCACCTGCCTCCAGGGAAAGCTGGAGAGCATTTTGTGGGACATGAAGCAACTCCAGAAATTTATCAATGTGCCCAGCCGGATAAGGCGAGGGTACACCCAGACCTAGCTCCTGGTCCCCAGGGGAGACAGGATCAACAGAGGCCAACAGCCTGGAGTTACGTCTGCAGAAGGAATCACCGCTCCAAGAAGATCAAAATGCTCAGGAAGGAGGGCCATCTGGATGCCCGGGTGCCGGCTCCAGGAGCACTTGGTTTCTTCGTAGGGGGCCTCTCTCCTGCTGCCCCAGCAGGGACCTTGTTGTTGTTGTTGTTAGGTGCCATCGAGTCAGTACCGACCCATAGCAACCTTATGCACAGCAGAACGAAACACTACCCGATCCTGGGCCAACCTCACTACTGTTGCCACACTTGAGTCCATCAATGCTGCCACTTGGCCAATCCATCTCACTGGAGGTCTCCTTTTTCTCTGACGGTCCACCTTACCAAACATGACATCCTTCTCCAGTGACTGGTCCCTCCTGACAATATGTCTGAAGTATGAGAGATGACGCAGGGACCTTAGCAGGTGGATAAATGCTCTTCTTTCAGGAAGCAGCTCCGCACCTCCTGGGATCCACTGCTCCCAGGCCTCTCAGTAGTGGTGGTGGCAGGCTGTTTCTATAGCCTTGGCCCCCACAGAAAGTCCCCAGGTTTGTTGATCTGCACATTGGAAGGCTGGCAGCTTGGTCCCGCTTGCTGGCACATAGAAGAAAGGCCTGGCTAGCTTCTCCACAAAGACTGCAGCCAGAAGAATGCTAGGGACGTCCTGGCTCGTGAGGAGGCTGTGCATCAGGCCTGGTTTTGATGGCTGTTGGTCTACATGGGCCAGGCCCAAGGCTTACCCCAGGTCCCATCCAGGCCAGAGTCCAGAGTCTAAGGAGAAGTCCCAGCAATTCACGGGGCTCCCTCCCACCCCAGTGACCCCCACCAGCTTCCGTGAGGACAGAGTCAGGAAGGGGACCTCCAAACAGGACCTGTCTCTGCAGTGCAGAGGGGAGAGTTGTGGTGGGACCCATGTCAATGTGGAGAGGGCAGCCTGGGGGCCTTCTGCCCTGAAGGGGTCTGTCTGTCTGCAACGCTTTGTCCCCACATTGCTTCTTTTTGGTCTTCACAGTGCTGACACAGACGTGACGTGTGTGTAAGTAAATGTGTGCCTGTGTATACTGAGCTCACTTGTGAGGGTGCGAGCCTGACATGATGCTTTGTACATACGTGAAGTTCTGTGTGTGCACTAGAATGTAAGTGTGTGCACATGTGATAAGCATTGTGTACATGTATTGTGCACTGGGTGTGCATGTGTACACGAGTGTGTACTTGTGTGTGTGTAGGTGTGGATGTGAGCACACCTGTGTGTGTGCACTGGGTATGCATATGTATGTGTGTACATGAATGTGTGCTTCTGCTCATGTATGTTTGTAAGTATGTATATGTGCACTGAATATGTGTGTGTGAGCATTGAGCCTGCATGTGTGTGCCCCTGTGTGCATGTATACATGAGTGTGTACTTGTGTGTGTACATGTATGGATGTGGATGTACACATGCATGTCTGTGCTTGTGTGCTCATTGGGTCAGCATGTGTGTGCCCCTTTGTGCATGTATACACAAACGTGTACTTGTGTGCATGTACATACATGGATGATGGTGTGTACATGCATGCCTGTGTGTGTGTGTGCACATCGGGTCAGCATGTGTGTGCCTGTGGGTGCATGCACATCAATGAGCATGTGTGTACTTGAGGGGATGGAGTGGGGATACTGCCCACCACACCCTCCCCTCCAGGCCTCACCCTGACTCCGAACTAGAGAACAATCAGCCTGCATGGACCCCAGTTCCGGTGACAAGTGCCTCTGTCCACTACTCTTTCCATTCTGACCCTCCTGACCCTGACCACTCCAACTAATATCAAAGGTCATAGCTCCAGAGGCCCACGTCTGCCCAGGACCTCCCGGGCACCTGACAAACCATCCCTGTGTATCACCTCAGCAGGTTCTCATTGGGGTCAGGGACAGTACAGGCATCTGCCAGGGACTGAATCGTGTCCCCCCAAATAATCCCTATTCCTGAAAATATGCCCCGGTTTGTTATATGAATGAGGTTGTGCCAGGCTAGGGTGGGTTCTAATCCTAATCTCTGGTGAGGTATAGGCAGGGCAGTTGGGGACAGGGTCATACAGATAATGACAAACACCAAGGAGCTTCTGGGGCTCCCTGTCCTGGAGCTGATGCCCTGGTTGGGACTTTGAGCTGGACACTGTGAGACAGCACGTTTGTGTCTGTAAAGCAAGACCAGTGACGATTCTGTACAGCAGGTGCCTGTGGTCTCACCCAGACTTCCAGAAGATTCTAGATATAGAGTCCCTTCAGCAAGAGAGAAAGACCCCACTGCCCAGCTCAGCCAAGCCCTGCTTGCTCCTTCCTCTGCCCCTTTACACTGCTGCCTGCCCCACTCTGGAGGGGAGACCTTTCCCATGACCTGTTGCTTCCCACCTGAGCTATCCATGCATAAACCATGAGCCGGGAGCATTCCCTGACCACAGAGGTGTGACCCAGCCAATCTTCTCCCAGTTGTGACCAGGAGCCCCCTCCCTTTATGCTGGTGACAGTAAGCTCTCTCTGCTCATGAGCAGATAGCCTGCAGCATCTGACCAAGGCCACTGCTGTGTCTGCTCCCGGAGGGGTGGGTGCAGACCACCACCCTGGGTCTGAGGTGAGGAGTAACCTGCAGGCCATGGGGACCGATGCCACGCCTACCTCTGTACTTGCTCCTGGTGGGGTGGGTGTATCCCCACCCACTGTGGAGGCCAACCTGACTGTCTCTAGTGCTGTTCTGCCCCCGCCTTGGGTGGGGGGAGCCCACTTTCTGTGGGAGATTGGAGATCTTGGATCCACAGTGTTCAGGGAGTGACCCCCCGCCAGATGCCCTGTGTTTTCTGGGATGGGCAGATGCCCCGTCTTCAGTGACACCCTGTCTTGCACCCCCTCACCAGCGCAGCAGCCCCGAACCCCCTCTGTGTCTGGGAGATGACCGTGGTGGCCCTGGGAAGCAACACCAGAACTCCTTCCAGCCCTGCATCTGGAAGAGCTATGAGTCCTCCCCACCTCCTCCTCAGTCAGTGTTGTTCCGGACCAGCAGCTGCTGACTGGCAAGGAGTCACCTGTAGGAAGAGGAAGGACAGGCTTTTAGAAGCTTCTGACAATAGGGAAGGAAATTGCAGGAAATGGGAAGAAATGGCAAATCTGGGACGATTCTCCACACTGCAGTTTTTCTGCCTAAACATATAATAGGTATCATTTACGTTCTTTGTCATAGAAAACCTTCCAGATGACTGCGTTTTGAAACAAGGCAATGTCTGGCCAGCCTCATCCTATCTCATACCTGCAATTCTGGAGCTCCTAAAGAATCTGAACCTGTCCTCTCAGGCTGCACAGGGAGGCTGTGGTCCACTGAGCCACAGGGATCAGAGGCTGGCTGGGCTGAGGCTGGGGTGTCCCTGCCCTCTGCTCCGCCATCTGCAGACCAGATCAGAAGGTGTGGAGGCCATGACTAGACAGGACCTTCCTGTTTTGTGCCTGATGAAGTCCTCCCTATATATGGATAGGTGTGGGGAATGCCACAACACACCTGGTGCCCCTCCCAAGACTGGCCAAGTGGTCAATAGATAAGGGGCCGTGGGCTCAGAATGTAGGCTCTTCCAGTACGTGGTCCTTGGGCAGGAATGGCTGCTGGCCGGTGGCTGTGGCCCCGTGGATGTGGGGTTCTGGACCCTCACTGGGCAGGCTGGCCATCATGGGTCCTGGAAACTCAAACACCCTCTCTCCTCCTGGTGGGGAGTCTCCCCCACCCCTCTTGTTTGTGGGTGTTGCTGTGGCCCTGAGCCAGCAGTGGCACCTGGTTAGCTCTGTCTGAGGCTGAGTGTGGGGTCACAGACCCTGTGAGCAGTCCCCAGCAGCTGCGCTTGGTTGTGATGAATGGAAATATGTCTGCCCGAGAGATGGGGATGTGAGCTCCCTGCATCTGCTTGCCACCCTGAGCCTCCAGCTTCTGCCCTGGTTCTGTTGGCCCAGGCCCAGATGCAGGAAACATATCCAGGGAAAATAAGCCCCGTGGTGTGTGACTGCAGCAGTAGAACATTCTGGAAAGGCAAAGCTGTGGGTGTCAGGGCAGGTGGGGGTGAGCAGGCAGGGTGCATTACTCCTGGTGACACGATGACAGTGAAAACCCAAACCACACCCGCTGTCCACTCACAGTGACACTGCAGGGCAGGGTGGAAGTGTCCTATAGGGTGTCCAAGACTTTCATCTCTATGGAAGCAAACTCTCATGAGCAAATTTGTTTTTATTTATTTATTTATTTAATTTTTCATTAAAAATAATTTTTTAATTGAAGCATATCGTTGTTATGTGCTGTGGAGTTGGTTCCGACTCATAGCTACTCTGTACAGGGTTTCCGAGGCTGTAAATCCTTATGGGAGCAGAAAACCTCATCTTTCTCCCGTGGAACAGCTGGTAGTTTCAAACTGCTGACTCTGAAGTTAACAGCCCGATTCTTAACCACTGTGCTACCAGAGTTCCTTAATTGAAGCATATAGGATGCTTTATTTTGAATTATGTGATAGTTTACATGGGAGAGCATTCGTTTTACATTCATTCTATTGTATATCATTTCATTGCCATGGTTACAATCCCCTCCTTGCATCATCCACCAACCACAGGGTATACCCTGCAAGCCTGTCCCCTGGTCATCAGCACACAGGCCCTCTCCCTCTCCAGGTCCAAAGTCCCCAGCCGCTCCATCTTTCCACATCATCGTCTTTGCCACCATCTCTAGCATCACCGCTTCCTTGGGTAGGGTTCCGTTCTCCGCTCTTCTCCCTTGATGGTCCCAGAGATCTCAGTCCCTAGACTGCAAGGTTAGTCCCTCCCCTCCCTTTGCTACAAAACATCTATCTTTACATTTCCAACCATTACAATCAGTCCTGATAACAATTATTCACCATTGTATCACAAGAGACTTAATCCCATCTCCTTTCCTGGGCCCCGCCTAGATAGATTGGATACTACTCAGTGGAGCTTCTACCTTGTTCCATGCCATCTGGATCTAGATTCCCTCTTGAAAGCTTGTAAGTCAGTCACTTCTTGCCACAGTAACCCCCCTACGCTGGGTCGCCAATGTCCAAGTTGCCCATCCCTGTTTTCTCCTTGTGCGGAGGGGGTGGGAGTGATCCTTGCTGTGAAGATTTGTTCCCTCTTTTGAGCTACTGCATCCATAGGTGTAGGTCAAGTTCATCAAATTGTATCAGATTACTCTTTTCTTCCTCTTCTTTCTTCTGGTTGAGCTCTGATCATCCAGCCATTAAAGCCAGGTCAAGTGTGTATTATCTGCAAGTGTGGGTGTACTTATACATGTACCCTCTCTTCTTATCAGCTGGATGCTTCACTCTCCACTCTAGTCCTCTGTGGCCATGCTGTCCCTGGGCCCAGGAGTCCCCAGGGCCTAGGTCTTATCATACTGCTGCCCAGCCAGGTCTCCAGATGGGTTCACAGGAGTCCATTGAATGTTGTAGGGCTTAGCTCACAGCTCCACTGCTGCCCTTCCCTCACTTCCCCCTATTGGCGACGAATGTGGTCACCAATCAGAGCATGTATTCCCATTGGGTCCCAGACGTTGAAGGAGGTTTGCCCTGAGGGGACCTGACCACTTGCCTTGATGTCTCCTGGGCAAGCCACTTGTTTGTTCTTGTAGTAATCAGTCGATCTGCCTGTATGTTTTGTATTTTTCCTGTCAGTTTTTCTTTCAGGAAGTATCTTCTGTTCTGGCCACTCCAGGCTAGTCTGCAAATAAAGAGAGTTTTACTTGCTCTTTGTCAATTTGGATGCCTTTAATTTCTCTATCTTGCCATATAGATTTGGCTAAAACTTCTAGCACAATATTGAGTAGAAGTGGTGACAAACGGCATCCTTGTCTGATTCCTGTTTGCAAAGGGACGGCTTTCAGTTTCTTTCCATTGAGAGTGATGTAGGCTGTTGGTTTTGTATGTATGCTCTTGATTATATTGAGTGTTTTGTTGAGTGTTTTTATCAGGAATGGATGTTGGATTTTGTGAAATGCCTTTTCTGCATCAAT
>NW_006408614.1:11861078-11862411 GCF_000296735.1 Chrysochloris asiatica | reverse complement strand
CACCAGACTGCAAAGCTGTTTGAACTGCAAGGTTGGTGGTTCAAGCTCGCCAGCTGCTCCTTGGAAACCCTATCCAGGGTTCTTATGGGTCGGAATTGACTTAATGGCACGTGACAACAACAACAGGCACTAGGCAGCTGAGATAGAAGGTCCGTAGACAGAGACTCAACAAGCGAATACAGATTATTCAGTGAAACACGTTTATACTATTCAGGAGTGTGTGGGTGCAAGTGTCAGAAAACCCAATAACTGGATCTGGGAACCCAAACAATATCACCAAGGAGCCATCTATCTCTGTCTCTGCTCAGAGTGGACAGAGGACACCTAAACTGTGAGGGAATATATTCCTCTTTGTTAAAGCCAAATAAATAGGTAGGTAGGTAGATATGTAGATAGATAGATAGATGATAGATAGATAGATGATAGATAGATAGATAGATAGATAGATAGATAGATAGATATAGACAGATGTTGTTGTTGTTAAGTACTGTGGAGTCAGTTTTGACTCATAACGACCCTGCATAGGGTTTGCAAGGCTACAAATCTTTGTGGGACTAGAAAGCCTCATCTTTCTCCCAGATAGGTAGATAGATTGTTGTTGTTAAGTGCCGTAGAGTCGGGTCTGACTCATAATGACCCTAATTAGGGTTTCCAAGGAGCAGCTGGTGAGTTTGAATCACTCACCTTTCGGTCTATTGCTTATCCTACAGTGCCACGCTGGGACTCCAGATAGATAGGTAGATAGGTAAAATAAATAAAAATTCAATATAAGGGAAAATCTCTTTTGACATTGATGTATGGAAAGTCTTCAAAGAAAGATTTCAAAAGCAAATTGCATATTGATAAATTTCATTACATACTTAAGATGGATTTTTTTTTCATGACATAAGAGACCAAAGACTAAGTTGAAAAAATAAATTCAAATAGATAAAATGTTATCAATATCCAGGCAAAAATGGATGCTCCAGAATGTACAGAGGGGTCCTTAACACAACGCAGAGACAGACAAACATCCCAACAAAAGACTGGGTGACAGTCTGCAGACACGGCGATGCCAATGCCAATGAACACAAATTGCAGATCCGTGTCCATGGTCATCAAAAAAGTGACACAAGGGGCACGTAGCATTTTTATCTGAATGTAAACATGAGAGTTTGTTCCATCAGGTTTGGGGAGATAGTACAGTACTTGGATTTCTTAGTGCAGATCTCAAGGGTCCTCACGACCCCCTCATTTGTGACATCAGTTGCAAGTATTATTGTTGTTAGGTGCCTTCGAGTTGGCACCAACTCATAGTGACCCTATGCACAACAGAACGAAACACTGTCCAATC
>NW_006408614.1:11858221-11859842 GCF_000296735.1 Chrysochloris asiatica | reverse complement strand
GATGATTTCCGCATTCTGTTAGGTCACCTCTCTTTGGAATGGGCACAAATATGGATCTCTTCCAGTCAGTCGGCCAGATAGTTGTCTTCCAAATTTCATGGCAGCGATGAGTGAGTGCCTTCTGTGCCGCCCTCCCATTCAACAATTTTCTAGAAGAGCTCACAGAACTCAGTGGGGGGAGTCATACTTATGATGTTCGTATGACCTGAACTGTGTCCCCTCAAAACAGTGCTGTCAGCCCTAACCTTCACACTGGTGGTCATCATCCATTTGCATTGTCGATGTGCTGATGAAGTGGTATTTGTGTAGAGTGTATCCTGAGTTCATATCTTTTGTGGTGTAAAGGGAGCTTATTAAGGGAGCAGAAATGGGGGAAGAGAAATGACCTGCCTCATGAAAAGGCAAGGGACAGACAGAGAATGGCAAGGACCTTGAACAGAGCCAACAGACAGAGAAAGTTTCTGCAGAGCCAGCCCCTAGATTTTCGACTTCTAGCCTCAGACACTGTCAGAGCACACTTTCTATTTGTTGGAGCCCTGCCCTTGTGGTATTTCAGTTAGAGCAGCTCTAGAGAATGAAGACACACATGGAGTCCTGTATGTGAACATTCCACAATATGTGATTTAAAGGATGGTGCTGGTGAACGCTATTGAACCAATTCCAACTCATGAGACCTCATGTGCGCAGAGCAGAACTGCACTCGGCATGCTTACCAGGGCTGTGGCATATCAGACACAGATTGCCAGACTTGTTTTTCAAGATATCTCTGTGTGGGTTTGAACCACCATGCTTCCAGTTAGTAGTCAAGCACTTAACTATCCGTTTCATCCGTGCTCTTATGACTGTTGATGGATACATCTGAGCAAACTCTATTTGCCAACATAGTTTCATCTAAAACATAATTTCTGTTGAGGAAAGCAAATCAACAAAACATAACACGACATCATTTATGTAAAATACACACACACACTACACATTCGGACTCACAGTGGTCCCTTGGGAGTCCTGCACCACCTAACCAGCCTTGCTATATTTGAGGCCATTCTTGTAGCCACTGTGTCTCGGTGAGGGTCTTCCTCTCTTTCACTCACCCTCCACTTTACTGAGGATGATGTCTTCTAGTGACAACGTGTTCAAAGTACATGAGACAAAGTCTCACCATCTTGGCTTCGAAGGAGCATTTGGGCTGTAGTTTTTCCAGGACATATTTGTTTGTTCTTGGGCAGTCCCTGGTACTTTCAATACTCTCCTCCAACACCATAACTCAGATGCATCCATTCTTCTACAGTCTTTCTGATTCATGGTCCAGATTTTGCATACATAGGAGGCAATTGTTGTCATGCTTGAGCCCACTGATGCTGCCACTTTGCCAATCCATCTTGTTGAGGGTCTTCCTCTTTTTCTCTAACCCTCCATCTTACCAAACATTATACCTTCTTGACAGTATATCCGAAGTATGAGAGACAAAGTTTGGCCATCCTGGCCTCCAAGGAGCACTCTGGCTGCACTTCTTCCAACACAGATCAGTTTGTTCTTTGGTTGTTCTTGTTAAGTGCTGTCGAGTCGATTCCGACCCATAACGACCCTGGATAGGGTTTCCAAGGAGCAGCTGGTGAGCTTG
>NW_006408614.1:11845650-11856411 GCF_000296735.1 Chrysochloris asiatica | reverse complement strand
TTTTTTTTTTTCTCTTTACATTCGATCCATATCGAAGGCTATAGTTTTTGTCCAAGTAGGAAATCACAAAAACAAAAGTACATATAGACGTTAAATACTTCCTTTTAACCTGGTTCATCAGTGCTATCCATGTGTCTGTCCTGTAAGGTAGAGCCAATCCAGTTTCTGTGGCCCCGTGTCAGCTGTTCAAGTGTCTGACTCTCTCTCTCGAGTGGCCCACTCCACTGTCAGTTTTTGTTTGCTTTCATAATTAATTTTATATCTGTTGTTTTGAAGCTTGCTTTTTGCTTCTTAACTGGAATGCAACCTTAGAGACACTTGGAAATTAACCATTTTTACTATTTTGATAAATTACTTTTCCAGTGTTGTTTTGCCCATGCCCATGCCCAACTCAACTCTACTCTTTTTTTGTTATTTTAGCCTCTCACCTTTGAGTGCTTTCCAAAGCACCAACTGAATCCCCTAATAACTGTGATTCACAGTCCAGTGCTGACCGTAAGCACCACACCAGGATTGCCTGTCTATGTTTTGCTAAATGACATTAACAACGCTAAATAAAAATGGCAAAAAGGCGTTTCAGTATTTCGGATACCTGTTTTTACTGCCTCATTCTCTTTCCGTGTTTAGAGACAGGGACACAGGCCCCAATGAATCAGAGTAAGTGGCTGGACTGTGAAGGGCTGCACACAGACCCTCTCTTCATGGTGGACATATGATTACCATGCTCAGCTGAAGCCTGGATGGTGGGAGGCAGGAGTCCACTCACTGGTGCCCTGGCAGAAGGGTCTGAAGTCCAGTTCCCAAAACCCAAAGTGGAAAGAGGGCAGATGGGGTCACTTTGGACCTCTCAGCAGGCTGTCTGTGTGCCAATGTGCAAAACATGGACTATGGACACAGAATGACCTGCGAAGCCCATTCAGGGCTGTGTGTCAGGGCTGTGGGGTGCTGTGTGTGGGGCTGTGTGAGCTTATGTGTGGTGCAGTGTGTGAAGTTCTGTGTGGAGCTTTGTGTGAGTCTGTGTGTGAGGGGTGAAACTCAGCAAAAAGCTGAGACCAGGTGAGGAGTGGCCCAGCGTCCCCACACCTCCACACCTCACAGGGACCAAGCCTGTGTGTGCCCACCATTTTCGGGAGCCTGACTGCATCGTCCTGTCCAAATGGGAGCTGGGTCTCCATCTCAGGGTCAGAGCCCTGTCTCGGGGTCAGACACCAGGTGAGATGAGCCAGCAGGTGAGGAGGGCCTGTTGGTGATTTCTCTCTGCATGAGGTGTACTGGTGGTACAGGGACCCTCAGACTCTGCTTCTTCCTTATCTGACTTTCAGTGTGGGGCTAGTTCTGCCTCCTTCACGGATCAAGGCAAACTTGTACTTGAAACGGCTTCGTGTCTGGAGTTGTGGATGTCTTTAGGCTGTGTGACCTGCGGGTGGACCACACCTGGAACTCACAGAATCGCAGCAGCAGCACTGGGTCCCCAGGGCTGGTCCGAGGGGCTGGCCAGAGGGAGGGGGTTCTCCCAGACAGGACCGCCCTCTTCCTGCCAGTCTCAGGTTGTGACCTTCCCCTGATGGGTGGGCACCAGTTTCCCATAGCCCCAAGAGGACTGCATGATGGGAAGGCACTGTGTTATCAGGCAGGGCCAGGCTTCAAGGGGGTCCTAATCTCCGTTTCCTGCGGGCCATTGATCCTCAAATAGTCTTCTGAGTGTTGGACCAGCTGTCTGCCATCCCAGGCTCCCAGCTCTCAGAAAAACTCCATGTTTCCATGGTGTCAGCAGGAACATAGGAAATGGTTTGGAAAACAGGGATTCCTAAAACAATGGTCCAAGGAGGCTGAGCTTGGATAAACAGGCCGGCCTGGCCTTTGGAATGTGCAGACAAGCACACACTCACCAGCTCAGGAATGCACTCACTGCACTGTTGCAGAAGACAAATAACCCAGAAACCAAGTGGGCAGCAGTTCTGCCCCAGTGAGCCCCAGCCTGTTGGTGGGAAACAGCCTGGCTGGCTGATGGAGGAGGAGCTGGCTGGGATGCCACAGTGGGTAGGCACCAACCGCCTGGTGCTGCGCTCGGATTCTGCAAGTATCCTGCAGCATCAGCCCCCGCTGCCCGACAGGTGCACTGACCACCTCCTGCCCGGCGCATGCAGGCCAGGTCCCTGCCAGGTGGGCTAGGGGTTTCAAGGAGGGGAGCCTGTATCAGACCTGTTTCTTTCTCTGACTCACTGCAGGCTCTGGAATTCGCAGAGCTCAGAGCTGCTGCTGCTGCTGGTGGTGGTGGTGGGGGGTGCTCTGTGGTTTTCTATACATTAGGGGAATTAAAGAAGGAAGAGTTTGGAATGGGCCTACTGCTTTTTCAGTGAGATGCAGGCATGGCTCATGCAACTTCAGTCAGAGGTGACCTCGAGTGATGAACGCTTATTGCTGTCAGGGGTTATCTGTTGAGTCAGTTTTGACTTATAGCACCCCATGTACTGCAGGATGAAACACTGCCCGGCTCTGCACCAGTCTCAGAATCATTGTGTTTGAGCCTGTTGCTGCAGCTACTGTGTCAGTCCATCTCCCAAGGGCCTCGGATGTTTGCTAACTGGGACAACAACACCACAACAAAAATGACTAGGTCTAAGCTATGCATCTCTCTCCCGCGGAGCGGCGGGTGCATTCGAACTTCTGACCGTAAGCTTCGCAGCCAGGTTCTTAACCACTACACTATCAGAATCGGGCTGCGAACCGCAAGGTCAGCAGTTCGAAACTATTAGCTGCTCCGCAGGAGAAAGATGAGGTCTTCTGCTCCCGTAAAGATTTACAGCCTCAGAAACCCTGTTCAGGGTCGCTATGAGTCGGAACCGACTTGACGGCACTTAACAACAACAACAACAAAGCTATGTATATGTATGCGGCAGCATCAATGGGCTCAAGTGTGGCGACAATAGTGAGGTTGGCTCAGGATCAGGCTGTGTATCCTTCTGCTGTGCATAAGGTCACTATGAGTCGGTACCGACTCGATGGCCCCTAACAACAACGACAAGCTATGCATGGATTGCTGAGTGGAAACCAATTCGTTTAGTCAACTTTCACTCAAATAAAATGACCGAGTCTTTGCATTACACTATCACATTTGACTATCTGGTCAGCCCAAAGTGGAGAAGTTAGGGATCGCAACCACCTTTTGTCTCAGATGTGGGCCCAGAGAGGGGCAGGTTGATGCCCAGGACCTCACAAATGGAGGTTTGTAGTGCCGGGTTGTGCAGTAGGTCCCAGAAGTCAAGGTCAGGCTGCTGAGCCCCAGCCATACCTTGTTCAACCTGACTCCTCTCATTCTGATCACAGCTCCCTGCTCAGAATCAAAGTCTGCTTTGTGGCAGAAGGGCGGATGATTCTCATTTGAGCAGATGACTTTTCTCAGGGGTATTGGAGCTTTCTTGCCTGAAAGGACGCTACTTTGGTGAGTCTTATAGGGTCGCTATGAGTCAGAACCGACTCCACGGCACACAACAACAACAACAACATCTCAGACAAATCTGGCTCCCAGTATACCCACTCCCTCAAACTGGCCCTACCTTTCCTGTTGCTCAGATGGATGACCCCAAGGAGGAATATCCAGCAATGGTGGTGGTGGTGGGCCACAGAGTCGGGTAGGACACACAGCGACCCTGGAATGGGTGTCCAAGGCTGCACATCTTTGTTGTTGTTATTAAGTACTGTGGAGTGGGTTCAGATGCACAGAGACCCTGTATGGAGTTTCCAAGGCTGTGCATCTTCGTTGTTGTTGTTGTTGTTGTTGTTAAGCGCCATGGAGTCAGTTCAGAAGCACAGTGACCCAAACAGGGTTTCCAAGGCTGCACATCTTTGCTGTTGTTGTTGTTGTTGTTAAGTGCCATGAAGTCAGTTCAGACGCACAAGGACCCTGAATGGAGTTTCCAAGGCTGCACCTCCTTACAGGAGCAGGAAGCCTCATCTGACCAGCGCAACTGATAACCCACTACGCTGCCAGGGCTACATCGATCTTTTTTCAAACTTTGTGTTGTGCATTTGGGGTGAGGTTTACAGAGCAGACCATCTGTTTTCCATTGAACCGTTCATACATGTTTTGTTCCATCTCGTTGCCTGCAGCCCCCTCCATGCAGCATCACTTCCCCCACTTCCAGCCTGGGTTTCTGGTTTCCACTCTTCCTCCTTTCCCCACCCTCCTGAACTTTGTCCTTGAGTAAATGTTGCCCTGTTGGTCTCAAACGGCCAATGTTTCTAAGGTTTGTGGACCTCACTGGTGTTATTGTGGTGCCTGAATTTTTTTTCTGCCCAAAGTGGCAAATACTTTTCTTTTTCCTGGTCCTCTCTACAGGTTGGTAAGTATTCTTCAGTAAGCACCCCACCTCAAGTTTGCTTTTTGTTCCAGGGTAAGTCTTTGGGATTAGGTGGGGAGAACAAGCTTGCTGGAGCTGAGAAACAGCGGTGAAGACAATCCAGGGTGCCCTGGTGCGGGGCCTCAGACCTGCAGCCTCTCTTGGCTGGAAAGCAAGCAGTGCATTCACTGACCATAGAAAAGGATGAGAAAGGATACAATGAAGACAAGCAAGAGACTTCTAGTAAGCAGTGTGGGTGGTGGAGGGCTAGTACTGCCCGTGCCCTGGGTTCTGTCCACACAGCACACCCGGGGGCTTCACCCCTCAGGGAGAACATGTCCTGTTAGATAATCATTTCTTGGAGAGGTTCAACTCCACTGTCATGGACTTGCCTCCAGCTCATAGCAACCCCGGGGGACAGGACAGAACTGCTCCATGGGGTTCCCAAGGCTGCCCATCTTCAGAGACGTAGACTGGCCTGACCACTCCATCAGAGGGGCTGAATCCCAGGGTTTGAATCACTTGCCTTTTGGTGAATCGCCCAGAGCTTAACTAGCTGCACCACCATGCTTATTTCTTGTTGTTGTTGTTGTTAAATGTCATTGAGTTGGTTCCAACTCGTAGTGACCCTGTGTAGGGTTTCCGAGGAGCAGCTGGTGGGTTTGTGGTCCAATACCTTATCCTACAGCACCGCCCCAGGACTCCATACGTATATATTTTGTTAAATGCTGTCAACTGGCTTCTGACTCATAGAGACCTTGTATAGGGTTTCCGAGGAGTGGCAGGTGACTTAGAACTACTGACCTTGCCGTTCAAACTGACTTTGTGGTACAGTGCTTATCTGACTGCGCCACATTGCTGCTGTAGTTGTCAAGTGCCGTCAAGTTGGTTTCAGTCCATAGTGATCCTCTATAGGGTTTCCAAGGAGTGGCTGCTGAGCTTGAACTTCTGACCTTGCGGTTCAAGCCAACTGTGCAGTCTAAGACTAAACCACAGTACCACAAAGCATGACACTAGGACTATATATGTGTGTGGACAGTCCTGGTGTGGTGCTGTAGGACCAGCACTGGACTTTGAATCACAAGGTTGGTAGTTCAAACCCACCAGTTGCTCCTTGGAAACCCTATACTAGGTTACTATGAGTTGGAACCAACTCAATAGCACTTAACAACAATGATAAATAGATAGATAGATAGATAGATAGATAGATAGATAGATAGATAGATAGATAGATGGAGGGGGAGAGAGAGAGAGAGATGATAGATAAAGATTTGTCTCAAGGAAATGGTTCGGGTGGTTGTGGAGGCAAGCAAGGTACCAAGCTGGAGGTACCATTTGGTTTCAGGGGCTGTTGGCTGGTGAATCACATCAGCCAACAGGCTGCTGGCTCAGGATCCAAGAACCAGAGGTCAGATGATGACAAGTCAGATGCAGAACCCAGAGTAAGGAGAAACTGTACCAGGCACCCAGATATACACCAGATGCAGGTCACACCCCAGTGAGACTCCCCTTACATCCGAGTGAAGCTGAGTCTCTCCTTCTGTGAGGCTGAGATTCATTCTAATCGTGCTTCACTAACATGTAGAGGTTCACAACACATAAAGTGGAGGGTGACCTGTACAATCACACAGGGGAGGATGACTACATCGGGTCACATAATGGTGGGCAACCCCACACCACTGAGTGAGAATCATGGTCTAACCAACTGGACATTAACCATCGCTGCAGTCAAATAGTTAGTAGGTGGCAGAGAGCCATGATTTGGTTCCGTTTCTACCCAAGACATGTGTTCCTGCCCGTCCCTGGGCACCCCATACGTGCTCCCAGCCACCAAGATGTTGTCTAACCTCAGGTCACCTCAAGGCGACTCAGAGTGTTCTGGTGTCTTCATATCACTCCTGACAATGAGGAGTCACTCACACCCTGAGACTCTCCTGGGTAGGGTCTGCTGATGAGCAACGAGCCCCGCCCCGAGTGACTCCAGAGGTCAGGGATGATGGCAGTGTCAGAGTTCCCAGTGAAAACAGTAAATCTGCTCCTCACAAGCACGTTTCTCATGGCCAGCTGTCCTCTGCAGAACCAAGGTAAAGAACAAAATCACCACAGTCCTCTGCCTTCACCCCCAGTGATATTGGCCCAACTTATAGCCAGCCACTGGGGGACACCTTTCCTTCCCACCAATGAAGATGAGAACGATCTGGATCCTACCAGAGATGAAGGGCACTCATGAAATCACAGGAAATCAAGACCCGTCTTTGAGTGTCGTATTCTTTAGAAGTGCTTCCTTTTTCCGTCCTCATCTGGCTGTCCCAGGGGGTGGGATGAGGACAGGAATGGACTTTCCCAGAGGTCTAGGTTGAGGACTTGGAATTGGAAGTCCCCTGAGACCCCCAGGTAGTCAGGAGACAACTGTGCCCAGGCCTAGCCCTACTCTCATGCCAGTTCTGCAATGCAATCACCCTCCCTCCTCACTATCAACCCAAGGAAGAGCAAGCCATGTTGGTCCTGATCCTAGAACCCAAAGATAAGTGGGAGAGGCCGACGCACACACTGAGCACAGAACCACACCACAAGGAGAGTGGACAGGTTCTTAGATCAGCCCAGTCAAGGAGAGGGGCAGGCAGTCCCCACCACATGGTCCCAGTTCATCCCCACGGCAGCCTGGCAGAGACTTGCCACCAGAAACCAATGAAGGGACAGAGATGTTGGGTGATGTGGCCAGCATTGTTCAGCCAGGAATCTGATGGCAGTATCCACTGGTCCATGCCTCTTGGCCATGCTGTTGCTCCAGGAAGACTCCTGGAAAGTAGGATTCTAGGCAGGTGTGAAGCAGTCATGGTGTGCAGGAATCCGGAGGGGTGATGGAGAAGAAGTTGAGAGGAGATTGGGCTCACAGACTGTGGGGGTGGGTGGAGGGAGAGATTTCTGTAAATGAGGTGTGTGAGGTGAAAGCATCGAATGGCTCTGGGCGGTAGATGGATTTGAGCACTAAGGTGGTATTTCCAATCCATGGCGTTTCCAATCACTTATAGGCATGTGAAAGTTGAGCAGTGAATAAGGAAGACCTGAGAATTGATGCATTTGAATATGGCGTTGGTGAGGAATGTTGACAGTCCCATGGTCTGCCAGAAGAATAAACAAATCTGTCTTGGAAGAAGTGCAGTCAGAGAGCTCCTTAGAAGCCATGAGGGTGAGATGTCATCTCACCTACTTCAGACATGTTACCAGGAAGGACCAGTCCCTGAGGAAGGACATCATGCTTGATCAAGTGGAGGTCAGGGAAAAAGAAGACCCCCAACAAGATGGGTTGGCACAGTGGCTGCACCAGAAATGACTGTGAGGAGGGTATGGGGCTGGGCCGTGTTTACTTCTGTTGAACATGGGGTCATTCTGAGTCAGAACTGACTTAACAGCACCTAACAACAGTTAGCTCCTTAGAAGGGGGGCTCCTGAGTAGTCCTTTTCTTCTTAAATCCAAATCGTCCCCCTGAGATGTGGTTTTGCTGCCTCTTCACTCCATGTGCCTTATCTTCCACACATCTCCAGTGTTGGGTCCAGCTCTTCCTGTCTGGGAGCTCAGTTCCAGGCTCCCTGTTTTCCTTGGAAGCCCATGTCCTTCCCCAGTGTCCACCTGCTCCTGCCCCCATAGCGATGTGGCTCTGTGTCTGTGACCTTCATCATTCTCCCTGAGCTGAGATGGTGGGAATGGCGGGCACTCAGAACTCAGCCGGTCTTCCACGCCCAGGTCCACGCCTGCCCCTCCTGATCAGCTGCTACTGTTAGCAGCTTCTGAGCATACAGGCCCCAAGGCCAATGGCTGGGGTGTCAGAGCTTCATAGCCTTGGGTAGAGTAGGCCGAAAGTGGCTTTTCCATTTGTTAGGTTGGTTGGAAAATCTTCTGTTTAACAATTACCTGGAATATTCTAAAGGGCTCTGGTGCATCCGGAGGCCTTCAGGGCTCCGGTGTTCCCTGGACAGGTGTGTAGGAGGGTATAGACAGCTCTTACGCTATCTCTGCAGACCCCACTGTCCACTCTCTCGGTAAGAATTAGTGCTTCAGTGGCAAAGGCTTCCAACGCCAGCCCAAAGGCCACCTGTCCGCCCTCTTTGTGCCTACTTCCCCCACTAAATTTGGGGTCACGATCCTCTTCCATCCTATGATGGGGGTGTGCTCATGCTTGAACAGGGCTCCACATGAAGCCAGCACCATGCGTCATGGCCCGCTATTACTCTGGCATTAACCATGTGCCGTGGGCTCCTGTGAGGTCGAGGCACGTAGACACTTGGTTCAAATACTTCCTTTCTATTTAACACATGCTCTGTTTCACAGGACCTGGGGGTGCCAAGCAGGCAGGCACATTGCCCTCACCCTTGACTGTGCTCAGCCACAGTGGACCTTCTCTGTCCTTGGCTCCCTTTGTCCCCGTCCAATTCTGCTTTGTAAAAACAGCTTCCTCTTTCTTCCCCATTGTATAGGTAGCAACATGCTTCCTTCTTCATTCCTCCTGGGTGCACAACACAACCTACACAACCTAAGGCCCTCTCTTAGACCTCTGGCTGCTTACTGAAAGGCAATCACAGCAAATTAATTTAAACTAACATGAAATTGCCATATTTTCCTGCCTTCTCCTCTCAACATCCCTATCTGGTCACCTGGGGGCATCTTTGATTTCCCAGGTTCTTACTGGGAAGCCAGGGGTGACTCATTTCAATATGAGGACCTTACAAGCCTCCCAAAGGTGCAGTTGGGTCTCGGAGCAGGGCTTGACCTGTATTGGAAATGCTGAAATGTTTCCCAGGAAAGTAGAAACCCAAATAAAAGTGGAGGATGAGTAAGCATGAGCCAAGTGAGACACCAGGGGGAGAGCATTCCCAGGCAGCAGGAGCAGCATGGGCAAAGCCACTGAGAGGATGGAATGTGTTCCTAGAAGTCAAGGCTGAAATATACACTCCTTGTATCTCAAGCCCAATGGGTGGGCACTTAGAGGAACCTGCTCTTGTGCGGGGGATGGGGCACAGACTCAGAATTTGGGTTCCCCAGGAGTGGTGTAATGGGGTGTCAGAGGAGGGCGGTTGGAGAGGGGCCCTTGGAAGAGGACTGGTGGAGGCTCAGCCTTGGGTAGAGAAGACAAGGAGTGGAGCCAGGTGGGGGGCTGCATCTGGTATCTTCAGTCTGATTTGTAGGGCAGGGGGCAGCCAGCAGGAAAGTGTGGGCCCACGGGCAGCTCAGGCACAGCTCTGATAGCGGCCAGTCAGCACATTACTGAGGTTGCTTGGCTAGCAAAGCAGCGAAAACAGATGGTTGCATGAAAGTAGGGCGGGCCGACAAGGGCAGGAGGTCAGGGCTGGAGGACTTTCAAGGCCAGGCCCAGACACCTGTGAGATGTCTAGTGTGGGGTCTGCACTGGTCGCCAGGAGTGTGGGACGTCACTGAGGGCAGAGTAGGGCTTGCAGGTGACATTGCAGGCTGGGGTCTCCATGACCCCGGTTTATCACACGTAAGAGGCTGTGGTGATGATAGTGTTCTTATGGCAACAACCAGATGAGACACACACACAAGTACTTGGGGGTGGGTGGTGGGTGGGACACAGTAGGTACCCCATAACAAGAGAGATTCTGAAAGAAGGTAAGGGACACTACTGAAGATACGCACACACTCCTCCCAGGTCCTGGGGAGTTAGAGATGGAGTCCACCTTGCGGCCAGTCATCTGGGTGTCCTAGGAGGACTGTGAGTCCTGCCTGAAGGAATTCCCCCAGAGCAGCAGTCACTCTCGGTCCCTCTGGACTCATAGGCCAGATCTGGGGGCTGGGGTTGGTCTTGAAGACGTCTGGGGTTGCGGGGTCCCCCTGAGTTCCCCAAAGACAGCTTCCCACTTTGCCTGGCCAGCTCCACCTCTCAACCCAGAATAAAATGAGAGCCAATCCCAATAATGCCCCAATTAGCACAGTTACAAATGAATTTGTGTAGGGGTTTATCATATGAGAGCTGCCGTTTACATACTCGGCTGCTCACCCAAAGGTTGGAGGTTCAAGTCCACCAAGAGTTGTCTAAGAAGAAAGGCAGGTGACCTACTGATGAAAAACCATCCACTGAGAACGCGGAGGGGGAAAGGTCTACTCTGACCACACAGGGGCGCCATGATGGATCCTACTTATGAACCATCATCCACTGAGAACCCTGTGGGCATAGTTCTACTCTGACCACACGGGGGTGCCATGAGTCATATCTACTTATGAAACATCATCCACTGAGAACACTGTGGACACAGTTCTACGCTGACACACACGGGGCACCATGAGTGGAATCTACTTATGAGAAATCATCCACTGAGAACCCTGTGAGCACAGTTCTACTCTGACACACACGGGCACCATGAGTGGAATCTACTTACGAAAAATCATCCACTGAGAACCCTGTGG
>NW_006408614.1:11838084-11845517 GCF_000296735.1 Chrysochloris asiatica | reverse complement strand
TTATGAAACATCATCCACTGAGAACCCAGTGGAGCAGTTCAAGTCTGACACACACGGGGGCACCATGAGTCAGAGTCAGCTCAGTGACAACTGGTTTACTCTACTAGTTAATTACTATTGCATCAGTTATTGTATTAACCCTACCATGTTAGTCTCTCAGTTCTCCTTAGTCATAGTTATCGCTACCCTGTTAGTTATTGGGGCCCTATTATTGCTGCCATATTCATTGTCTTTACTCTGTTAGATAGCCATGCCTTGTTAGTTATTGTCACTATATTAATTATTGCTAGCATATTAGTTGTGTTACCCTGTGAGTTATTGCTAGCATGTTTATTACTGTTTCTCTGTTGTTAGGGTTACCATTATATTAGTTATTGTTACCATATTGGTTGTCTGTTTTCCTGTTGGTTATTCTTACTATATTAGTAATTATTGCTAACTTAGGCTGGAGTCTCTAAAGAAGCAAAGCCAGGAAGTATATGCATAATGGTAAGTTTGTATCAAAGAAATGGCTTACAATTCTAGAGGTGGTAGTGCCCCTAGTCCAGGTCAGATGAGCCAAGATCAGCAGGCATGTCCAGCAGGCAGGTCTGGCATGTACGTGATGGCTTCCAGGATTGGCAGGAAACAGAGCAGACCACTGCTCAAGCTCAAAGAACCGGAGGTCAGAGGACAAGCCAGATGCAAGACCCAGACCCAGCAGAGAGCAAGCAAGTTTTGTCTGAGTGTCCAATAGATTGGAAGTAGGCCACACCCCCAAGGAAACATCCTCTCAACCGATAGGCTGCTCATAGCAGAACTTGTCAGAGTTTAGTTACATTGTATTAGATCTCGTTATGTAGGGATCTACATCCTAGCTACCAAACCACTGAGAATCCCACCCAGTCAAGTTGACATAATAGGTCAACTATCACAGTTATCATATTAGTTATTATTACCTTTTAGTTATTGTTGCTATGTTAATTATCATGAATCTGTTAGTTACCGTTACCATGTTAGTCACTGTTAACACGCTAGTAATTGCTGCTTTATTGGTTATCATTACCCTATTAAGTATCCTAATATTCCCCCTCCCCCGAGCTCGAGGTGGGTTATATTGCTTTCCATTCCCCTGGATGACACAAGTGGTTCATGCTCAACTACTAACTATCCAGTGGTGCTACAGAAGCAAAGCCAAGTGATCTGTTTCCCTAACAACAGCCCCTGAGAAAGCCCTGTGGAGCTCAGTCCTGCTTTGCAGCACACGGGGCACCAGGAGAGGGAACTGCTCCTACGCAATAGCTTTGGTTAAGGTTTGTGTGGCTTTCCTGACTTTAGAGATGAGAAAGTGCAGATTCAGGGCACAGCTTGGATTTGAAGCCAGGACTTGCTCCGTAGCAGGCCACGTGGTCACATTTCCTCTTGGGGGGATGACTGCAGTCAACACATGTGCACCCTCGAGGTCACACTGCTCTTTGCTGTGGGGTTAGTCTAGAGGGCTGACCATGCCTGGCCCACACAACAACCTGTGTACCTACGTGCACTCCCGTGTCAGGGTGTGTCTCAGGCTGGATTTGAAATGAGCTTTTTTTGGTTTTATAACGGAAAGTAGGAAATAATATACCTCTGTAGTGGTATTAGCTAACCTTCCACAGCCATAGATCTGTGTGCTAATGGTTTGTTTCTATGCTGTTTGGTTGTCATGGTGACAGGCCGCATGAACTAATAAGTTTGTTTTAAGGGTTTGAACACCGATTTGCCAAATGCTGCCTTTCGGCTGTAGCAGGTCAGCTCCAGCGTTTACAGTTCTCACTGACAAGGACAAACTGGACTTCAGAGTCCTCTTCACTCTTCAAACAGCCAGAGTCCCCCCTCAGCCAACGCATCTTGAACAGTCTGAGAAGCTTGTCGTCTGTAAACAGATTTTAAAATAATAGCGCTCCAGAGATGCTTCAGGAAAACAAACAAGGCTGTCATCACTGGGCTCTTTCCGAAGCACATCTGCATGCAGGGGGGTGTCAACAACACTGGGAGCAAGGAGGGAGGTGTCACCCCCATAGTGTGATGCAGCCCCCCCTCCCCCTCTGTCCTCCTCAGCTTCCAAGAGAGAACAAAGGGGGAGGGGCACTGGAGCCCAGCAGGGCTGGGGGGGTCCCAGCCACAGGAGGGATGCTGAGGTGCCATGAGCGAGGCTCCCATGGGGCAGTGGAGGGGGCAGACAGCGAGTGCACACAACTCTTTAACATGCTCTCGGGCTTATCTCCGTGCCCAGGGGGCAGCAGACGTGATGTCATGAGGATGTGGGGAGGGGGCCCGGACCCTTGTGGGTACAGGCACAATAGAGTCTCTCCCACTCACATACCATTTATGGGTGTGAGGACCCCAGGCTCCTGGTGTACCAGCTTACCTCAGAGAAAGCATGAGTTTGCTTCCAGACCACTGTAGTAAGGGCCCACTGGATGCTTTGGTTTCCCAGGACATAGAAGGGTGATGTGAGAGCGCAGCCATCCATGAAGTGGACAAAAGCATGGCAAACAAGTGTGGCACCCCGTGGGCAGGACGAAAGTGGAACACAGAGACAGGACAGGAGCACAGGCTGGTGGAAAAACAGACCAGGATGCAGGGTGGTCACTGACCTTCCATTTGTAAGAATCAAACCAACAAAAACACAGTCTCCTCAATACACAGT
Source organism: Chrysochloris asiatica (assembly GCF_000296735.1). Lineage (NCBI taxonomy): Eukaryota > Metazoa > Chordata > Mammalia > Afrosoricida > Chrysochloridae > Chrysochloris > Chrysochloris asiatica. The sequence continues at coordinate 11,842,849 of NW_006408614.1, read as the reverse complement.
AAAATAAGCTATGCTCGTATGTGACGATGAATTCAAAACCATCTAAGGGCTGTTGTTGTTGTTAAGTACAATTGAGTCCATTTCTGACCCATAGAGACCAAATAGCAGCTGGTGGGTTTGAACCAACAACTCTGTGGTTTGCAGTCCCGTGCAGATGCTACAGCGCCACCCCAGAGGTCCTGCTTGTACGTAATTAATTTTTGGCATTTTGGAATGGAGTTTGTCCTACATCATGTTTTCCGCTGCGATTCCCAAAAGTAACCTCGGAGAGCGGTTGTACTTACTGGATCTGAAAGGAGCTGGTGGCTCTGTGGGTTAATCATTGGACAGCTAACAGCAAGTCAGCAAGGTCAGCAGTTCAAACCTACCAGCTGCTCTATGAAAGAAAAATGAGACTGTCTGCTTCCATAAAGATTTGCAACTTGGAAACCTCATGGGGCAGGTCTACTCTGTCTTTCGGGATTGAGTGGTTTCATTTGGGGTCTGTAGACAGGAGGGTTGTAGCATCAGCAGCACTGGACTGTTAACCACAAGGTAGCGGGTTCAAAGCCACCAGCGGCTTCTCAGAAACCCTATCCAGGGTTGCTATGTTGAAAGTGACTTGAAGGCACGTACCAGCCACAAGCTCGGTCGGAACTGACTCAACAAGGAGACCTGGAGGTTAGCAGTAGTCAAAGACTGTTTTGATTGGGGAGACCTGCACAGTAAGCACTGGATTGTGAACCACAAGGTCGGAAGTTCAAGTCCAGCAGCAGTTCTTTGGGAGAAAGATGAGGCTTTTGGTTCCCACAAAGATTTACAGCCTCAGAAACCCTTTCCAGGGTTGCTGTGAGTTGGAACCAACTCATCAGCACTTAACAACCACAATCAATAGCTCCAAGAAGCAAGACCAGAACCAAGGTTTTGATGGCTCTGATCTAAGGACTCCTGGGGCAGTGCCGGAGGTTGGTGGGAACCCTATACAGGGTTACTACGAGTCCAGAACTGACTCAACAGCACTTAACAACAACTCTAAACTCAGCGTCCAGGCCAGGCAGGGGCCCCAGCCCCTCCGATCCCCCTCCTTCCTTTACTGCACACAATGTAAACACATCTGCTTATCTGTTTCCTAAATGACAGTAGATTACAAACCACAAAAGCACAGAGAACAGTGGGGCTAAAGAGACATGTGTAAGGTCTTTCTGTGACCAGAGAGAGAGAGAGAGTGCAGAGAAACCAAACAGAATGGACATTAGGACCCCACGTGCCCTCTGTAGCATTGAGCATCCTTCCAGCTGACCCGAAGCTGCTGCCCAGTCCTACCCCACCCCTAAGAGCGATGGCAGATCAGACCACTGACATCCGCAGGGTTTTCAGTGGCCCATTTTGGAAACTAAATCACCAGGCCTTCCTTCCGGGTGTGTCTTAGTCTGGGTGTTCCACTGAATTCTGTTCAGCATCCGAGCAAAACAAAAGTCCCCATTGGTAGATGGATGGTGAGGTGCACTAGCCAGAAATGAACCCTGGTTCTCCTCTACATGGATGGTGAGATTGTACCCTGAACAGGGAGTGGGGTGGGGGTTGAGACAGAAGCATTACCGAATCCTGGGTGAATCTCGTCCCATCACAAGATGGTGCACACACTACAATGGAGTCTGACGGTGGTTGTGAGTACGTTGTGTATGAGGAAGTATAGACGCACAGCAATGGTCATGCCGCAGTGTTGAAGCGCTAGTGCCGACCCTTAGCATCACCTGCTGCTGCACCTGGTGTATGGAAGAGCCAGGCCAGCGAGGACCATTGACAAGTTCAGCAGGTGGAAAAGGCGGCTTGAAGGCTTCTGGAAGCAGAGCTGGGAAAGGGCTGTGTGAGAACCCCTGGGTAGGGTCACATGTTAGATGTAAGGTAACAGACAGAAAAGTCTTGGCTGACTGGTGCCTGTCATGCTGGAACCCAAACCAATGCACCCAACGCAGTGGGGTGAGGAGGAGCTGGTCAGTGTGGAGCAAGAGGAGTAAGTCCCTTTCCATTTGAAGGACATCTCACTGATAGTCCACTTCTGGTCAGATTGTGGTCTAACGTCAGAAGATCGGAGACAGTCTTTGCCTTCCCAGGTTCTAAAGAATCTCGCTTTCACTCACATCAGAAATGCCTCATTTCCACTTTAATGCACCTACAAATGTCAGCTCTGCTTAGTGTTGGGCCTCCGACCACGCGTATCTATCTGGCTTTGATTTGCACCCCTGCCAAGTCCCTTCAAGCAGCATCTGCACTGGTTAACTCAGGAGTCAGCAGCCTCTCTCTTACTAGAGGCCGGGGACACCTTCCAAGGGGGCCTCCAAGACCTGGTGTGTGCTCTGAGGGTATAGGGAGAGGAGACTACTGCCAGGCCAGACGGAGGTTGATGGGAAAATTGAGCCATCTCTGAACTATTTAGTACAGAAGCTCAACTGAGACTGAGTTTTTGTTCCTTCTGAGCTAAGCTTGGCTCCCAGGGACTTGATGAAATGAAGAAGGTTCAGATCTCTCACATTTGAGTAACCGAGCTCCTGTCTTTAAGGACAAGAGAGATGGAATTCACTGGTCTCTTTGTTCTGCACAGCAGGCTGAGTGTGCCAGCTCAGGACACATGTTAGATCTTCAATTACCTCCACACCCTGAATCCAAAGGGGTGATCTCTGTCATGCACCCACAAATGACCAATCTCTCAAATTACATAGAATTCCTTGCATTTGCATAAAGCGTTAGTAGAAATTTACTTTATGCATGGTTGCCTTGGGTGACTGCAACTCTTCTGAGAAGAAAGCTGTTGCAAGCTCAGAAACTATATGAATGAGAGGCTGGGACCTGGACCAGGTGTTCTGACTACTTCTCCCCCCACTGGCTGAACTATAGCAATGGTACCTTCAAGGCAATGATAGAGCCCAGTAGCGATGGAGTGTCGCAGCTAAGCCAAGAGCTCTGAGGGAATGTCGGTCAAGTGGAGTGTGAGTGGAGATGGACACTCTTCATGAGGTGGACTGACATGGCAGCTGCAAAGATGGACTTAACCGTACCAATAGTCATGAAGATGGTGTGGGACCAGCCAATGCTTTCGTCTGTTATACGTGAGGTCACTAGGAGTCAGAGCTGGTTCCACAGCAATAGCAATGACAGTGTGATGCCGTCCAACACTGGACACGCAGGCCCTCCCTTCCTGCTCGAAATGCTGGGCCATACAAAGCCTGAAAGGACATCTCCAGATCTTTGCTTCTTTATCTGTGGTTCTTGGACAAGTCAATGTCAGCTGGGGGATTGTTGGAAGTGCTTCCTCTCAAGCTCCACCAGCTGAATCTGTATTTCCACCTTAACAAGGTCCCAAGGACACACGAGCACATGGAAGTCTGGAAAGTCCTGCTCTAGAGCAGATTAGAGAGTTAGAGACGAATTGTTAATGAGTTTCCTCCATGGCTTGCTGCCTTCTCAAACAGCCATGCTTAGAACCTAATGAGCTGGAATCCTATTAAAGTCTTTACATTCATTTGATCTGTTTGTGTTTCAAGGCATGTTTGCTCTGTTCACCTGTTTTACATAATCACAGGGGATGTTGATGTGATTTGATCTCCATCGAGGGAAATAGTCTCTGGATTGGAATTTGTTTACTTGATTTTTTACAGGCAACAATCAGGTTCGATGCCTTGAATTCCTGATGATGTCCAAATTGGATTGTTTTGTTTTCAAGGGCCAAGGCATTTGGACACAGAGCCAGCCCACAGACCTAACTGTGGTAAAAAAGAAATAAAGAAAGAAACTGAAGTTGCGATTGCTTCATTACGTGTGAGGTGGTTTTCACTGGGACCATATAGCTCATTTTATAGCCCTACAGGTTAGGGAAGAAGAGCCTGCCCCCAAGGCATTGAAGAACCAAAACTAGACTTATGAATGCACATCTGCAGAGCATAAGGGAGCATTGGCTAGGTTCCTCTGACAGCTAGCATTGTGAAAAAGGAGACTATTTATATGATATGGCAAATAGGAATTGCTGAAAGGCAAAGGAGATAAGTGAATACGTAATACAATTATTTTGTTTCCAGCATCATGAAATGTTCATGATCTCATCTGGTTTTGCCAGAAGTCAGTGGACAGATAACATGCTCAGAAGCTGCCATGCTCCCAATGTCTGTCCATCAGTCCATCCATTCGCGTTTCCATCCTTCTTCCTTCTTTCATCCTCCCAATTTTTATCCATCTATCAATCTACCCACCTATCCATCCAACCATTCAACCATCCATCCATCCATCCATTCATCATTCTTCTATCCATTCATTCAACTACTCTCTCATCCATCAACCCACCTATCTATCCGTCTATACATTCACCCATCACTCCATCCATTCATCCAACCATCTAACATCCATCTATCTATCCACCCATTTACCCACACACGAATCCATCCATCCATCCATCCATCCATCCATCCATCCATCCATCCATCATTCTTCTATCCATCCACTTATCTGTTCACTTATCCATCCATTTATCTATCTATCCATCCATTCACCCATCTCTCCATCTATTTATCCAGTCATCCATTCCTCCATTCATCCAAGTCACTTGCACTGCATTCTATTAGTCTCATTAGACACTAAGGCCATCCTAGATATGAGGGAGGAAAAATGTTGTTGTTAAGTGCCGTCAAGTTGGTACAGACTCATAGCAACCCTATATAGGGTTTCTGAGGCTGCAAATATTTACAAGAGCAAAGAGCCTCATCTTTCTCCCTCTATACCCATATATACAGGGAAA
>NW_006408614.1:11834346-11837613 GCF_000296735.1 Chrysochloris asiatica | reverse complement strand
TTTCAAACCAAAGGTCTCACATATTTATTAGCCAACCTCTTTAAATGTGGAAGCATAAAAATAAAGGAAGAAACCAGAAGTTTTGCAAAACATGTTCAAGTGATCAAATCTTGGCAAAATTGAACTTTCTATGGTAGGGTTCTAGGACCTGGGTCTATTATGTGCTGCGCCATCCACATGTGCCACTCCTTAGAGAACGTGGGCCACTCCTTAGAGAACGTGGGTCACTCCTTAGAGAACATGTGCCACTCCTTAGAGAACATGGGCCACTCCTTAGAGAACATGGGCCACTCCTTAGAGAACATGGGTCACTCCTTAGAGAACATGGGTCACTCCTTAGAGAACGTGGGCCACTCCTTAGAAAACGTGGGTCACTCCTTAGAGGACGTGGGCCACTCCTTAGAGAATATGGGTCACTCCTTAGAGAACATGGACCACTCCTTAGAGAACGTGGGTCACTCCTTAGAGACCCATATTGGTTCTTCTCCAGCATCTTCTCTTGCAGTTGTATCTGATTTTATTCCCCATTTTCATTCGAATCCAATGGGGAATGGGACGATTCTGCTTTTGTTTCTTGGCCAGGGATCTCTTTTTCCTAAAAGTCTTATGAGAAGACATTGTGAAAATGGAAGGTAGCAGCGGTCACACGATGGCGAAGAAAAAGCCATCGCTTGATTTCTTGACTGCTGCTTTCATGAGTGTTGATAGTGGATCCAAGCAAAATGTTGTCTTAGACAATTTCAGTCTTTCTCCATTTATTACGATGCTATTTACTGTTTCAGTGGTGAGGATTTTTGTTTTCTTTACACTGAGGTCCAATCCATACTGTAGTCTGTGGTCTTTTATCTTCATCAGTAAGTATTTTAAATCCTCTTTGCTTCCAGCAAGCAAAGTTGTATCATCTGCATATCTCATGTTGTTTAATGAGCCTTCCTTGATTCCTGATGCCAAACTCTTTCATATAATCCAATCTCTCAGATTATTTGTTCAGCATACAGATTGAATAGGTATGGTGAAAGAATACAACCCTGGTGTGCACATTTTCTAATTTTAATCCATTCAGTGTCCCCTTGTCTGTTTAAATGACTACCTTTTGGTCTATCTACAGATTCCTCATGAGCATAATTAAGTGCTCTGGAATACTCATTATCTACAAATTTATCCACAGCTCATCATGATCCACACAGTTTAAAGCCTTTGCATAGTCAATAAAGCACAGGTAAACATCCACCCAACAACTTACCTGGTATGCTCTGTTTTCAGCCAAGAGTCATCTGACACTAGCAGTGATATCCCTCTTCCCATGTCCTCTTCTGAATCCAGCTTGAACCTCTGGCAGTCAGTGTTCTGTTGAAGCTGTTTGTGAATTATCTTTAGCAAAAATTTACTTTCATGTGATCTTAATGCTATTGTCTGATGATTTTGTCATTCTGTTGGGTCACCTCTCTTTGGAATAAACACAAATATGGATCTCTTCCAACCAGTTGGCCAGGTAGCTGTCTTCCAAATTTCTTAGCATAGATGACTGAGTACCTCCAGTGTTGCATCAGTTTGTTGAAAGATTTAAATTTGTATTCTATCTTTGCAGACCCAAAATATGGAAATAAGGACAAAAGTCATGATAAAAGACAAAACACTCATGTTCTAAGGACCTCAGAAGGAGAGAGGAGACTGGATTGACAGGAGATGGGCTTTTTTGCCTAGTATCATTGTAACTATAGAGTAGACAGAAAAGTCACCAGATAAGTGTGTACATTTCAAGTATTTAAGTTTATATGAGTGAAGCAGAAAGGACCCTTGGAGACTGTCTAGTGCCCACTGCTCCTGGATGTCCTGGGGGCTTTGTTACAATGCCTCAGGATTGGGTGCAAGGGTGTCAGGGGAAGGTTAAATTGTGCTCTGAATCCTTTATCTTTCTATTAATTTTCTAATGACAAGATAAAATCATACTTGTAAAATTGAAAGTGGAGAAGAAAACCCATAAAACCTGAAAATATTCACACGATTCTACAAAAGAGCAATTTCATGAGTGTAACCCTATCAGGAATCAAACAGTTTTATTAAAGCTCCTGAAACTGAAGCCAGGTGTATGTAAATGGTGCAGGTCTAGATGAACAAACAGAGCGGAGCCCACATGGAAAGCAGCTTTTCCAGTGACGTCAAGAAAGGTTGGCTTTGTTTCAGTGAACTGTGTTTGGAAGGGCTTTAAGGAGCACTTAAAAATGCAGTCAGTTCAGAACCCCCTTACAGAACCACAGTGATAACTGTGAGCACCGGAACTCCATGGGGCTGCCTGGCTCTCACATCTCTCGGCCAACCTGCCTCTGGGAGGTGCCAGGCTACCACCGTCCTATCTCAACCAGAGGAGAAGATTGGAGTCTTCCTTTTCCCAGAGGTTGTCACTTTACACACGTTCCAGATTTCACAGGCTTTATAGTATAAAGTAAAAATGAACATGTTCTAGAACAGAATAAAGTTGAAATATTTGGGAATCTTAGGCTGAAGAAGGTAGTTTATTTGTTTTTTTTTGTTTTTTTTCATGTCCCTAAGTCCAGAAAGCATAATAAAAAATATATATATTGATTCATGTGACTACATGAAGATTGAGAACAGCTGTACGAGGAAAACACCTGCAACAAGGATGAAAAGCAAATCAAAACCTGGGAAAATATTGGTCACATCTGTGACTGGAAGAGCTTGAAGTGAGGTGGGTGTTTGTGACTCATGTTTGGGACGGTAGAGCGCCAACATAAATGAGAAAACCTCCGTGGGATGCACTGACACAACACAGCAACTTTGGACTCAGACATGCCCAGGGCTTGATGGTGGTGCTACAAGACAGTGCTTCCTTCATGGTGCATATGGCCACCAGGAGTGGGAGTCAGCTGGAAGACAACCATTAGTACCAACAACATTTATAAATAAATTAGGAAAAAAATTTGCCCCAGTTGAAAGCAATGGTGAGATGACATGTGTAGAGACAGAGTCAGAGAAATAGTTCATCAGTATACAATGTTGTTGTTGTTAAGTGCCATCGAGGTGGTTCCGACTCATAGCAACCCTGTGTAAGGTTTCCGAGGAGCAGTTGGTGGGATTGAACCACATTGACCTTTCAGTTAGCAATTTAGTGCTTTTCCTACAACGTCACACCAAGACTTCAATCTGTATATAATTGTTGTTGTTGTTAGGTGCCATTGAGTCAGTACTGACTCATAGTGACCTTACGCACAGCACAACAAAACACTGCCTGATCCTGGGCCAACCTCA
>NW_006408614.1:11832305-11833268 GCF_000296735.1 Chrysochloris asiatica | reverse complement strand
GGGCAGAGTTTCATTCTGCCATGTGTAGGGTCACTGTGGGTCGGTACCGACTCAATGGCACCTAGCAACAACAACAAACAGGGAAGCCCAATTAATATCACTATTATTCAAATTTACGCACCAACCACTAAAGTCAGTGAGGATGAAATAAAGAATTCTAACAACTTCTTCAATCTGAAATTGCTCAAACATCCAATCAAGATGTATTGAAATGGCTGCAAGCATACTTCCAGAGGTTCAAGCCGGATTCAGAAGAGGCTGTGGAATGAGGGATATCATTACTGATGCCCGATGGATCTTGGCTGAAAGCAGAGAATGTCAGAAAGATGTTTACCTGTGCTTTATTGACCATGCAAAGACTTTTGATTGTGTGGATCATGACAGACTATGGACAACAATACAAAGCATGAGTATTCCTGAACACTTAATTGTGCTCATGAGGAATCTGTGCATGCATCAAGAGGCAATTGTTTGAACAGAACATGGGAACACTGAATGGTTTAAAATTAAGAAAGGTGTACGACAAGGTTGTATTCTTTCACCATATTTATTCAACCTGAATGCTGAGCAAATAATCTGAGAAGCTGGGTTACATGAAGAAAAACATGGCATCAGGATTGGAGGAAGACTTATTACCACCTCGATATGCAGATGATACAACCTTGCTTGCTGAAAATGAACAGGTCTTTAAACATTTACTGATGAAGATCAAAGAGCACAGCCTTCCATATGGATTGCACCTCAATGGACAGAAAACAAAAATTGTCACCACTGGACCAATAAACAACATTCTTATCAATGAAGAAAAGATTGAAGTTGTCAAGGACTTCATTCTTCTTGGATCAACTCTCAACACTCATGGAAGCAGCAGTCAAGAAATCAAATGGCATATTGCATTAGGCAATCCTGCTGCACAAGACCTTTATAAAGCATTGAAGAGTAAAGAAGTCAGCTTGAGGACTA
>NW_006408614.1:11801161-11819915 GCF_000296735.1 Chrysochloris asiatica | reverse complement strand
GGTGGTTTTGAATTGTTTCCAATGCTGTATTAATCTTATTTGATTGCTCTTGTAGTACTTTCCTGACTTATTCCTTGTTTTCCTCCACCCCTTTTCAGAGTATTTGAATTTGTTTCCATATAGTTCTTCTGAACTCTTTCTCAAGCATATCCAAAACCTACTCTTCCTCTTCTAGAAAGCCGTTGTCTGTCTCCAGCTCATTTGTCTCAGCTACTTTCTTCTGGTTTGGGACATGTTTTGAGACTGCTTGTTGTGTTTGGGATATTTTGTTTGTCATTTCCAGTAGTTATGTGTGGCTTTTTTTTCCCCCTTAAATTTATGTTTGTTGTTGTGTTATTAACCTTACTGGTTATCTTCTGGTGAATATGATCAGGAGATAGGCTTTCCTTTTCCCATGTAATGCTTAGCAGGTGTTGTTGGCTCTTGTCTCAGAGGTAGAATATTATGGGGTGTGCTTATAGCTTGGCTATATGGCCACGATTGCTGTCTCTTCTTGGGTAACATTGGGAGAAAAAGCTCCCACCTCCAGGAAAGATGTGTGATCAAAAGGACCAAAAGCAGAAGTAATATAGATGCTGAGACAAAAACTACCACTTTGGAACAGAAATGAAGCTGTGGTTGACTGTCCCTAGTTACATTGTAAGTGTGTGTGCAATTAGAAGCCTCAGCAGGGGGTGGGGGTGTCCACTCTCTCAGGCCCCTCCTCTAGTCATACAGTAGTGGTGTGCAGGTAGATATTGGGGAGTTAATGGGAGAAAGATAGTCCACTATTTTTGTCTCTGAAAGAGAATACCAGAAAGATGTTTTCCTATGCTTTATTGACTACCCAAAGCCTTCTGATTGTGTGGATCATGACAGGCTATGGACAACATTGCAAAGCATGAGTATTCCTGAACACTTAATTGTGCTCATGAGGAATCTGTGCATGGACCAAGAGGCAGTTGTTTGAACAGAACATGGGAACACCAAATGGTGTAAAATTAAGAAAGGTGTGCAATAGGGTTGTATTCTTTCACCATACTTATTAAACATGAATGTTGAGCAAATAATCTGAGAATCAGGGTTATATGAAGAAAACCTTGGCATCAGAATTGGAGGAAGACTCATTAACAGCCTATGATATGCAGATGATACAACCTTGCTTTCTGAAAGTGAAGAGGACTTAAAATGCTTCCTGATGAAGATCAAGGACCACAGCCTTCATTATGGATTGCATCTCAATGTAAAGAAAACAAAAATCATCACCACTGGACCAATAAACAACATTCTTACCAACGGAGAAAAGATTGAAGTTGTCAAGGACTTCACTCTTCTTGGATCAACTATCAACACTCATGGAAGCAGTAGTCAAGAAATCAAACGATGTATTGCATTAGGCAAATCTACTGCACAAGACCTTTTTAAAGTATTGAATAACAAAGATGTCAGCTTGAGGGCTAAGGTGCACCTGACCCAAGCCATGGTATTTTCAATAACCTCATATGCATGCAAAAACTGGACAGTGAATAAGGAAGACTGTAGAAGAATTGATGCATTTGAATTATTGTGTTGGAGGAGAATATTGAAAGTGCTATGGGCTGCCAAAAGAACCAACAGATATGTGTTGGAAGAAGTATAGCCGGAGTGCTCCTTGGAGGCCAGGGTGGCCAAACTTCGTCTTTCATACTTCAGACATATTGTCAGAAGGGACCAGTCACTGGAGAAGAATACCATGTTCAGTAGGGTGGAGGGTCAGAGAAAAAGAGGAAGGCCCCCAGTGAGATGGATTGGCCTAGTGGCAGCATCAATGGGCTCAAGCGTGGCAAGAATTATGAGGTTGGCCCAGGACTGGGCAGTGTTTCATTCTGTTGTGCATAGGGTACCTATGAGTCTATATCAACTTGATGACACCTAACCACCACAACAACATACTCATGGAAAGGATGCCTGTGGCTCCATAAGATAAGCATTGGACTGGAAACCACATCCAGCCACTCTCAGGGAGAAAGGTGAAACTCTCTGCTTCTGCAAAGATTTAAAGCCTTGGAAATCCTATACAGGGTCTCTATGAATTGGAACTGACTTGAAGGCATTTAGCAACAACAACATAAATACTTACTGAGGAGTCCTTGTGTGACCTTGTAGGGTAAGCCTTGGACTTACCAGCAGCTCTATGAGTAGGAAAGGACATTCTGACAGGTAAGAACAGCACCAACACTTGTGGACGCACTTTCATTTGGGATTACGGTTGTCTTTGTTAAGCTTCTGAGGGCATTACCAGTGTGGGTATGTCTTAATCCCCTGGCCTTTGAAATATAAGAACAGATTAGGCAAGGAAGTACAAATGGAGAAACAGCCATGCCATGTGGCGATCAAGATTCCAGCTAATGACACAACAAGGTGTGGAGACCAGGACCTTCCTCCAAAGCCCACAGAGAGCATCAGCCTTCCCCTTAGAGCCAGTGCCCTGAATTCAGACATCCAGTCTCCTGAACTGTGAGAAAATAAATTTCTGTTTCTTATAGCCACCCCCTTGTGGTATTTCTATTACAGCAGCATTAAGAAAACTTAGGTGAATATACAGAGATGTTTACATAACATTTCTTATGAAATGAAAATTAAAAAAGAGTAAAACAAAACTCTTCAATGTCCATTAATGGAGATTGACTATGTAAACTCTGATGAAACAACAACAACAAAACACACAACGGGATATCATACAGTCATGAAACTCAGTGATGATGAACCTGTCTTTTTGTTGAAACCATTTCTACAGGATATTGTTGATAGAACCAAAAACAGATGTCAGAGCTATGGGCCAAGGGTGACTCATTTCTGTAACATCAGAAGCATGCAGCTATCTGGATACAGTGTAGTGAATTGTTTAATGTCTCTTCTAGACTTCTGTTTGTATCTTCCACCAAACAACTCTTTTCCTGACAAGTCTGAATAAGAAGTTGGTGGGAGAAGATACTGATAGGATGATATGGAAGTTAGTAGAGTTCATTGTAATTGTAAAAACTTGAGATTCTAGCATGGGTATAAAATGAACCTTGTCAGAAAAGAAGGGGGGTGGTGTCTCACTGTCATCAAAGGAAAGAGCCAGAACTAGAGCATGTCCTTCTGACCTGGAGATCCCCACACACTGACCCTCCTGGACCCAGGGACAGAGAGCTGTGGCACCAGAGGAGGGGTGGGGGACCAGCAGAACCAAGATCCAGAGCACCAGACAGAGCAGGGGGCTTCCCAGCCCACCAAGCAAGTATAGCTGAGTGACTTTGGGAGGGAAGCTTGCTTGCAGAGTGGGGTATCTCCAGGCACTGAAATGGGTGAGCTAAGTTTGCTGGCCCCCAGAGCTAGAGCCCAATGCCTTCAGGCTGAGGCTCCAGGTGGAGTGATGAATCCTGTGGGCACTGATCATCAGCTCACCGGAACAACTGTGCCCTGAGCATTTTCTGAACCTGTGTTGTAACTTCCCTAAGAAACCCCATCACTGTGTTGCCTGTGACTTCTGTGGCCATTGCAATGGATCATGGAACCCAGCTGAGAAGTAGGAAGAGCTATGGTTGTTGTCACACATTTTTGCCATGGAAAAGGGTCAGTCTTCCTCTCTCCCTTAAATGGCATCTCCCTCCACTCGTAGGTTTGGGAAAGAGGGGATGTGCCATGCCTTTCCACAGTTCTCCCCCTCCACCCATTAGCTCATGGTGGTCTCATCCTGGCTCTTCATTTCCATAAACTTCAGATCTCAGTTTATATAGAAAAGGGTGCTGAGCCAATATCTCAACAACTGTTCAAGTTGGTTAGACTTGAAGGAATTTTACTTTCTCTTCACTTTCTGGATTGTTTGATTTGACTGTTTTCCCATGCTGGACATGTATGGTTGCTACAACACTAGGGAATGTGGTTTCCAGGTGAGTACAGAGTCATCTGAAGGCTCTTGGTAGAGCTTTGAAGTCCAAGCGTTTGGAAACACTCCTGCTTGTGTGTTGAGTTTCCAGTCCTAGATGGGATGAGGGTGGGCTGTCATTGGTTGCTGTGTTTTGGTTTTCAGAGTTATTTACATCTGCTAGAGCTCTGGGTCTAGAGGGGAACCTGGGGACTTGACTGATATTCCTTGTGAAGATCAGCAGTCTCTCTGAGAGGAATGGTAAGGTGTTGGCAGGGAAGGTCCCAGGCTCAGGAACAGCGTGGTCCAGAGATAGAATGGAACCTGGATCAATCTGAGTTCCTATCGGGGTGTAGGATGACCTCTTCTAGCTATTATGATGTGGAGGAACCTCCCTGCCACTGTTGTTACAGAATGCCTCTTGGGGTCGCTTTGGAGAGCCCTGTCACTTTTCAGGAGCTTAGAGTCCAAATCAGGATCTTGGCTGTGTGGATTCCGTAGCCCTGGGCATTGCTTGATTGACTGGTTCCTTGAGCTCCTCATAGCCTTTGTCTCTGTGTCTTTCCTGCTCTTCAGATAACTCAGAAGTGGTTAAGCTTACAACCTACATTACACAGGCATGACCTCAACAGATGGGTGACATGACATTAGATGACCTCATGGAAAGTGGCATCAACACACATGTTGCTGCTGTTTGTAGGTGTCATTGAGCTGATTCCTAGTCATAGAAACCTATGTGTGACAGAACACGAATGCTGTCCATCCTCAGTTGTTGCTACATGTGAGTTCATTGCTGCAGTTACCATGTCAGTCCATCTCGTTAGGTTCTTCCTCATTTTCTCTGACCCTCCACTTTACCAAGCATCATGTTCCTCTCCAGGGACTGGTCCTGATAACATGTCCAAAGTATGATACACAAAGTCTCACCATCCTGACTTCTAAGGAACATTCTGGCTACACTTCTGCCAAGACAGATTTGTTCATTCTTTGAGCATTTCATGATATACCCAGTACTCTTTACAAACACCATAATCCAAATGCATCAATTCTTCTTCAAGCTTTCTTATTTATTGTCCAGCTTTCACACACATATGAGGCGATTGGAAAGACCCTGGCTTGGGTCAGGGGCACTTTAGACCTCAAAGTGACACCTTTAAACACTTTAAAGAAGTCATTTTCAGCTGATTTGCCTGACATAATAATGTCGTTTGATTTCTTGACTGTTGTTTCCATGAGTGTTAATAGTGGGTTTAAGTAAAATGAAATCCTTGATTACTTCAATCTCTCCTCCACTGATCATGATGGTACTAATTGGTCCAATTGTGAGGATTTTTGTTTTCTTTATGTTAAAGCATAATCAATGGAGCCCGGGGGACTTAGTGGGTTATGCATTGGACTGCTAATTGCAAGGTCAGAAGTTTGAATCCACCAACCACTCCACAGGAGAATGATGAGGCTTTCTGCTCCTGTAAAGATCTAAAGCCCTATACAGAGTCACTATGAGTCAGAACCAACTTGAGGGCACACAAAACTAACACCACCAACAAGTCCATACTGCAGGGTCTAATCTTCAGGCTTCATCAGTAAGGGCTTCAAGTCCTCTTCATTTTGGCAAGTGAGGTTGTTTCATCTCAGGTTCTTAATGAGCCTTCTTCCAATCCTGAAGCCTCGTTCTTTGTATTATTTCAGATGATTTGCTCAGCATACAGGTAAGTAAGGTGAAAAGATACAATCCCGACACACACTTTTCCTGATTTTATATCACACACTATTTCCTTCTTCTGTTTGAATGTTTGCTTCTGATCTAGGTACACATTCCGATGAGCACATTCTTTCTAATGTTACCCATAACTTATTAGGATCCGCACAGTTGAAAGCCTTTGCATAGTTAATAAAACACAAGTAAACATCTTCCTGGTTTCCTCTGCTTTCAGTTAAGATCTATCTGATGTCAGCAATGATTTCCTTCATTCCACATCCTCTTTGGAATCTGGCTTGGGTTTCTGGCAGTTCTCAGTCTGTGAACTGCTACAACCACTTTTGAATTATCTTCAATGAAACTTTACTTGCGTGTGATATTACTGATGTTATAATTTCTGTATTTTGCAGAATCACCTTTCTTTGGCATTAGTACAAGTATGGATCTCTTCCAGTTGGTTGACCAGGTAGCTGCCTTTAAAATTTCTTGGCATAGATGAGCAAGTGCCTCCAGTGCTGCAGCCACAAGATAGGGGTTAGGATTCCAACACATGTTTTGAGGGGCACTCACTTGAATCCAGAACACTTGTCATCATTCTATTTTTCCTTTAGTCTTTCTCTGGTGGATACACAAGGACCAAGAATGGGCCCATTGGATTTTTGCTGTTGTTGTTTTGTTTTTGTATATGCATTCAGGGTGACTTTATTCATACGATTAAAGTTAACATTTTATTTACAATTTATTTGCTCTTAAATCAAAACTGTAGCATCAGGAAACCGACTGATACACGGGTGGAAGTGGCAATTGACAAAGGGGAATGAGGAATCATTTGGGGATGACAGAATTGTTCTAAAATTGGATCATTGTGACACTGTCACATAGTATGAATTTATCAAAATTTTGGTTAAGCTGTCATTTAAAATGGGTGAATTTTAAGGGATGTAAATCAATCTCAAATGAAGATTTTAAAAGACATTTATTAGATGTCCTCAAGTCAGTTCGGACTCGCAGCGACCCCATGCACAGCAAAACGAAACACTGTCCGGTCCTGCACTGTCTTCACAATTGTTCTCATGTTTCAGCCCATTGATGCTGCCACTGGGTCAATCAATCTTATTGGGGGTCTTTCTATTCTCTACTCACCCTCAGCTTAGCCAAGCATGGTTTTCTCCAGGGTCTTGTCCCTCTTGATAATCAGTTGTTTTTGGTGTGGCACTGTAGGGTAAGCACTCGATCACAAGGACAGTTTGAACAACAATGTTGGGCCCACCTGTTTGGAAAGAGCTGACCTTTAACCTTCACCTCTAAGAATGGATGCATTGGGTCTGCCAGGGTCTCAGTGGTACCCAATGCCTCCTGGCCACACCAGCAGACAGGGCCAGACTCTGTCTAAAGTTTCGTGCCGATCGAACGCCCACAGTGCTGAGTTGACTTAGACTCCATGAGAGGTTACCCTGGAAGTGGATCACACAGGGCACCGTTTAGACATTGCCTTTGACTCCACACCATCCACTTCCATCCTCGTTCCATCGGTTGGATGGAACGAGGCCATCATACAGTCTGGAAGCCTCGTTGCCTGGAGCACAGACACCAACGGTGAGAGATGTTTCTGTGACTTCCCAGGGAGTCAGGACTAATGGAGACAGTTCTCACAGCAGACATCCTCTCTCTCCACAGGACCCAAACCTCAAATATCACTGGGCCCCTCTTCCTCTCCCAGCCCACTCCCCCGAGGGAACCAGCAAGTGCTGAGAGACCAGAACACAGCCCCCTGGGTAAATGTGGGAGCAGGGCACGGTAGTAAAGTCGGCTTCTTATTAGTACAACTGCCGTTTCCCTCATTAAGCTAAAGAGCAGAGTGGTGATAAAATGAAAGACTCTCTTGCTCTGAAGGGGACTCAGTGCTCTGGGGAAGGCGACTTAATAGGAAAAAAGCCATCAAATAACCAAGTCTAAAAATGAAGGCTGCGTGCAGCAGGTGACTTGTAAGACGTGCATAATAAATGGAACAATCCCAGGACACCCTCTGTGGCCTTCTCTGCAAAGCCTGTTGTGATATGTCTTGATATATCTTTGTTTGTGTTGTGGTAGTTGACTGCGGTGTATTCACAGTTTAAGTTACTCATTTATTCTTAAGGGGCCCCTTCCATGTATAAAGCTGAATGAAATATTCTCCAGGCAGAACACATGTCTAAGACGTCTCCTCAGCTGAGAGGACCCGTGGGTGACTGACTGGAGTGCTGGCCCAGCCTGGTGGCCCCCTCTTTCTACCTCTCGTTGTGGTCAGAGCTGCTATGAACGCTCCATGTCCCAACAAGCAGCTCCACACCAGATAGTTAGGATCCATCAGGTTTTCATTGGAATGAAGCCTGGTGGCACAGTTGGTCAAGCACTGGGCTGCTAATGGCAAGGTTGGTGGTTCAGGCACACCAGTTTCTCCACAGGAGCGTCTGTGAAGTTTTACAGCCTTGGAAACCTTTTGATTCTATTTTTTTCTACCGGGTTACTGTGCGTAAGAATCGACTTGATCACAGTGGGTGGATTTTCAGAAGGAGATCGCCAGGTCTTTCTTTCTGGTGCATTTGAGTCTGGAAGTTCCTCCTCTATCAGACGGGTGGTGAGTGCCTATGCAATGCACTGGCTGGGAATCGAACCTGGGTCTCCCATATGGAAGGTGAAAACTCAGCCGCTGAACCACTACGGCCCTGTGATTCGGTGTCGTAGGTCAGGGAGCTTCCCTGGAGACCTGTGCTCAGAGACCAGGGCGCTGGTGCCTGGACACCTGACCTCTCCTCCTACCCTCGTCCTTCACAAAGCATGGGGTCTGGGTGCTTGGGGCAAGGATCTCAGCCACCTCCTGTATCTCCTGTTCCTTCCTACTGCTGCCTTCCCGCTGGGTCTCTGGGTACAACCCGGTGAACAGACACTATTGTGGCTTAGAGAGCTGGGTTCAGCTCTGTGATACAGGGAAAGGAGGGGACATATTTGGGGCGCTCAGCATAGTGTCCCTAAAGGTGGCTCGTGGCCAGGCCACTGGCCCAGAACATTTGCCCCGACTCACCCTTCACTTCCTTGGGTCCACCAGAACGTCCAGAACACTGCTGCCCCTCCTCAGTGAGATGATGGAGGCTCCGGGGGGTGGGGGTAGGGGGCCTGCAAAGTGGGCCTCAGATGTACTGGGCTCATAGAAGCCCCTAGGACTGGTCATTCAGAGGTGGGCAACATTGGTCACCATGGGTCCTGCTTACCTCAGTGAACCCCCTGTCCCCTGCCCCTCGGTATAGTTGACCCCCAAGACTCCTCCATCTCTGGGCTCAGCTGGATGGGCTGTGTGAATGGGTGGAGGGGTGTCCCTAAATGGTCATGTGCCCTTGTGGGATGAAGGTTACTTGTTGAAGGACAATTGGGGGTTTTAGTAATGCCTCCCAGGAGACCGTGAGCTGTGCAAATGGTTAAGCTGCTAACCAAGAGGTTGGAAGTTTAAGTCCACTCAGAGGTACCTCAGAAGAAAGACCTGGCAATCAACTTATGAAAAACTGGCCATTGAAAACAGAGTGGAGCACACTCCGACACACATGGGCACCATGAGGCGGGGTCAACTCAATGGCAGCTGCTTAGACTTTTTGATTTCCCAGGGAGTCAGACTGTGCAGGTTTGGGGGGTGGGGCCATGACGATCAGGGAGGGCTTTAGGGAGGAGGTGGTCTTGGAGCAGGCTTAGGAGGAAGGGAAGGGAAAGGAATGAGGATGAGAGGCTCAGCTGGGTTTAAGTACACTTTGCTGGCGAGGACAGGGAGGATCTTCAGAGCTGGGCGGATACTGCTCAGAGCTGGGGACCGTGTGTTTGGTTTGCAGACACTGGAGGCCGGTTCAGAATTATGTAGCTGATTACTGGTTTCTACTCAGGACAAAAAGAGCTCTGGTAGCATAGTGCTTACAAATCGGGCTGCTAATCTCATGGTCAGCAGTTTGAAACTACCAGCGGTTCCACAGGAGAAAGATGAGGCTTTCTGCGCCCATAAACATTTACAGCCTTGGAAACCTTGTACAGGGTCGCTATGAGTCGGAACGGACTCCACGGCACACCACCACCACCACCACCACTTGTGACAAACTCTTTTGGGTGAGCAGGGAAGCAGGAGGGGACTTGGGTGCTGGACTGGTCACACTGCTATTATTAGGTGCTGTCCAGTTGGTTCCAGCTCATGGGAGCCCATGTACAAGAGAACAGAACACCGGCCAGTCCTGCGCCATCCTCACCACCGGTGCTGCGTGTGAGCTCAGCGCTGCAGATACTGTGTCGGTCCACCTTGCTGAGGTTTTCCTCTTTCTCCTTAAAGTAGCTGCTCGTTCGGCGGACAGGCTGGGAGTGGTTCAACCCTGCTGGTAGGAAGGCAGCTGGTGGGGATTTGGGAATGTTCCTCTGTTTTCAAACCTCTGCCATCAAAATGCAGGACATATGGAGACATCGGAGTCTTTGCATGGTTTTCCGCAACCTGGTGTCACCTGGACTGAGAAGCAGGTGTGACTCTTTGACTTTCTTGTCCAGTTGTTGTTCGTTGCTTGTCCCTTTCCACTCGATGTCATCTTTGGAGCAGATATCCATGTGGCCGATGTTCCATCTGGTCTTCCTGCCCACTGTGGTGACACCGTTTGACTTCTGTCCTTTCACCTCAGAGGAGCCTGACTCGGGCTCTGTGGAGCAGAAGCCGACCCTGGGCTGTAGCTTCCCACTGCGCACTCTGCCCACCTCCGCGGTGGGCTCGGTTCCTGCCTGCTTCCCCGCCAGTTACATTTTCATCTTAGTCTGTCACCTTCTCATCTCTAGTTTTCTCTTCCCGGAGTTGCTGGATTTTATTGAGGACACAAGGCAGATGCTTTCTGAAGATTGCTTTTCATTCTATCACAAGTGGTGACGTTATACCTTGTGTGTGTGTGTGTGTGTGTGTGTGTGTGTAGACATTGGAGCCTTTATATATATATAACAACCGGTAGCAGACGAGTGCTTATCCTATAGGTTTATATATACAAACCCAAAAAACTAAACTCACTGCCTCAGCTCAATCCCAACTCATGGCAACCTTGTACAGGTTTTCCAAAGAGCAGCTGGTGGGTTTGAACCACTGGCCTTGTGATTCACAGTCTGTTGGAGCTGCGTTGCTGATCCTATTGTGGTGGTGGTTCTGTGCCAGCGGATCCTATAGGGACCCTTAGTTCTAGACATGGAGTTTATGTTGTATCCAGTGCTCCTCACACAGAAAGGGTCCTCTGCCAGTTTGTGTTTGGTTTGATGTCCCTAAGGGTCAGGACACTACAATGATGTTGTTGTTGGTAAGTGCCATCGAGTCAATTCCGACCCAGAGTGACCTTGTATAGGATTTCCCAGGAGCATCTGGTGAGCTTGAACCGCTGACCTTGTGGTTCAAACTGACTTTGCAGTCCAGCGCATTAACCTACAGTGCCACACCAGGACTCCGCTCTAGTGACTGGGGTCCCATGAAACACTGGCCCAGACTTGTGGCCTCCTTGTGTCTGACAAATCTTCCAATGTGGGCCGCCTCTCTCCTGACTTGGGACGGACTGAGTTAACTGGAGAGGAGAACCCATTCTCTCAATGGGAAAGAGAGCAGAGGAACCAGTATTTTCATGATTCAAGGCTGCAACAGCAGGCTCATTGCTCACCACAGGGAGGTAGCAGCGAAGTTAATTGTTTCCTCAGGAAATCTGGTAAACGAAAAGAAAAGGGATTCCGCAAAGCAGTGGTTGATCCCAGACAAAAGTCTTCAGAATGCTGATTTATCCTTGGCATCTTTTAGACATTTCGCTATGGGAATTTTCAAACAGATACAAAAACATGGAAGATCGTATAGTTGAGTCTCATATATCAACCTTGGCTAATTTTTTTTCCCTTCTCCTCCTCCCCCCCTTCCTCTCCCTCCCTTCCCCACCCCCTATTCCTCCTCTTCCTTTAAATTTCAACTCCCACCTACTTTCCCCTTCTCCATGCTATTTGGAAGTAAGTTCAAGTTATGATAAAAGTTCACCATGTATGTCTAAAAGACAGACTCATCTGTTTAGGTGTAATAATGCTTTTTGTGGTTATGTTTTTAAAATCCCTTAAGATCATCAAATATCAAGTCACTGTGTACAGTTTTCATTGTCTGAGAAGTGTTGTGTTTATCAGTTTATGTTTTGACGGCCGGGAGAGGGCTGTCGGTTTCCGCATCACTGCCAACTTTGGGAAGAGCGATAGCTAAGGTTTTGTGTCCATTTTACTGGGTCAGGATTCTCAGTGGTGTCACAGTGACAATGAAGCCCTTGTGGTTGTTATTAGGTGCTATGGAGTCGGTGCCTACTCATTGTGACCTCATGCACAACAGAATAAAACACAACAACAACCACATCAGATCATATCATGGGGGAGGTTACATTCTACTAGATCTCATCATTGGGGAGTCCACCACGGAGAATCCTGACCCAGTAAAATTGATACAAAACCTTAACTATCACAATTCCCAAAGTTGGCAGTGATGTGAAAAACGGCAGCCCTTTCCTGGCCATCAGAACATAAACTGATAAAACGACTACAGCTAAACATACTCATTCTCCACATACAAAAGTTATACCAACAGACATTGGTACATTTGTGCACCCAAACATCCTCAGAGAAAGATCATAGCAGCAGAAACTACAATAGTCCAAAGTCAGAAATAATTCCAATGCACACCAACGAGAGAGAGAATGAATGCATGAAGGGATCTAATGAAATTCTTTGTAGTGGGGGAAATTACTAAACAACTGGTAACACTCATCTTTTCGTTTGTGGTGTTGTGGTGACTTGTATGTGCTTGTGGTGTTGGAAGCTATGCCATCAGTATTTCAAATACCAGCTGGTCACCCCTAGGTGGGTCGATTTCAACAGAGCTTTCATGCTAAGACTAGGAAGAAAAGCCTGGCAATCCACTTCCGGACCCTGTGAATCAGAGTGCTGCAAGATGAGCCCCCTGTGCTGGGAAGCACTACATTCTGACCACAGCCTGGGGCTGGTGAGGAGGGCACAGGACTGGACACTTTTTGTTGTGTTGTGCAGAGGTTAGCCAGAAATTAGAGTTCCACACAGTGGCTTTCAACAGCAACATACAACAGAGATGAATCTTCCAGACATAAATAGAAAGCAAAAGATGTTGGAGACTCTGCATTCACATCAATTTCAGATTAAGTAAAAGTCACATGTGGTGTTACAGGCAGGAGTGAAAGAGACAGAGGTGGTGACCGGAAGGGACCTCAGAGACCAGAAGGGACTCTGTTTCTTTACCTGGTGACAGTTACTCAGGCATATTCACCCTGGTGCTCCCACAGGTATGTAAAAATCCAAGACATCCTGTCCTCATGATCTGGTCCTGCTCTGTATAGAAGTGAAACTTCAATTAAAGAGTTTATTTAACGAAGTGAAAGAGGCCAAGGTCTAGTTTTCCTGCAATGGTTATGTAACTGCCGACATTCCAGGAGCCTTGTTATTAAAAACACCATCTGGAGAAAAGATGATGTCATTCCATGAGAGCATGGCTCGGGGAGCACGCCAGCAATTTTAGGAGCTGGGTAAAGTTAGCAGGCTAGCACGGTGCCAGCAGGTGATGGGCTCCGCTGCTTCACGAGCTTGTTACCATGACAAGCTTGGCCACTCGCTCTGTGTGTCTGGGGTGGTGGCCTTATCTCCTTGTTTGTTTGCCTGGATCATTTCACCTTATCAAATCCACAAACCCCATGGCCCATTGTTTGTTGTTGTTAAGTGCCATTGAGTCGATTATGACTCATTGCTACCCTGTATGGTAGCGTAGTGGTTACGAATAGGGTTGTGAACCGCAAGGTCAGCAGTTCGAAACTACCACCTGCTCTGCAGGAGAAAGATGAGGCTTTCTGCTCCCGTAAAGATTTACAGCCTCGGAAACCCTGTTCAGGGTCGCTATGGGTCGAAACTGACTTGACGGCACTTAACAACAACAACGACAACATAGGGTTTCTGAGGAACAGATGGTGGGTTTGAACCACTAACCTTGTAGTTAACAGTCCATGCTACTATTGCTGTTAAGTGCTAATATGTCTGTTACAACTCATTTGTTTTTGTTATTAAGTGTCGTCGGCTTGGTTCCAACTCATAATGACCCTGTATAGGGTTTCCAAGGAGTGGCTCATGCATTTGAACCACCGACTTTGTGGTTAGCAGTCCAGTATGTGTCTTGTAAAGCCACAGATGGAATCCATAGACACTCACGAAGCCCCGTTGCTGTTGAGCAGATTCTGACGTATGGTGACCCCGTGTGTTACAGAACTGAGCTCCATAGGGTTTTCATGGCTCTAAGCTCGGCAGTTCAAGCTCACCAGCCGCTCTTGGGAAACCCTATACAGGGTCATTATGAGCAGGACCTGACTGGATAGCCCTTAACAACAACAAAGGAAATCATCAGATCTCTCTTCTAGGCACTGCTGGGTGGGTTCCAAACTGCAACTAAGATGTTGTTCCTGACCTGAGGCCCTCACAGGGGCTTAGATGGACAGACTTGGACCAGGGATGACAAGCAAAGCAGACTTGAGTTTCCACAGAAGAAGGCAGGAGAACCCCACCTCCTGCTCCCAAACTCACTTTCAGATGAAATGGATTTTCCTCTGGGCAGGACTGAGACGGAGAGAGATGGGTTTCTTACTACCTCAGCAGGAGAAGGACATGGCTTTCTTGACCCTGTGACTTCACTGGATGGTTGATTCTTCTCCTTCCACTCTGGGTAACTCTGCACCCCCAAGTCTTCTTGTAAAGAGGGTCTGGCCTGCTGCCACAAGGAGACAGGGCCAAGATAAGTAAATGACACACAGCAGTAGACCAAAGACTCGCGGAGTGGTCCGGACTAAAGTCAGGGACTTTGTCATTGGACAGTTACCCATTGCTTTTTCCCAGGGGGCTGGAGGCATGGCCCTGGGGCCTCCTGTTTCTAAATGCTCCACTCCATGGTGCAATAGATGGCCATCTCCCCTTGCGTGGGCTCCTCTGTGTAGGAACTCTACCTCCATCCACAGAAGGACTGTGGGCAGTGTTTCCGGTGGGGGAGGGAGGGGGAACAATTCCAACACCACTCTTTTTCACAACACTTCAAAAATTGGCTGAACTTGGGAGTTCAGCTCCTTGCTGGGTTTATGAACTCACGAGTCGGGTTCCCCAGAAACTTCTTTGGGCCGATAATAGCTTTTCATAATAGAAAGACTTGTGAGCTGGGTAACCGTAGTGGTCTTGGTGGTATCGTTTATAAAAGGGGTTTTAATTAGGCCAGGCTCCCTGACTGTGCGGCACTGTGCCGGGTCCTAATCCTGTGAATTAAGTGGCTAACCGTGAACGCTGCCTCTCGCTGCTCTTCTCCTCAGGCCCGCTTTGTTTTTCATTTATTTTTGGAGAGAGGTAGTGTATAATTTTCATGTAATGGAATGCCATTGGAATTCCCACAGGTGATAGGGTAATTGGGACCTTCATCTTGAAAGCATTCCTTTATGTCTTTGGTTATGACCTTCCAACTTCAGGAAAGCACCAACTTCTTTTACATTTCTATATTTTCAATTTCAAATAAGAAGGAGCTTCAGAAAGTTTATGGGAAAATTCCATTACCTTTTAATTCCATTTTCCCATGAACTTCTTGAAGGCCCTCCCTATTGTCTGGTAGGGTGTTCTGGTGTGGTGCTGTAGGATAAGCACTGGACCGACCGCAAGGCTGGTGGTTCAGACACACCAGTTGCTCCTCAGAAACCCCATCTAGGGTTGTTGTGAGTTGGAACTAACTTGACAGCACTTAACAATGATAACAACCTGTTGTCTGGGACTATGGGAGAGTATAATGGAGGGTGTAGAGGAGTCTCATTCAACGCCACTCTTTTGCAGGTGAGGAATCTGAAGCACCAAGAGCTGGAGGTACTTGTTGAAGGTAACGTGACTCCTCAGTGGCTGTGGCCAGGCCTGAGTCCAAGCTCTCAGCCGCACAGCCCACAGACTCCGGCGTGGATGAGGCGGAAATGTCTGTGCAATCTCTGCACTCCATCTTCATTTATGAAGACTGCTGTCCACAAACAGAACTTCTAAGCCGCTTCCTCTCACTTCGTGCCGTTTAAAAAAAATCAATACTCACTCAGCTTCCTGTTTGAGTGAGAGTGTCAGCAGACAGGTCGGGATCATAAAGTATAAAATCTTGGCTGAAGAGAAACCAGCCGACCGCATCTGTCAGTTCCCTCCCTGTGCCCCCACCAAGCATCTCTAGTGTCCTGCGGGAAGGGCATTGTGAGCGAGCTGCTTAACCCCGAGTGTCTACCGTGGGCATCAGCTTCTGAGCCCTCTGGCTGTGGGAGGGGCCCATGGGGCTTATGTAGTGGTCAGATTTGATTTGGGGGTGGACGTGGTACCCACAGGCTCCAATTCCCCTTCGTATCCAAGCGCCCATGAATCAAGACCAAGTTTTTTGAGCTTCATATGTGAGAGGGACCGAAACTAATAGAATATGACCACTTCTCTGTAAGGAGCCCTGGTGATGTGGTGACTAAGTGCTTAGCTGCTAACTGGAAGGTTGACAGTTCGAACCCACCAGCAGCTCCATGGGAGAAAGATGTGACCATCTGCTTAAGTAAAGATGCACAGTCTCAGAAACCCTGTGTCCTAGAGGATCTCTACAATCTCCTCTCTCCTAGAGGTTCTCTAGACTCTCCTGTGTCCTAGAGGCTCTCTAGACTCTCCTGTGTCCAAGAGGCTGTCTGGAATCTCCTGTGTCTTAAATGCTCTCTGGAATCTCTTTTCTCCTAGAGGCTCTCTGGAATCTCCTCCAGTGGTTCTGAGGGAGAAAGATGAAGCTTTCTGTGCCTGTAAAGATTTACAGCCTTGGAAACCCCATACAGGCTCTGCCAACCCTTCACCCAATTCACAATAAAAACTTAATAACTACAACAACAAAAAAGAGTCTTCCCAGCGGTAACTTCTTCCAGGCGCTACATACAGCTGGGGCAGACCCAGAGCAGTCACCCCAATTTCATTTCTGACCTGCTCCTCTCATATGCCCTACCACTCTGTCTGTGATGGCCACACACAGTCCAGCTAAGCCCACCTCCATCATTCCGAGGGTCAGTGACAGTTTTCCTACTGGGCTTCCAGGCTGTCTGACCGACCACCTGGGAAACCACATACGCCATTGTCCAAACAAGGACATATCTGGGAGAGAGGGGAATAACATGAATGATTAAAACCTGAGAATTAGGAAAAGTTTATGAATAGACCAACAAATTGATTATTTTATATTGCTGAGTCCATAAAATAGTTCTATTAATAAATGAGTTTCAAAATTAAATTCTTGTTGAAAACAACATATGTCTAAGCTAACTTAGGCAAAACAGAAATAAACTGCTTCCTGAGTTCTGGCGTGGCACTGTAGGATAAACACTGGACCATAAGGTCAGTTTGAACTGTAAGGTCAGTGGTTCAACTCCACCAGTGGATCCTCAGAAGCCCTATACAGGGTCGCTATGAGTCACAACCAACTCGATGACACTTAACAACAACAGTGGCAATTTTAGTTTTTCATAAATAATTATGCAAATAGTTCAAACCACACATCTAACAACAATAACTACATCACTATGTCTCCGTCCAGACTGCATTTCTTGGGAAATACACTTATAAGATAAAATTTCTCAAATAAACTCAATCTATTCATGATGCTTGAGAATGTTTCACCATATTTAGCTCCTGCAAATTTGTAAGGCTTCTCGTTAAATTCCATTCTGATACAGAGTACAAATTTATCCAATTAAAAATAGGCACTCCTTAAGAAGATTTTCCCACAACTTGAGACATAGAAAAGTGCAGGCAGAGAGTTTTAAAATGAAATCTTGTGCATGGTTGGAGCGCTCTTCATTTACCGTGTTCTGTTCCTCCTTTGTCTTTACTGCATTTGTACTTAATGTCATGAGGCTGGTTTGAGGTCCACCCTCTCACTATTGGTTCACTACCTGTCTCGTCTGTTATACTTCCCCACACACTCGTCTCCATCAATTGCTTTTATATCATCCCATTTTTCTGCGTGTATAGAATGCATTGCTGTATTTTTCTCTGAGAGCCTGCCTGGGGAGTGTAATACAGATTCTTGATTGATGAATGTGCCACAGTACCAAAAAAAAAAAAAAAAAAAAAAAGCCATTGTCAGGGAGGCTTTAAGGAAAGGTCTCAAAATAATTTTGATAAAGAGCCATTGAAGGGCACTGAGGCTGGTTGACAGAACTCTGGTATTTCTGGAACCAAGTGATGATGACAACAAAGAGGGGAACGATGTGCCACCACAGCCTCAGCTTTGTCACAGGAGAGAGATGGCTCAGTCGTTCTGAGAGCATGTGCTAGGTATGCCTGTAAGGATGGACGTGTGTGTGAACATGCATATATACATATGTATAGATGCACATGGAGCCTGATGCCACCTGTGCACATGTGTGTGTGCACATGTATAGATAGATATGGGGCCTGGTGTCATGTGTGTCCACATACATATATGAATAGATGCATATGGGGTCCAATTCATATGTGTAGAGGTGTGCATCAACATACACATGTAGACACAGGGACCTGGTGTCACATGTGTACATATACATGTGTCAACGTGTACACATGCACACATATTATGACACATATGGGGGCCTGGTGCCATGTGTGTACATACATGTGCATTGACAAACACATACACACATGCATGTGTGCATGCAGGGGCCTGATGTCATGTGTGTACATGTATGTGTCTGAACACACAATACACATATGTATAGATGCACATGGGGCCCTGATGTTGCATGTGTACATACATGTGTGTGCATGCATATTCACATATGTGTAGACACATATGAGGCCCTGGTGTCATGTGTATTTATGTGTGTGTACACATACACATATGTATGGACACACATAGAGTCCTGATGGTGTGTGTACATATATGTGTGAATACATGGACATACATGCATGTATAGGCACATGTGGAACACTGATGTCATGTGTATGTACACATATGCACATGCACACAGTTATGGTTGCATGAAGATTCCTGATGTGGACACATACACACACACATGTATAGATAGATGCATATGAGGTCCTGGTGCTGTGTGTACATATATGGGTGAGCATAC
>NW_006408614.1:11799764-11800976 GCF_000296735.1 Chrysochloris asiatica | reverse complement strand
TGAGGCTTTCTATTCCCGTAAAGATTTACACCCTCGGAAACCCTGTACAGGGTCGCTATGGGTCGGACCCGACTCGATGGCACTTAACAACAAAAACAACAACAATATATATATAACAGGTGCCTGATGTTGTGTGTGTATACATATATACATGTGTACACATGCATACACACATATGTATAGATGCATATGGGGCCCTGGTGCTGTGCATATGTACGCATGTGTGCGGACACACATGTGCACCTATGCATATGGCCTGTTGTAGTGTGTGTATGCATGTGTGCATACATACACACATGTGCAAACATATATGTACATGCGTATGTACAGTTAGAATAATTATATTATGGTGTGGGTAAAAGCACTGGACTGCAAGGTTAGTTTGAACCACAAGGTCGGTGGTTTAAATGCACCAGATGCTCCTTGGAAACACTATACAGGGTCACTATGAATTGGAACTGACTTGATGGCACTTAACAACATATATAGGAGCTCTGGTAGCATAGTGGTTACAAATCAGGCTGTTAATCTCATGATCAGCAGTTCGAAACTACCAGCAGTTCTGTGGGAGAAAGATGAGGCTTTCTGCTCCCATAAAGGATTTACATCCTCGGAAACCCTGTACAGGATTTGTTGGAACCAACTCCACAGCACATAACAACAACAAAAACAATAACATCTATATGTGTGTGTATGCACATATATATGTACAGAGAGAGAGAGTTGATGTGCACTGGACGACAAGGTTGGTTTGAATCACAAGATCAGTTGTTCAACCTCACCAGCTGCTCTTTGGAAATCCTTTACAGGGGTGCTGTGAGTTGGAACAAATTCAACGGCAGTTAACAGCAACACCATATATATATAATGATGTTAGAGAAGAAGATTAAATATACCATTGGCTGTTTACTAGAAGAATGAACTAATGTGTTTTGCAAGAAGTACAGCCAGAATGTTCCTTAGAAGTGAGGATGATGAGACTTCGTCTCAGATACTTGGAGGTGTGATTAAGAGATACCACATCATGCTTCCATCTGGCGAGGTCCATGTGTATAGTCGTCTCTTATGCTGTCTAAAGAAGGTATTTGAAATAAATAAATCATTTGTTTGCAGAAATCTATCATTCGTTTTCCAGCATCATTTCTATCACCAAGTCCAAATTTTCCAACTACTGGTCCCTCCTCTTTGCTCCCTACTTTTGCATTCCAGTCA
>NW_006408614.1:11785398-11797104 GCF_000296735.1 Chrysochloris asiatica | reverse complement strand
GGAGGGTCAGAGAAAAAGAGGAAGACCCCCAACGAGATGGATCAGACAGGTGGCATCATTGATGGACTCAAGTGTGGCAGCGGTGGTGAGGTTGGTCCAGGATCGAACATTGTTTCGTTCTGCTGTGCATGGGGTGCTATGAGTCAGTTCCGACTCAATGGCACCTGACAACAACAACAACAACAACATCATGCTTAGCAAGGCAGATGATCAGTGAAAAGGAAGAAGACCCACTACAGGGTGGGTTGACACAGTGGCTACAACAATGGGCTCAAAGGACAACTGTGAGGACATCATGCCAGTTAGTGTAACATAGTCCCAAAAGACAGTGTTCTTCATCCGAGTTTGGTGGGTAGTAAATGGGATCTTAGAAGCTTGTGAGTGGCTATTTAAGGTGTGACTGTTGGTCTTGCCGCATTTGAAGCCAAGAAGAGTGACAGAAATGAAAGATTCTTAGAAGCAATGAGTCCAAAGTACTGAAGGGCCACTCAGACCTCAGCTTCCACAGTCCTGAGACTAGAAGGACTAGATGGGGTCGGGCTGCACCTGCTGACTCCTCTGAAAGGGATCACAGTGGAATGTCCAAGGGAGGGTGGGAGCAAAATGTGGAGATAGAGAACAAAATGCAAATTCATAAAAAAGCCCAGCTTGCTGGGTCCATAGAGACTATGGCCCTAAGTCTCCCTTCAAGTCTGAAAGTCACCCCAGTGGATTGACTTTCAGTTAAACAATAAACGGGCCTAAAATGTGAACTATCACTCCAGGGAGGACTACACTTCTCACCACAATCAGGGAGGAACACACTCCTCAGAACAATCAGGGAGGATCACACTCCTCAGAACAATCAGGGAGGAACACACTCCTCACCACAATCGGGGAGGATCACACTCCTCAAAACAATCAGGGAGGATCACACTCCTCACCACAATCAGGGAGGACCACACTCCTCACCACAATCAGGGAGGATCACACTCCTCACAACAATCAGCCACATGAGCTCGAAAGGGCAGCATCCACCCAGAGAAAAAGCTCAGCAGGCAGGGACAGGTGGGAGAGAAGGACAAAGAGAAGTGGTAAATTCAGGGAGGAAGTTGAAAGAGTGTAACCCACGTCACAGAACAATATGTGTATGAATTGTTGAGTGAAAAACCAATTTGTTCTGCAAATTTTCACCCAAATAACCATGATAAAAACTCACCTAAAAGATGCCCAGCCTCGGAAACCCTGTGGGACAGTCTGTACGTCCTGAAGGGTATGAATCAGAATCCAGTTGGCTTTGGGTTTGGGATAGGAATCAGTTGGTATTTTCACAGCTTGTTTGACAATATTATGAATTATGTGCACACCAGACCCATTCTGATCTTCACTCCACAGGCTTCTTTATTTAGCAAGAACCTCGCTTTACCGCAATGCTGGGCTCCACCAAGCTCTGTGTTTGTATAATCACCACAAAACAACTAAGTTGATTTCCATGTTGGACGTTTGGATTGAATTGCATCCACAATAGTATCAGATGGTTCACTTTCAAGAGATTGAATCTCCCAAGGCTTCACTTTGATCCCACAAATTAAATTTTAAAAACTGGAGCCATTCGTTGAAATTAACTGAATGGGTTTTCTCTTTGAAGCCTCTGATGACATTGCTTTTAGAAAATGAGAAAGCTGGCATCTCTCAACTGTGGTGTCTTCTCCAGTTCATAGAGTCAACAAATTAGCAGCTCTTGCCTCACTCTTCATGCATGTGCCTGAAAATTTATGAGCTAAAACGAGCAGAATTAATCGAGAAGAGGAATCAGTTGATTTAAGCGAACAGTCGTGATTCACAGGGCCTTTGTAACCATAAATCTCCATCTGCACGCGGTACACATGATTTTAGATCAGAGTTTTGTTGTTTTCCTTTTCCTCTTTCAAATAGCAGTGCACTTTAAAGTCGATGCTGATGCCTTCCAGAGATGCGTGTCTTCTAATTGTCACGGCTTCAGGGATGTCACCTTGACCCCACCAGTGTTGACTGAGGTACACATTAGCAAACACTGTCGGCAAGTTGCAACTTCATCACCAACTTTATTGAGCGACGAACACAGCCCTTAGGTTTGCATGAAGTGTGTGCTTTTTGAAGAGTCTTGTGCTGAAGTGATTTACTGCAAATGGAAAAGCTTTGCCAAGTAATAATTGTGTCCACTCCATTAAATAACGACAACAGAGCAAAAGCCCGTAGACTCTTACTCTCAACATCCAAGAGGCTCAGCTTTTATTTCCCGGCACCTGCTTCCTGTACAATTAACTTCTACTCTCCTGTGTTTCCCTGCCCAGTAGCCTGGAGACATTGCACATCTCACAGCCCAAAACAAGGCCCAGGCCATGGCAAAACTGTCTGAAATGCCACGAGGCCACAACCTGGAGGTGTTCTCCCATATGGTTCCAAGGGAGGACTGGGTATTCCTAGTGTCTGCCCTGGCACTGCCTCCCTTTTAGATGTGACTGTCTGAATACTGTCTTTGAAAAGTGGGTGTTAGGTATGGGCATGTCAAACCACCATACGTACAACAGTGTGCCACACTTCGTGTTGCTGTGACGCTGGAACCTACACCACTGGTATTGCAGATACCAGCAGGGTCACCCATGCTGGACAGGTTTCAGAGGAGATTCCAGACTAAGACAGACGAGAAACCCAAGCCTGGTCACCCACTTCTGAAAATTAGCCAATGAAAACCGTATGGAGCATGACAGAACACGCTCTGACTCCTTTGTTTGGGCATGTCTTTATGGAAGACCAAACAGTAGAGAGAGACGCTGTGTTTGGTGAAGGCCAGAGCCAGTGAGGGCCGGGGAGACCCTCGGTGAGATGGACGGACTCACTGGTAACAACAACACACTCAGACATGTGGGCGATTCCGAGGATGACTAGGAATCCAGGATCGCCCCATATTGCAGCGCATGGGGTCACCATGGGTCAAATGCAATACGTGGGGTCACCAGTAGCAACATCACTTGGAAAGTCTGGCCAGTGTGTGATCATGTGTTGAGGTTCAGCTTGAGTCATGTTACAGTGAAAACCCTGTTCTGGGCATAAGCTGCCACCACGTCTTCCAGTGAGACTGTGGCTACAGTAAGAAATGCAGAGTTGAGGTTGACCACGTGTGGGTGCTGTCGGTGTTCTGCTGTGTTGAAGATAAAACATCTGGGGTGAGGCCTTCCCAGATGTGGCATCAGGCACATGGGCTATCCAGCCAGTCTGGGACTCGTGGTCCATGGACAACAGCCAGTCTTAGGACTGATTTCCCTGACAACAGAAAAGTTGTTTTGGGTGTCCACTCCCCACATGGTAACTAGTGGCCAAATGGAGCCTGCTGACCACGGCATGCTCGAATGCCAACTGTCCCTCTGATATCTTGTACCCAGTGGAGCCTCCTCTCTGAAACCTCACTCTTCCCCAGTCTCTGCCCCCAACCCAGCTGTTCACATCAAACAAAACCACAACTAAGACCCCCTGGGACCCTGTGGCACACAGTAGAACAGCTCCATAAGGTTTCCCAGTCGGTACATCTTTATGGGAGCACGCAGTCTCATTGTTCTCCTGAGGACTGATGGTGAGTTTTAACTGCAGACTTTGTAGTTAGCAGCTAACCCACAGCACAGCCAGGGTTCGGTTGTTTAGTGCTGTGAGTCGGTTCTGACTCATGCTGACCCAGTATAGGGTGTCTGAGGAGCTGTCGACCTTGCAGTTAGCAATATTATGTTTATCCTACAGCGCCCCACTGGGACTCCGCCCGGACTCTAGTCAGCTTCTATAAACCACCAAGTCCTGTGTCCAACCTGTGTCCAAGCACATGGTCCTGGTCCCCACACCCCACTTTCCCGCAAGAACGTTGGGCACAGGGCAGTCCTTTCCTTAGGGCTGGTACCAACGTCAGCCAAGGCTCCTGGCTCCTGGCCCCATGAATTTCCGCTAGATCACAAATACCATCACAGGACAATTTCCCTCTTCAACTTGAGAAGGAAGCCTGGCCCCACTTGGACATGGGAAATGGGTCTGTGTCATTTCAAGTCCAAGTGCAGGCTGGACTCAATGGGGACAAGAGTTCACTCAGTCCTGGGTGGTCCTTCCAGAGCAGAGAGGGCAGGGCCTGGGGGCCTTATGGGGGTACAGGACTGAGAGAGCGGAGTCTAGAATCCTAATGGGGGATTTTTTGTTGTAGGGTCAGTCAGCTGACTGGTTGGTGAAGATCCCATGTCTGGAAGGGAGCGGGTGGTCACAGGGGCAGCAGGGCGGGGGCCGCCCACCTCTGCCATCAATTGATTTGTACTCATGGTGACCCTAAAGGACAGAGTAAGACTGCCCCTTAGGGTGTCCCAGGCTGTAAAGTTTGTGGAAGCAGACTGCCTCATCTTTCTCCTGACGATCGACTGGTGGGTTTGAATTGCTGACCTTTGGGTTAGCAGCCCAATGCTTAAGTCGCGGCACCAGCAGGACTCCTTTGGGACTGGATATATCTTCCCACTTCTGCCTCTGTCCTCAGGGCCTTCCTCTGTGTCCCTGTGTCTGCTGCTCTCATAAAATATAAACTCAGTGCTGTGGGGTGGATTCTAACCCTGTACAGGATTTCCGAGGCTGTAAATCTTTACCAGAGCAGAAAGTCTCAGCTTTCTCCCACGGAGCAGTGGGTGGGTTTTAACGTATCCAGCGTTTACCCTACAGTGCCACCAGGGCACCCTCTTCTTGTGGAAACACCAGTCATGATTGGATTAAAGGCCTAGCTTAAATCCAGCACGACTTTATCTCAAGATCCTAAACTGATTACATCAGCAAAGATCCTATTTCCAAATGAGGTCACATCCTGAGACTTCTGGAAGACTTAACTCTTGACATATGTTCTTTCTTGTAGTCGAATCTCTGAGCAATTTGATTAGCCTGGACCTTAAAGGAGGGGGAGTTGGCTTATAGAGAAGTTCTGAGTAGACAAAGGGTAGTTGGTATGTGCAGAGGCTTCGGTCGAAGTCCTCTGGGCTTCCGTTCAGACTGCCCAGGGCCAAGCCATCCCTGCTTGCACTGACCTCTGTGCCACCTGCTGCTCTCCACACTCCAGGCCCTCAGCAGAGACTCCGATACAAGGAGGGTCCAAGAGCCCAGTTGAGACACGAGCTGCTCCCTCAAGCCTGCCTTAGCTGCTTCGGTTCATTCCATGTCTCATTTTCAGTGTTTTCCTGTGACCCTCCACGCATGAAGTAAACTCTGCGGTTGGTGATGAACGTGGGCACGGAGGCACCGACAGCTGAGGTCCGTCCGG
This sequence comes from Chrysochloris asiatica, assembly GCF_000296735.1. NCBI lineage: Eukaryota > Metazoa > Chordata > Mammalia > Afrosoricida > Chrysochloridae > Chrysochloris > Chrysochloris asiatica. Next base: position 11,791,817 of record NW_006408614.1, on the reverse strand, counting down.
TGGTGTGGTCAAGAGCTCGTGGTCACTGTCCCATTGTAACCAGCCCTACATCACATTTCCTAAAAATTAACGATGCTAATGTTAGTCCTGGTGTGGCACTGTGGGTTAATGCGTCAGACTGCAAAGTCGCTTGAATGCAAGGTCAGTGATTCAAGCTCACCAGCTGCTCCTAGGAAACCCTATATGGGGTCACTATGGGTCGGAATCGACTCGATGACACTTAACAACCACAAAAGCAACAATGTTTTCAGTCTATAAAGGTCCTCTCTCCCACACACGTGGTTTTCCCCCCAATCTTTTTCTGTAACAATCAAAGGATGATCATAGCTGGGTGCTATTTATGAGGTCCAACTGTGGCACTGTAGGATCAATATGGGACTGTAGACCACAAGGTCAGCAGTTCAAACCCACCAGCTGCTCCTTGGGAACCCTCTAGAGGGCTGCTATGAGTCAGAATGTTGTTCCTGTGAAGACAGCTAACAACAACAATGGATTCTCAAAGCTGTCCCTGTGAAGACAGCTAAAGGAAATGCTGGGCATTCCTCTTGAGGATTTGACTTCCTGGGTTTATTAATCCAGTATCTACTTTGAGATAGGTTTTGTGGTTTTCTAGTTAAGGAACCGCCTGTTTGTTGGTGTGTTGTACTGTGGTGTCTTGTGTGTTGTTGTGATGCTGGAAGCTATGACATCAGTATGTCAAGTAGGAGCAGGGGTGCCTTCGGTGAGCAGATTTCAGCAGCACTTCCAGACTTACAGTGACAAGGAAGACAGTTTGGCTGATCAACTTGCTAAGGATGAAGACAGATAGTGTCTGCTGTAGAGCTGGAGGTGGGGTCCCTAGGCTGGAAGGCACTCAACTTACACTGGCACCACAAGACTGGACTTCAGCAGACCAGTCACTGTGGAGATGGTGCAGGACTAGACAGTGTTTGTAGGGGTTCCGTAAGTTGAAGCAGACTTGACAGCACCTAAAAAACAACATCATCAGCGAACAAAGAGGCTACAATCCCAGTATGTGTGCTACAGTTGTGACTTCTGCCCTGCTCTTCCTAACAAGCCTCCCCAATTGGCTTTCCCTGGGGAATGTATTTCAGAGACAAATGTGGGTTCTAGTTCTAACTCCTCTTCTGCTGAAGGCATAGAGACTCTTCTCCCACATCTGAAGAGTCTCTTACACACGACAGAATGAGACTCTCAGAACTCTGCAGACAGAGGACATTCAATCTCTGCCCTTCACCTCTCTCTCCACTCATAGCAGAGAACACAGACCTGGGAAATGCTGAGCACCTAGGCGAGCTGGGCCCAGAGATGGGCTCCGGAATGAGAAAAGGTCTTGTCCTTTGTGCATCTTTCTGCCACTCCTCTCTCCTTTCTGGATGAGGGAAGGGCATCTTAGTTAGCTTGGCTTTGATTCCTGTATGTTGTTGTTGTTGTTAGGTGTCATTGTGTTGCTTCTGGATCTAGCAACCTTATGCACAATGGATGAAACACTGCCTGGTCCTGTGCCAACTTCACAATTCTTGGTGTATTTGTGTCTGTTGTTGTAGCCAGTGTGCCAATCCATCCTGTTAAAGGTCTTCCTCTTTTTGCTGACCCTTACTTTACCAAGCATGATGTCTTTTTCCAGGGACTGGTCACTTCTGATATCATGTTCAAAGTGCACAAGACGAAGTCTCGCCATCCTAACTTCTAAATCATATTCTGACTGTACGTCCTCCAAGACAGATTTGTCCTCTGACAGCCCATGGTACTTTCAATAGTCTTCTCCAACATCATAATCCAAAGGCATCAGTTCTTCTTGGGTCTTCCATATTCACTGTCTAGCTTCAAATTGCCCCGGTATTCCCTTTCTGTTGGTACACATCCAGAACTTGACCCAACAGTCTTTACTTGCATCTAGAGGACCCCACACTCTGGGATCAGGTCCTTTGAAGAGCTCCTTCCTTGTTCATTCCCTTTGCTTTGACTTTAGATAAGTCTCCAACATCTCACACCCACAAGAAGGTCCTCCTGCCTGTCCCCCTGCCCTCACCTCTACATACTATGTGTCTTTTCCCCTCATTGTTTTCCTACCACCATGGAACTAATCTTCAACTACCACCACTTCCATGATGTAACCCCCCTGTAACATAGCATAGCGTGTCTTCTCAGGACCATGGAGAGAGAGGGATAGTAGTTTGAAACATAGGTAGGTAGATGGTTGCTGTGTTCTGGTTCCAATTCATAGTGACACTCTACTGGTGGATTTGAACTGCTGACCTTGCAGCCAACACAGTCAGCAGTCCAGTTCTTATCCTACACACCAGGATCCAGGTAGGTAGGTATGTACTTTTGTAGGTAGGTAGATAGATGGCATAGACATAGAGAGATATAGATAGATGATTGATAGATGACAGCAATATGGATAATTAGACAGGTAGAAATAAGTAGGCAGGTGGATGGATGGATCAATAGATGAGTAGGTAGATAGATAACTAGGCAGGGGGATGAATAGTTAGGTAGGTGGGTGGATGAACGGATGAGTGAATGAATGAATAGATAGGTAGATAGATAGATAGATAGATAGATAGATAGATAGATAGATAGAGAAGTAGATGGATGGGTAGAATGATAGAAAGATAAAATGATAGACCAATCAATAGACAGATAGATAAGTAGACAGGATGGATGGGTAGGGAGGTAAGTAGGTAGGTAGGTAGATGACTAGGCAGATGATAGGTAGATAAAATAGATAGATGTTGTTTTTGTTAAGTGCCATGGAGTCAGTTCCAACAGACAAAGACCCTGTATCAGGTTTCCAAGGAGAGGCTGGTGAGCTTGAACCATTGACCTTGCCGTTCAAAGTGCTTTGCAGTTCAGCACATTAACCCACAGCGCCACACCAGGAGTCCTAAGTTCTTGGATAGATGATAGATAGATAGATAGATAGATAGATAGATAGATAGATAGATAGATAAGGAGATAGATAGATAAGGAGATAGATAGATAGGTAGACAAAATGGGCAGGTGAATGGATGGATATGTAGGAGGGCGTGAGGGTAGGTAGGTAGACAGATAAAGTGGGTAGGTGGATGGATGAATAGGTAGGTAGGTAGGTAGGTAGGTAGGTAGGTAGGTAGGTAGGTACATTGAAAGATAAGACTTGGGAATCAGCCTAGGCAGGAACATGGGAAACAAAGTTGTCATATTTCCAAAATAGATTTATCCGTGTACACATGCATAATGTGAAAAACCATCAACAAAAGAAGTTGGGATAAATTTGTAAAATTCATTTATTTGTATGCATTCTGAACCTTCTTCTTTCCCCCTACACATACACCAAAGCCCTGTTCTGGGGCTATAGGATAAGCACTGGACTGCGAACCACAAGGCCGGCAGTTCAAACCCACCAGCTACGCTTCAGAAACCGTGCACAAGGTTGCTATAATCAGAGCCGACCCAATGATACTTACCCACAACAGCAGTACGCACACCGTGTTTGACAACTTTCTGTTGGCCACACACTAGGTTTCTCTTTGCCAAAAGGATGTGAAAACACGGGTAAGCACCTGCTGACCCTCAGGGTACAGACTGGCCCAGGCGAGACTCGTGCTTACAGACTCACTCGGGGTGGGGCCACTCAGCTCTCCCTTTGTGAGTAGACGCCCTCCTTTCCATTCACACAGATTTTCTCCTCAGCTCAAATTCTTCTTTTCTCTGGGGATTGCCAGGAAAATGTCACCTACAGCATCTGCCTTCCTCGTCTGTGGACTGAACTGGCTGGCCCCAGCAGATGAGATGATGGGAACAGATGGGAGACTAAAGGCAACCTTTGGGAGGAGGCTGACTCAGCGAGGAGGAGGGGACCGAGAGGATGGGAAGAGGAGTGGGCAGGAGGCTGCTAGGTTGGTCTTGGTTCTGGCTGCCCCTGAGGGATAGAGCTTTCTTCTCTTTCTCCTGCAGCCTAGACACCTCTCAGAACAAACCTGCCAACCCCTGGAATCACTCACACACACACTCACACACACACATACACAGAACACACTCATACATATGCACACAATACACTCACACACAGTCACACTGTCATACACTCAACACACACACCGACACTCACAGAATACACACTCACACACAACACACACTCACACACACATGTTCTCTCTCACACACAAGCATACAACACATTCACACATATGCACACAATACACTCACGCTCTCATACACTCCACACTTACATACACTCACACACTGTTTGCTAAACGGGCTGCAGGTTACGCTAGCATTGCTGCCCAAACACAGCTCAGAATCAGAATGCTCTGCTTGTCCCAACAGCCAACTCACTAAACAGAGGTTTGGCACTCAGCATGGCATGCAGGACCAAGGGTCTACAGAGATGCAGACCCTGCCCTCATACGGCCCCAGACCCACATCAGAGAGCAACACCGTGACACCACCCCATGCAGTAGTGAGCCAGCAAGCCACAGAAAAAAAAACCACCTTTCCTCTCAAATAGCGACCGCTGCTTGACCCTCTTCCATGGATGCCCAAAGCATCCAACCTGCCTTCATCTGAGAGGCATGAAGCTGCCTTGAAATTTTATCCCATTGTTCAAACCAAGGACACTCAGTTTCCCCATCTTGAAAAGGGCTGATAACCAGATGCTTTGCCCACCTCCATGCTGGATGGGCTATGCTGTCGGGCACCACACAGTGTCGTGTTTGATCACCACACTGCTGATCAGTCTTTGATTCTGCCAGGTGTCAGCAGCCCTGGAAGATTGGCTACCGACAACCCTCTTCCATTCAAGAGACCTAATGTTGGTGCCGTGGACGCCTCATCCCAGACTGGTGGGGGCTGAGGGCCAACCCTATCCGAAGTGATTTGGGGTCTCTTAGCAACTGAAGCATCTAAGAAGGAGATGCATGGGAGAAGGAAGAGTGTCCTGTGGGACATTTCAATTCAGATATGAACTGGAAAAAGTCCTTTCCTTCTTCATGTCACCATGAACTGACAGGAGACTTGTGCCCCTAATAGACCCACTTCATCAGATCTCTAGACCTGCAGAGAGTGGGCAGCTATGGTTGGTCACTTCTGGCCACCCTGACTGTAGAGCCCTGAGCTGGCCTTGTCCTGGACCCCAGGGAGCAGTGTCAGAAATTGTACAGGCCTCTTGACTTAGTTCCTCTGTCCTCAAGCACAGTGGGGCCCCTTTATGGACTCAGGTGGCCATGTCCCTGAAATTCATGGATGGTCTTTAGCAAAAGACATGATACCAGCCCCCAAGATGTAACCAAGTTCAGACAAAATTGTGTGTGAAAGCATTTGACAAGGCAAAGCGTGCTAAATACATCTGAAAGAGGTGGAGGAATGAGGCAGTCCAGGGAGTGGGCACCATTTGTAAGATGGTTGGGAAGAACACCTCATTCCAGGAGAGTGTGCGTGTGTTTGGCACCAGAGGCTGTGAATCCCTGGCTGCTTTCTGCCTTGGTGGTGACGCTCATCTTCAGAACGACCACCCGTCTGCTGCTCTGTGAGAGAAGGCATGGCCGGACCCATGATGCTGATGTCACACCTAAAAGAAATCCATGAAAGCAGAGAGGTTCACAGCCATGTTTTCATTCTCTGTAAATATTTCTTTGAGCCACGAATCATTGCTAGCTGATCAACAGGCAAGCTGCAGGGCCTGGTCAAGCCTGGCCTGTGCTGTCCTCATTTTATCTTAATCATAGGGCTGTTTGTCTTCCCACCATCCACCTCCATGTTGGTCATCCAACAGGCCACTTCTGCAGAATGTCCACCTCCAGCAACATCTCTAGTCTCTCCTGACGGGCCTTCTCTTCTGATAAAAAGAGACTGATTTCATCCAAACTAAACTCTTCCTTTAGAGAAATAATTTTGTTTTTGGTTTTTCAAACTTCTCTCATTGGTTCTATTCCTCTTCCATTTCTTTCCAGACCTCCTTTTCTACATGGATCATGACATTTACAAATGATTTAACCTGTCCTTGGATGGAATCCTACCCGGTCTCCTTGTACAAGAGAATACTACACACATTGAGGATGCCAGACTTGGAATGAATCTTCAATTACCTCAGCTGACCTACTCCCTGATTTTATCCTTGGGGAAACCAAAGTCCAGAGACGAAAGTCAAGTTCACCGAGGTCACAAAAACAGCTCAGCTCTGAACCACGCTGGAAATCCATCTCAGGATGAATCCTTCTTTGCTGTTTTCAGGAGAAGTTGACATTATCCTCAAGAAGAAGGTGCAAGGACTTCCGGCGCTTCCCTGACCAGGCAGACAGAGTAGACACTGGAGAGGGAGAGAAAGGAATAGTCAGAAACATCACACTAGAAGGCTTGTAAGTCTGTCTTCTGCCTATGACTGATTGGAATACCTAAAATGGGACTACAGCGTACCCAGTGAACAAGGCTTCCTG
>NW_006408614.1:11770293-11784063 GCF_000296735.1 Chrysochloris asiatica | reverse complement strand
AAGAAGAAGAAGAAGAAGGTGCATCAAACAGGGGTTGTCTGTTATAGTGTAGCAAGATACCCCCAAATTCAGTGGCTTAAAGCCATGATCATTTGTTACCCCACAGTTTCTAGGGCTCAAGTAGCCATGTGAGGCTCAACTTGATGCCTTTGCCTCAAAGTCACCTCTGGCTGCAGCCAAGCTATGAACAAGGACTTGACTGGGGGAGAATGCCCTTTGAAGTACATTCATGTGGCTGTTGATAAAACTCAGTTCTTCCTAGGCTGTTGGACTAAAAGTATCATTTCCTCACTGACTATAACCTGGAAGCCACTCTGAGTTCCTTGATGAGTTGCCCTTTCCACAGAGCAACTCCCAATATGGCGGCTGGTTTCATCCAAGGAAACAAGGAAGAGAATGTGAAAGGGGAGTGTCGGGAGAACAAGAGTCTGAGAGTGGATCAAGAGAGATGGAGGAGGCACATGCAGATAGAAGCTCTGTCCTTTCTAATCAATCTGTTACTTCTCTTCTGTTTTTGCTTTTTATTGTGATTTGAGTGAAAGTTTACAGAGTAATTGGGTTTTCCATTCAACAACTCACACATAGTTTGCTTTGTGACATTGATTGTAATCCCACAATGTATCAACAGTCTTCCCAATTCCTCCCTGGGTTCCTTGTTTCCATTTGTCCTTCTTTCTTGCCCCTTCCTGGCCTTTTGAACTTCCCAGGCAAATGCTGCCATATGGTTGATTGTTCAAAGGAATGTGCACCACCCTTGTGTGATTCTTCACCGTGTGTTTGGCTGAAAGTTGAGCCACGGGGGTACATTCAGTTCCAGGTCTGAAGAAAGACTGGAGGCCATAATCTCAGGGATTCTAGAAATCTCTATCAGACCAGTAAGCCTGTCCTTTCTGTATGGTTTTGTTTTGTTCCGCATTTTCCTCCTACTCTCTCCAGGATCTTACAACATGATCTCTTTCTGAGCAGTCAGCAGTGGTCTGAGGGTTCTGAAGGTTGAACCCAGGGAGAAACTGGGAAGAGTGATTGCAATCTCCACAATGTCCTTTGGAATAATTATTTCCTTGTGTCTTTTCAGTTCTTCGCTCTTCTATGTTTCAGATGGGAAGAGAACAATAGTTGAATCTTAGATGGTCACTCACCAGCTTCTAAGACCCCTGCTGCCACTTACCGTGGAGGTGATAGAACATTATCTTTGTGGACTATGCTGTAGAAAATGCCCTCGATGTCCCCCATGGCTGTGGTCTTAGTTGTTACTTCTGCCCTACTATGAACCTGTCTGTGAGTCAATGGTCCTATCTCCACTCAAGGGGAGGAGCTTCTGCAGAGTATAAGTCCAGGGGATGGGGGTTACTGAGGACATCTCAGAAGCTGCCCACCACAGTACACAGAGGGGTGGTTGTGTACCCTAATTGTGGAGGTGGTTACACACATCTATCCACACTGGAAGTTGGCAAAGACTTCATTTTTTTGGACCCACTATCAACACTCATGGAAGCAGCAGTAAAGAAATCAAACGACATATTGCATTAGGCAAATCTGTAGCACAAGACCTTTTTAAAGTTTTCGAGTGCAAAGATGTCAGTGTGAGGTCTCAGCTGCACCTGACGCAAGCCATGCATGGTATTTTCAATAGCTTCATACGCATGTGAAAGTTGGGCAGTGAATATGGAACACCGTAGAAGAATCGATGCATTTGAATTATGGTGTTGGAGGAGAATATAAAGTACCATGGACTGCCAGAAGAACAAATTGATCTGTGTTGGAAGAAGTACAGCCAGAATGCTTCTTAAAAGCCAGGATGGCCAGACTTCATCTCTCATACTTCAGATATATTATCAGAAGGGACCAATCCTTGGAGAGGGACATCATGCTTGGTAAAGTGGAGGGTCAGAGAAAAAGAGGAAGACCCCCAATGAGATGGATTGGCACAGTGGCAACAGCAATGGACTTAAGTTTAACGGTGATTAAGAGGATGATCCAACACCGAGCAGTGTTTCTATTGTGGTATGAGCCAGAACCCACTGGACAATACGTAACAACAACAACACCCAAGTGTTAAATTTCACAAATGCACTGCCATCGAGTTGATTCAACTCATGGACCCTGTTACTGAACAGAATAGAACTGCTCCTCAGGGTTTCCGAGACCAACTCTTTATGGGCACAGACAGCCTCATCTTTCCCCTGAGGAGCAGCTGGTAGGTTTGAACCACTGACCTTGTAGTTAGCAGTCCAGTGTTTATACTATAGGGCCACACCAGAACTCCTGTTACAATTCCTAGAGTTGTTAAAAAACAAAAACAAATCAAGCCTGTCACCATTAAGTTGACAGGCCTCATGGTGAGGCTGGGTGGTACACGTGGGTTGTGATCAGCTGCTCACCTGAAGGTTGGCAGTTCAAACCCAGCCTGCAGCACCACAGAATGAAGAGTTGGTGGTATGCTTCTGTAAAGATGTCAGCCAAAGCTGTGTGGGGCAACTGAGCTCTGTCACGTATGGACTTGCCAGGATACAACTTTACATTAAAAAAGAGACAAAACGAAATTGTTTTTCAGTTTTGCTGGTGTGGTTCTGTAGGGCAAGCACTAAACCACAAGGTTGGTTGGAATCACAAGGCGGCCAGTTGGAACCCACCAGCCATCCTTGGAAATCCTACAAAGGATTGCTATGAGTTGGAATAAACTCGACGGCATTTAACAACAGCAATGTTTTTGTTTTTAAAGTTTTTATTGTGAATTGAGTGATAGTTTACATGGGAGAACATCAGTTTTACACTCAGCATTTCATTGCAATGACTACAATCCCCTCCATGCAGCATCATTCAACAGGATTTGCTTTTATTCCCTCTGTTGTTTTGTGTGTGTGTGTGTGTGTGTTTCTTTTTGTGAAGGGGGGTGGGGGACACTCAGGAATATATAATCATTTAACCCACCAAAGGGCACGTTCTGCAAGCCTGCCTCCTGGCTGCCAGCACCCAGCCTTTCTCTTTCCATGAGTCTAGAGTCCTCAGCTACTCTCTGTCTCCATGTCCCCATCTCTGCCTCCGTCTCTGGTGTCGCTGTTTCTCTAGATAGGGTCCCATATTCCGCTCATGCTCTTCTCCCTTGATGGTCCTAGGGTCCTCTGTTCCTGGACTGTAAGATTAACTACTGTCCCCTTTTTGTTACAAAACTTCTACCTTTACAGTTGTAACAGTCGTGATTAATCAGATACAACAACAATGTTTTAAAAGTTAGGCATTCAGACCTTGGGTCCCAGGGAGTTAGCAGAGATCAGAGTCCTTGCTCAGAGCAAAACTGAAATTTCCCAGAGGTGTTTGGTTTAGAAACCATCCAATGGTGGTGATGTGGGTGACCACTGAGTTGGGGGTCTGGGCCAGTATCTAAGGACTTGAGGGAGGATTCCTTTGGAGGAACTTTGGAGACACAGGATGATATGCGAGGTCACCCACAAGCTGACTGGATGTGGTGTAGGTCGGAGAGCCACAAGGCCAGTGAGGGCTGTGCCCAGCTCCCTCTGGTCCATGCTGGGGATGAACTGCTCTTGCAGGCCCTGCTGACAACTCTGAGGCTGGGAAGGGCTGCTGCTGCCCCCATGAAACTCCAGCAAGAAGAAGTGAGGGCCCCATGAGTGAGGAAGGACCTCAGCCCCCCGCTGCCTCTTCCAGGATGCTGTGGTCACATTTCTGGGAAGGGGTGTGTTGATGCAGCTTGGGACCAAGGTGTCCACATGTCTGCTTGACAGATGGGTCAGAGAAACTGTGTGGGTCAGCAGCTCTACCCATAGACAGAGTGGTCCTGCTCCACCGTGGGCCAGTTGTTTGACCCTCAGCAGGGAGAGAGGGCTCCCAACTGTTGCCCTAGAGAACAGGGACCACAGTCTGAGTGGCTCTTTTGTAGCATCTAACCCTGTTTCTAATTTTAGAACCCAGGTTGCCATGGCAACGGGATGTCGCTTCTGGTTAAATATAGCAGCTGGCTGGGTGTCTAGGTGGCCCGTGGACAGACGTGTGTGTGTGTGTGTGTGTGTGTGTGTGTGTGTGTGTGTGTGTGCGTACGTGCGCATGTGTGTGCTTTCAGGATTCCACCTGCAAATGAAGATGGAAGGGCTGACTGCATATGCTTCGAGGAAGCTGCAGGCTAGATAGTGCCTTCCAAGCAGTTTCTTGGGCACTTGTTGGGGTGCCGGGAGTCTCTACAACAAGATGAGCCTTGATCTGGGGAGGCACAAGGTGCCAATCTTTGTGGCAGGGGCCAGGTGCGTCCCCACCCTGGGGCACATCAGACCAGCATCAGGCCCTTGGTGTCTCCATATGCATGAGGGGTCAGTGAGCTCTGTCCCCTGGGCTCTCCTAGGTCTCATACACCTGGTAGTAGTGCCAACCCACAAACAGCATGGCATCACCACAGTGACTTGCATATGGATGCTGTGGGTGTAGGCGACCTTTGTCACCCGCCTCTTGAAGGTCAGACTCTGTACTCAGACTCTCAGGCCCTGACTTTCACCAGAGAAGCAGTCCTTTCTGGGGAGACAGGAGACGGGACTTGGCAGAGCCCCTCAAATCCAGGGTGCATGCTCCAGGGAAGAGTTCTGTCTGTCTGTTGGCTCTGGGGGAAAGGCCCTTGTCCTTTGTCAACATCGGTGGGCTTGCCATTCTGGGGAGATCTGCATGTGTCTTGGCATCAAACATCCCCTGGGTCTAGAAGATTCTCAGAGCTGGGACCCTGGGTCCAAAGGATACACTTAGCTCTCAGCTCTTCATTCTTGGTAGGACAGGGTCTGCTTTGGGGTCTCCCAGCCCACAGGAAGCAGACTGTCTGCTAGCATTGTACTAACATAAATCCTTCAAGAGCAGAAAGGTATTCTGTCCTAGTTCTCATGGCTCCAAGTCCAAATTCAGGGTCTCGGCTGTGTCACTTCTGTCTGTGGACTCCCTCCTAGCGCTGGTGTCTTCTGGTGATCCTAGGCCTGCCTTGGTTTGTAGACAGGTCCTCTTAAGGAGTCTGTCTCTCCCCAGGTGTGTCTGTGCTGTTCTCCCTTTGATAGGGACTAGGGTTGGGGTCCACCCGACTCTGGTGTGACTCACCAACATAGCAGAACAGGTCATACCGCAGGTGCAGGACTTAGCACCTCAACATCACTGTTCAATCTACCACACAGACCATCTCTGCTCCCCAAGAAGAGGCCCCTGGTAGGCAACCCCAGGTGTCTAGCTCCAGGGGTGGCTGTGAGTATTTGTGTCCTGGCCAGCCCCCAACCAGCAGACCCAGCAGGCTCACCAGACCCCCAGAGAGCCACAGGGCTGACTCAAATTTGTGTCCATATTTCCACAAACACGAGGGATGAGGGCCCTTCAGACAGCAGCATGCCCTACAATGTGGGATCCCAAGTATCCTCAAGGAAAGACAGGTTCACATTTGTAGTAAAAGGCAACATATTTCTGGTTCTCATGCCGGCTGCCATTGCAAGGACCACAGCCCATGAATAGCACCTCCAGATACACCTTGTACTCAGGAACCCTCAGAACAGCACCCCATGCTGCTGTAGGACAAATGGACCATGCCTTTCCCTCATGCCACACCAAGTTGGGGGCTCAGTGGGGAGACCTACAGAGCAGCACCCTGTCTATTCAGCTCAAAAACCACACTCAACAACAGTCCACCGACACAAAGACACCTAGCGACAGACATGCAACAAACATGCCTGCATGCGGTGTGTGTGTGTCTGCTGTGGGGCATGAAACACTGGCTAGGGGCTTAAGGGCTTGATACCAGGACAGCCTGATGCCCCTTGTCTCTCCTGGAGGGCCATCAGAACTTTCACAGACTGTGAGACAGCCAGCAGTGAGGGAGGGGCACTCCCACACCCACCATCCCACTGGCCTGTGGGAACATGAACTCTCACATACGGTCACACTTGCTTGAATGCACAAGAACTCTCTTACACACACACACACACACACACACACACACACACTCATGGTCACACTCAAATGCATGCATGTTAGCTCACACACATACACTCACAGTCCCACACGTGAACTCACACACATGGTCATATGCATCTGAATGCAAATGAGTTCACACAAATCCATAGTCACAATCATCTGCCTGCATGTGAACTCACACATACGTACTCATAGTCACACAAGTGGTCATATGCACCTGCATGCACATGAACTCACACACATCCATGGCCACACTGACCTGCCTGCATGTGTGTGAACTCAAACATATGGTCACACTCACCTGCATGCATATGAACTCACACACACACACATACTCACAGTCACACATGTGAATTCACACTCATACACACACACTTATGGTCACACGCAAATGCACGCATGTGAGCTCACACACATACACTCACAGTCCCACACGTGAACTCACATATCCATGGTCACACACCTGAATGCATGTAAGCTCACACACATCCACAGTCACATTCACCTGCACACACATGAACACATGAACACATATTCACAGTCACACACATGAACTCACAGACACACCCTACTCGCACCCACCCCCATACTGTTACACTCACATGCATGCACATGAGCTCACACACACCTCAGTCACACTCCTGAATGTGTGTGAACTTACACACTCATGGTCATACTTGCCAGCTTGTATGTGAACTCACACCACACACACACAGAGTCACACTCATGGACTAACACACTCATGCATACTAACACCCACTCCCACACTGTTACACTCACATGTACACATGTGAAATCACACAGAACCATGGTCACACTCACCTACACACACCAATAGTCACACTTGCTTAGAGGCACATGAGCTCACACCTGTGAACTCACCCACACCTGCTCTCCCCACACTCACAGTCATGCTCAGCCACATGCACATGTGAACTTACGTATTCACACACTCCCATGCACCCCCACATTCATGGTCAGACCCACACATGTGAATTCATACATGTGCATGTACACATAGTCACATTCACCTGCACGCTCATTAATTGTCACAGTCCCACACTCATGCTACACTTACACACACGTAAACTCATACAGTTGCTGCCACACTTATCCATACACACATGTGAATTCACAAACACGCACTCCCATTCTCTCTCACATGCATGGCCATACCCACCCACATACACGTGTTAACTCACTTACAAAAACACATGAACTCATTCATACATGTGAGGCATAATGATATAGTCATACACATTTAAATGTCATGCCCATACATGGACGCACACACTAATATGTCTCAGATCACTTACATGAACACATGAACTCATTCATACATGTGAGGCACAATGACATAGTCATACCCATACATGTGTATGGGTATGCATTCATATTCTCACAAACTTTACACTCACATGTGTGCATGAGCTCACACACCCATCTCCTCACACGCACACATGCACACTCCTTCACAGTGCACACCCTGTAAACTCATCCATGCATGGGCACATATACTCACACACATGTATTCATATGCACACTTGTGCACTCACATGCATGCACATGAACCCACACACTCATATCCACATGTGCACACACTTGTGTACAAGTATGCATACACTTTCAGTCATACACACAAACACTTGTGTGCATACTGAAACACATGAAGTCAGTAGTACAGACATAGAGTCATTAACTGACAAGCTATGAGGATACGGTGTGAGGGTTGATGAATAAGGAAGAATTGATGCATTTGAGTTATGGTGTTGGAAAAGAATATTGAAAGTACCATGGACTGTCAAAAGAATAAACACATATGTGTTGGAAGAAGTGCAGCCAGAATGCTCCTTAGAAACCAAGATGGTGAGACTTCATATCTCATATTTCCTTGCAGAACAACATTATGCTAGGTAACGTGGAGGGTCAATGAAAAAAAGGAAGATCCCCAATGAGTTAGACTGGCACAGTGGCAGCAGCCATGGGCTCAAGTGTGACAATAATTATGAGGATGGTGCAGGACTGGGTGGTGTTTCATTTTGTTGTGCATAGGGTCGTTATGAGATGGAACTTATTCAGTGACACCCAACAACAACAATAAGGACACAGTCAGCCAGTTGAGGTCTAGTGCTTTTAAAGGTCTAAACCCCTGTGAGTGGAAAAGTAAAAGAGAATGAATGGAAAGGAGGCCACTTGAAATTAGAATAGAGTGGCCAGAGATGAGGTAACCCATCCATTTATCCATTCATCCAGCTATCCAACACACTACCCCATCTACCCATCCACCCATCCATCTATCCAACCCACCAGCCCATCCATTCATCCACCCATCCATTTATCCAACCCACCAGCCCATCTACCCATTTACCCATCCACCCACTCATCTATCCATCCATCTACCTACCCATTCATGTATCCACCCAACCATCTATCCATCCATCTATCATTTGTTGATCCCTTACTATAGGTCAGATCTGTGTTAAGTGAGAAGAAACAGGTGAATCAGACACGATTTCTGACCATCAGGATGGTGGTCAGAATTTTTTCAGGGAAAAAGACATGATTCTTACATAGTGTGATGTTTGCAGTTATCTAAGTACATTATTGCATGGAGTGAGGGATTGAGTTCTTCCTGGGGCATAGCAGCTTGATTCAGATGTGTCTGCTTTCCCAAAGGACTCAACTCCAGCAAGACACCAGAGAAACAGTCACAAATTATGAGAAAGCAAAGCATGAAGAAACTGACCAGGGATGGTCAGAGGAAGGCACAACCAGGACACGCTGGGATTGACCAGAGGTAGTGATTGGTTCCGACCCAAAGACCACAGTCTGACCTGCTCACTGATGCTGACTCCTTAACTGGGACTAGTATGGCCATTTGGGAAATATGCTCCACTTAAACTGAGTCTAATAATAAAATCATGTCTCAAGGATCCCTTGTGGTGCAAGTGATTTGTGATAAACTGATAACCAAAAACTTGGCGGTTCGAATCCACTTGGTGGCTCCATGGGACAAAAGCCCTAGTGATTTGCTTCCATAAAGATTGTTGTTGTTAAGTGCCATCGAGTAAGTTCCGACCCATAGCGACCCTGTACAAGGGTTTCCGAGGGTGTAAATCTTTACCGGAGTAGAAAGCCTCATCTTTCTCCCCCGGAGCGGCTGGTAGTTTTGAACCGCTGACCTTAAGGTTCACAGCCCAATTCGTAACCACTATGCTATAAAGATTACAGCCAAGAAATCTCTCTGGAGCTCAGTTCTACTCTATGACGCATGGGGTTACCATGAGTCAGGGATTGACCCAGTAGAAGTAACAACAGCAACAATCTCCCAAACAAATGATGTCTCTGATAGAACAAGCATTTGGGTTTGCATTTCCAGCTCTGGGCTATTTAAATGCTCTGAATCTAATTTTTCTTGTCTCTGAAATAGAGATAATTGTACTTATTAAGAACTATTGTTGTGGGTGCAGAAAACAATGTGTAGTAAGCATGGTAACTTCACCCATAGGTTCACTCAGCAAAGTACAGAGCATTCATGGGGGACAGGCATGTACATTAAGGAGCCCTGGTGGCACTGTGGGCTGTTAGCCACATGGTTGGCAGTTGGGGCCACCCAGGTACCCTGCAGGAGAAAGCTATGATGTCTGCTCTCTTAAAGGTTTACAGCCTTGCTATGAGTTGGAGTCCATGGATGGCAGTGGGTATAGGATGTGTAAGAAGACGTTGGTGGCCAGAGGATGCTGTAGCTGATTCTGATTCACAGTGACCCCTGTGTTAGAGTAGAAGTGCCCCCAAAGGTGCTATCGCCTTTACCTGCAGTGCCTCTGGGTGAATTCTGACCTCCCATCCATACAGCGTCGCTGTGGGTCATATTTCAGTTAGTCACACAGTGCTTAACTGTTTGTGCCACAGGATTCCTCAGGGGAAGACTCCAGCTTCCTAGTTATCTGAATGTATGCTTCCACAAGGATATGAGTGGTAAGAGGAGGGAGACAGGAGATAGTGGTGGGCAGTAGCAGGGGGACCCTGCCTGGGGTGGTGGAGGGGCAGCCTGAGAGCCTAGGAGAAGCTGAGCAGCAGGCTGGATGGACGAGTGCTGTTTTCTGTCCCCATCTTATGCTTCTATTACCTGGATATTCACAGTGAGCAGCCTGGGTTTCTAGAGGGGAAGGACTTACGGCACAGACTTTTTCAAGTGGAGGGTAAGGTCACCTTGATGGATGGCTGGGTAGCTAGCTACCAGACCAGACATGCCTGGGGCTCTGAAACGGAAGCCAGTGTGGCAGGACAAGAGGACGGTCCCTAGGGCCTCTTCCACCATGCTCTGGGAAGACCATTACAACATCTAGAAGTGGGTTCATTAGGTCCCTCCATAGCAACCCGATCAATGTTGTGGTAGATGATGGACAGTCAGGAAAAGCATGGCCACATCCCCTCCCAGACAGCCCCAGAACCAGGAGTGCATGAGATGGGTGGAGGGGTGATGATGTGCAGTGTGTTCTCACTCATGCTTCTCCCAGGTCTCCCAGGGCTGGGCAGGAATGGTTGGAGGAGATGCTAAACATTGAGGAAGTCAGAATCATTGTCAGCTCTCCAAACTGCAGCAACGTTTCTGCAGGAGAGCCACCTTCCAAGTTGGCAAGTCCAGTTTCTTGGTCCCTACCCAGGTGGGCCAGGGTAGAAAACAATAAAGTGTCCTTGCTTTCTGTCCATTGTGTCCCTGTGCCCAGAACAATGCTGCACACAGTCAGTGCTCAGTGAGTGACCATAGGATGGATGACCAGAATCGCTGGGTCAGAGAAGCATTATCCGTGTGTGTGAGTCTCCTAGCAACAGAGTGTAAATGACCAACTGCCCATCAAGGACCTTGGTCTTTCTAGGCAATCGTGTTGTGAGATCCTCACTGCAAGACTTAGAAAACTCAACCATGGCCAAGGGAGGGACTTAAGAAATTAAAAAGAAGTTAAACTTGAGATTAATTTTCTCAAATCTGGGAGACAGTAAATACCTTGGGTTATCTTAAAAATAAGGAGCATGGTTGTTGTTACGTGCCGTAGGGTCAGTTCCAACCCATAGTGACCCTGCACAGGGTTTCTGAGGAGCTGCTGGTGAGCCTGGACTGCCAACCTTTTGTTTCAAACCAACCTGGCAGTCCAGTCCATGAACCCACAGCACCACACCAGGACTCCAAAGAGCATGGTAAATGCCTATATAATACCTGTGCGGCATATCATGAAGGAGCCCTGGTAGTGCAATGGTTAAGTGCTTGACTACCAAAAAGTCAATGGCTTGAACCAATGCCCTGTGAGAGGAAGACCTGATCATGTTTGTTATAAAGATGGCAGCAATGGTGGCTGTGTACCACTAAGTCAGTTCAGACTCATAGTGACCCTGTATAGGTTTTCCAAGATTGAAAGCCTTTATGGGAGCAGAAAGTGTCCTTTTCCTCCCGCGAAGTGACTGGTAGATTTGAACTACTGACCTTGCAGTTAGCAGCCCAGCTCATAATCACTACACTAACAGGACTCCTTTCTATAAAGATTGAGCCAAGAAGACCCTTTGGGGCAGTTCTACTTGTTACATGGGATCGCTCTGAATTGGAATCGACTCACTAGCACCCAACAACAGTAACAGCAGGATATTATGTTTGATCCAGTACAGGTTCAATGAAACAAGGAAAGCCCTCCATGAGATGAATTGGAATAATAGTCTTTCAATGGGTTCAAACAAAACAACGATCGTGAGGACAGCACAGATTGAACACCATCTTGCTCTGTTGTACAGTAGTTACCATGACTGGGAGCTGACTGCACAGCAACTAACCATAAAACAACCAAAGTTTCACAGTATGAGGTGGTCCCTGGAGTGTTGTGAGCCTATGGGTGAAGGTCATTGTGGAAGTGACAGCACTCCCACTGAGATATGCTTGGTTGGGGGCCCAACCTTGGCAAGCTGAGATGGGAGGTTTCAACTACTTGCTTCTGAGGGGCTCTCTGTTTCCTAGTGAGGGTGGGCTTTGAAGACCTGAGTCTGCAGGACTGGCTGCCAACTTTGCTATTTCATGAGTGACTTTGCACTGCCTTCTGCCTCTGTGAGCCTCCGTTCTTGTATCAATGTATAAAATATCTGGGGGAATTAATAAGGAAACTCTTTGCTTTTGTTACTTTTCCCTGGGCTTAGTGTTGGAATCACAGTGTCCAGGTCAACCCTTAGTCTGTCCCTTGAGAAATCTGTCACGCAGACCTGGACCATGGATGCAGTTGTCTGTTTACACACTCATCTAGGTGATCGTGTGAAGCTATTGCATAGAAGTGGTTCACATTCACAACCATTTAACTTTGTATAAACCAGCTCTGCTTCCATAATGTGGGTGAGCCTCATCAATCAGTTGAAGGTGATAAGAGTGTAACCAAGGTTTCCTGAGGAAGAATAATTCTGCCCCAAGGTTGTACTATAGAGATACTGCCAATGTTTCCAGTCTGTTGCTCTACAGAGTATGGACTTTCAACTGGCGCAATCAAGAGAACCAATTCCTTATTACATCTATCTATCTATCATCTATCTATCTATCTATCTATCTATCTATCTATCTATCTATCTATCTATCTATCTATCTATCTATATCTTTTATCCATATATACACCTTTCGATTGATTGATCTAACTATCTATTAACCTATCATCTATCTTTCCATCCTCTATCTATCCATCTATTAACCTACATAGATATACATACACACACTCATACCATTGGCCCTCCAACAACATGGATTTGAACTGTGCAGGTCTGCTTATACACAGATTTTTTTTCAATAAAAAGAAAAGTCATGATATTACAAGAAAAAGTTGAATTCTTGATATGGACTGTAGATTGAATTGAGATCTGTAGCTGTGATTACCTACCATTTCAAGATAAATGAATCCAGCATAAGGACCACTCCAAAATTTTTTAGAAAGGGAATTCCTGAAGTTGTCACTGCAGCTATGCCTGCAGATACTGAAATCGTACACTTTTTGTGAAAAAGTACACTGACTATGCCTGCGTCTCCTGCCACCTCCTTCACCTCAGCCACCTTGGAGTCAATAAGACTAGCCACTCCTCTCCTGTCTCCTCCTCAGCCTTTCCAGGTGAAGATGACAAGGATGAAGACCTGCATGGTGACCCCTTTCCACTTAATGAACAGCTAACTTTGAGGGGAGTCAAAAGCTTTGAGTGAATTTTTAATGGCATGAGGAGGCAACACTCTTAACCGTCACGTTGTTCAATGACCCTCCCTATATAATGTACCTGAAGTCCTGGTGTAGCGCTGTGGGTTAATGCACCAGACTGCAAAGCCATTTGAAATGCAAGGGCGGAGGTTCAAGCTCAACAGCTGCTCCACGGAAACCCTATACAGGGTCTCTGTGGGTCGGAACTGACTCGACAGCACTTCACAACAACAACATATAATGTACCTATATACAGGGGCAAAGTGAGACCACCATTCCACCCCCACTTCCACGGTCCTCCCTATGAGGAACATCAGCACTGAATTTGGGGGTCCACTGTAATCTTTTGCTTTATTCATGAGGAGGACAGGCACCAAAACGATGTTGGGAACAAGATGTGAAGGCTTTAAAGTTTTGCAAACACTTGGCACATTTATATCTGCATATATTTAGGAATCGACTTGAGGGCACTTAAAACAACCCCAACATATATAGGTAAGATATTGGTTGCTGTTTCTGTTAAGTGCCATCGAATCGATTCCGACCCATAACAACCCTGTATAGGGTTTCCAAGGAGCAGCTGGTGAGCTTGAACCACCAAACTTGCAGTTCAAAT
>NW_006408614.1:11769356-11769963 GCF_000296735.1 Chrysochloris asiatica | reverse complement strand
GTCCCTCCTGACAATATGTCTGAAGTATGAGAGACAAAGTTTGGCCATCTTGGCCTCCAAGGAGCACTCTGGCTGCACTTCTTCCAAAACAGATCCTATTATACTGGTACTATATATAAACATAAATACTATCACTTCCAAGAAAAAAAAAATCAGGATTCTATTCTTCCAATCTGTTTTCCACACATACACAAATATGTGTGTTGTATATATACTGCCACCTTCCCATACACAGGCATATCTGTAATACACAAAGATAGAATTTTATATAGCTATATTCACACAAATTGTATGCATATGGATACATGCTTATATTTATATTCATATGAATATATGTTGATATATTACAGTTACATTAAACATCTGTCTTTGACATAACAATAAACATATATATCAGTGGATAAAATCCCCTTTATTTATGAAACTCAATATAGGACAAAGATGAATATTTCAAAACAGAAGGTAAATTATCAAAGAACATGATTAACAAATGAACAAATGGTTAATCACACAGAACAATCATTCGATCCCTAGACTACCCTGTACACAGAAAGTAACTATTTTACTGATCTAGCACTGCTAGGGTTAGCAACCTGGTGTTAGCTAG
>NW_006408614.1:11765987-11769013 GCF_000296735.1 Chrysochloris asiatica | reverse complement strand
CTGAAAGTGAAGAGGACTTAAAGTACTTACTGATGAAGATCAAAGACCATAGCCTTTGGTATGGGTTGTACCTCAATATAAAGAAAACAAAACTCCTCACCCGGCACCAATAAACAACAAGCATATAAATGTAGAAAAGATTGAAGTTGTCACAGTCTGCATTCTGTTTGGAAGCATGGAAGCAGCAGTCAAGAAATCAAACAACATATTGCATTAGGCAAATATGCTGCACAAGACCTCTTTTAAGTTTTCAAGAGCAAAGATGTCAGTTTGAGGACTACAGTGTGCCTGATCCAAGCCATGGTATTTTCAATAACCTCATATGCACGTGAAAGTTGGACAGTGAATAAAGAAGACCATAGAAGAATTGATGCATTTGAGTTATGTTGTTAGAGGATAATATTAAAAGTACCATGGACTGCCAAAACAACAAATAAATCTTTGTTGGAAGGGGTACAGCCAGAATATTCCTTGGAGGCCAGGATGGTCAGACTTCCTTTCTCATACTTAAAGCATATTATCAGGAGGGAACAGTCCCTGGAGGAGGACATCATGCTTGGTAAAGTGGAGGATCAGCAAAAAAGAGGAAGACCCCCAATAAGATGAATTGGCAGAGTGGCAGCAGCAATGGGCTCAAACGAAGCAACTGTTGTGAGGTTGTGCAGGACAGGGCAGTGCTTCATTATGTTGTGCATAAGGATGCTATGAGTCGGTACCGAATCAACAGCACCTAACAAAAACTGTGCTCTTATACTAGGAATACCACAAAAGTGTGGCTTAAAAACCAGACATTTGTTTTCTCACAGTTTAGAGAACTAGAAGTCAGAATTCAGGGTGCCTACCAGGAGTTCTGGTAGCGTAGTGGTTACAAATCGGGCTGCGAACCGGAAGGTCAGCAGTTCGAAACTACCAGCTGCTCCGCGGGAGAAAGATGAGGCGATCTGCTCCTGTAAAGATGTACAGCCTCGGAAACGCTATTCAGGGCTGCTATGGGTCGAAACCGACTCGACGGCACTTAACAACAACAACAACAACAACAACAGGAGTTCTGGTGTGGCACTGCAGGATAAGCACTGGACCTCACGGTAAGTTTGAAGTACAAGGTCAGCAGTTCAAATTCACCAGATGCTCCTTGGAAACCCTATTCAGAGTCTCTATGAGTCGAAACTGACTTGACAGCAGATAACCACCAAAACCCACACCAGCTCTCAGGAAGGACTGTCTCTCTGTCAGCTCTGGGGAAAGGTTCTGGTCTCTCCAGCTTTTGTTCTTTGGAGATCTCCATGTGTGCTGACATCTACCCTCTGTCACCTCTGCTTCTGGTGCACTTGTTTAATCTCTTTTATATCCCAAAGTGACTCACAGGAGACACACTCCACATGAATCCTGCCACATTGGCCTCATAAATGATAACCCTTTCCCAAATGGGATTATAACCACAGGCATATAGATGAAGATTTTAGCACTGACCGCATATATTTTGGTACTGGTGTGGCACTGTAGGATAAGCAAGTGACTAGACAAAGTCAATGGTTCAAACTCCCCAGCCACCCCTCAGAAACCCTGTACTGGGTTGCAATGGGTGGAACCGACTCAGCAGCACTTAACAGCAACAACATGTATTTTGGGGGGACAAAATTCTTCCAAAATGATTCACCTTTTGGCTCCCTAAAACTCATGTCTTTGCCACATGCAAAACACATTTACCTCAATGCATTGTCCTAAAAATATTAAATCCATTGCAAATCCCAAATCGTATCTTCTGAATCGTCTAAATAAAATGTGGGTGAGACTTCAGACACATTCCATCCTGGAGCAAAATTCTTCTTCATCTGTGAAATCTAGACTAAAGATTTCTGTTTCCAAGTATAGTGAACAAACAGGAATAAAATAGACACTTACATTATAAATGGGAGAAATTGGAGGGTAAGAAGGGATAACAAGCTCCTGGAAAATACAAAATCCAGCAGAACAGATAACAGTAGCTCTCAAATCTTGAAAAGAACCCTATGTTCTCTGAGACCATCTGTGCAGTGCCCCTGCCCTCAAGACTCTGGATGTTCTCTGGATTCTGGCTGGAGACCCCTTGGCACAGGGCTTCAGGCCCCCTGAAGGGCAACTCTGCCCTCTTGGCTTTAGGCAGCATCATTGTCCTAGGCCATCTGAGTGGTGACCCCATCCCTTGGACCCCGGCAGATTCCATTCTTCTGCCTTGTGGACATGGCAGCTCCACCTCCCCAGCTTTGGGCAGTGGCCGCATTCACCTTCCACACTTTGTTGGAAACCCCGTGCTGTGGAACTGAATTGGCGAAGATTTGAAACTTGGAAATTTAGTTGTCTGTGACCTACCTTTTGAGGACCGGATGACCATGGCTCCACCTTCTGAAGTCAAGAAGACCCTGCTCCCCATGTATCTTCCAACAGTTCTGCTGATCTCAGAGCTGCTCTAGGGATGGTCTGTGGTTTTTCTTTTGAGGGACAGTAGATGTAGCACCATACAAACAATTGTCGCAGCCACTGTATCAGTTCATCTCATCAAGGCTCTTCCTATTTGCTGGTCCTTTGCATTTCCACACACAACATCCTGTTCCAGGATCTGGCTTCTTCTGACACATCAAAAGTGCATGAGACAAAGTCACCCCATCCTCACTTCTAAGGGGCAATCTGACAGCACTCTTCTAAGACAGATGTGTTTATTTTTCTGGTAGTGGCATATTCAATATTCTTCAACAACACAATAATTCAAAGGTATCAGTTTGTTTTTGGCCATTTGTATTCATTCTTCAGATTTCATGTACAAATGAGTGATTTAAAAGACCAGGTGTTGGGTCAGGTGTAGCTTAATCCTCAAAGTGTCACCTTTTCTCTTTAATACCTTAAAGAGATCTTTTGCCACAGATTTGCCCAATACAATATGTCATTTGATTTCTTGACTTCGGTATGGATTACATCTCAATGTCAAGAAAACAAAAATCCTCACCACTGGACCAATAAACAACATTCTTATCAATGGAGAAAAGATTGAA
>NW_006408614.1:11762860-11764827 GCF_000296735.1 Chrysochloris asiatica | reverse complement strand
AAGATATATACAACATTGGAAATGATTCAAAGCCTGAAAAAAGAGGTCCAAATGATTAATAATAAAATATCAGAAATGGACAATACATTGTAAAGGCAAAGGACTACAAATGAAGAGATGGAAGGCAGAACTAGCAAGCTGGAAGACAAATCTCTCAGTACTGCAAAGGTAGAAGATCAAGCAGAAAAAAAGAACAAAAAATCTGAAAAAAGTCTAAGATTTATGTGGGACAACATGAAGAGGTATAACCTGAGGATAATAGGAATTCCAGAACAGGAAGAATCACAGATTACCACAGAAGAGATAGTTGAAGAGCTGCTGGAACTGAATTTCCCTAGCATCCTTAAAAATGAGATGGTAAGCATTTAATAAGCTGAAAGAGTCTCAAGAAGGTTAGCCCACAAAAGAAAATCATCAGGACATATCATAATCAAGCTCTCCAATATCAAAGACAAGGAGAGAATCCTGAAAGCAGCTAGGGAAAAGAGAAGTGCTACTTACAAATACAAACAAATAAGAGTAAGCTCTAATCTTTCAGCAGAAACCATGCAGGCAAGAAGGCAATGGGGAGACATATATAAAACCCTGAAAAGAAAAAAACTACCAAACAAGAATTGTCTATGTAGCAAAGCTGTCAAATACTAAGCTGTAATAAAAACATTCCAGGATAAACAAAAGCTAAGGCTTTTGTCAAAGCCAATCCAGCACTTTAGAACATCCTAAAGGGCCTTCTTTGGACTGAGAACCAACAAGAACAGACACCAACCAGAGATTGACATATGTGACAGAACCTCCCAGAACTCAATTGACACATGGAAAAGTCCAGAACAGAAAACTACAAGAATGAATTCAGAGGATCTGGGAGGTCAATCTATGATCAAAACAATTACAATGTGAAAGAAGGTAAAAATATAGGAACAGAGATCCAGGTGATGAGGAGGTCAGGTAGATTGCAAGATAAAATAGACTGTTTTAAATGGAGGAAAAAGTTAACAGAATGTAGGGTAACTTCAAAGAAAATGAATGCTTTACAACATACCAAGAAAATGAAAATCCAAGAAGACCATGGAAACATGCAGAACAAAGAAACCAGCAGCACCACAAAACAAACAAACAAACATAATGACAGCCGTTAACCATCATACCCATCGATAATTACACTGAATGTAAATGGATTAAATGAATCAGCTACGAGACAGAGAGTGGCAGAATGGATAAGAAAATAAGATTCCTCAATATACTGTCTGCAAGAGACACATCTTACACTCAAAGACAAAAATTGATGAAAAGTTTAAGGTTGGAAAGAAATACACTAAGCTAATTGCAATAAAAAGGGATCAGGAGTGACAATACTAATCTCTGATCAAATAAATTTTAACACAAAAACCAGCGTAAGAGATAAAGGACATTCTCTCATGATTAAAGGGTCAATTGAACAAGATGATACAACCATAACAAATACCTATGCTCCCAAGGAAAGAGCCCTAAAAAAAAAAAGAAAAAAGAAAAAGAAAACCCTCATAGACTTGAAGAAAAAAATAGACAAATCTACAATAATTGTGGGAGATTTTAATATACCACTTTCAAAAAAAAGATAGAACAACCAGAAAGAAACTCAACAAAGACACAGAAGAACTGAAAAACACAATCAGCCAACTTGACCCCATAGACACATACAGAGCATTCAACCCAACAATAGCACAATACACATTCTTTTCTAGTGTACGTGGAACATTCTCCAGAATTGACCATGTGTTAGGCCACAAAAAAAAACCTCCATAAATTTACAAACATCAAAATACTACAAAGCATATTCTCAGACCACCATGCTATAAAATTAGAAATCAGCATTAGGAAGACCAAGTAAATAGTCACGTACATGGAAACTGAGAGACCCGGTATGGCACTGTGGGCTAATACATCAGACTGCAAAGTTGTTTGAATGCAAGGTCGGTGGTTCAAGCTCA
>NW_006408614.1:11747922-11759840 GCF_000296735.1 Chrysochloris asiatica | reverse complement strand
CATCAGATTCAAAATGGCCAATACCAGTCCATTTCAGCTCACTAATGCCTAAGATATCGATGTTGATGCATTCCATTTCATTTTTGACAACTTCCAATTTTCCCAGATTCATACTTCATACATTCTATGTTCCGATTGTCAATGGATGTTTACAGCTGTTTCTCTTCATTTTGATTTGTGGCTGCTCAGCATATGAAGGTTCTGTGAGCTTTTCTCCCCCGAGCTTAGCTCTATTCATGTAGGCAGGAGGAGAAAGCAAATCCCCTCCAGGTTGTATCAGAGCATCAAATCCTAACCACCAGACTTCCAGGACTGGTATGGACAATGTCCTTTCTCGACTGATTGATGGAAAAGTGACAGGTAATGGATGAAGAATTTGAGAAGGCTGCCCAGGAAGGAGAATGTTCAAACATGCAGAAAATTTGAAAGGATTTTACAGTGAACATCCGTAGACTCACTCCATAGATTCTTAGTGAATGGTTTTCTATGTTTCTATGATTATGTACAGAAGTTTCCAACTTAAAACAGGTTACATTCCAACTATTCTGTTGTAAGTTGGTTCTGGTGTAAATTGAGCACCGCATTTAAAAACAAACAAACAAACAAAAAACCATTTCATGATTGATGTTGTTGTTAGGAGCCAGTGGCTCCTAGGGACTCTGTGTACAACAGAACAAATCACTTCCTGGTCCTGCGCCAACCTCATAGTCATTGTTATGTTTGAGCCCATTGCTGACACCACTGTGTCAATCCATCTATTTGGGGGTCTTGCATGGTTATTATCTTTTATTATCAGCATCTTTGTAAATCCAATTTTTATTTGCTTTCGGTGCTTGGAACCATTACATATAAGTTTACAGATATATTTTAACATTTCATGTAGTGCATATTACAAACAATGAGAGGTACAAAACCAAACCCAAAACAGATGTCATAAGTAGAGTTCATTATAACTCAAATGCATTGTAAGTCAGGGAGTTCTACCCATCAACCCTTTTTAAAAAATGTACTTCAAGGTAAGCCCTAAATATCAGTCACCTTATCCTTAAATAGTTACTCACAACAATCATTAAACAGAAGTATCCCTGGTAGCATTGTGGGTTAGGCATTGGGCTTCTTACTGCACAATCTGTGGTTCAAACCATCCAGCTGCTCAGCAGCAGAAATACAAGACTGTGTTCTCCTGTGAACATTTCTAGTCTTGGGAGCTCTTGACTGCAGGAATTGGATTGGGATCGACTTCGTGGTAGTGGGTTTGGGTTTTGGATCACTGACTGTTTAAGGCTGTTTCTGGGTTTTTATACAAATTCTAGGAGTCTCCAGATAACATTGGAATACTTACTGTCTGGAAGGTTCAAACCTACCCAGAGGAGCCTCAGAAATAAGTTCTGGTGATTACTTTAAAAGGTGTCAGTTTTGAGAAGCCTGTGAAGCAGTTCTTGTCTGCAGACTTGGGGTCACCTTGAGTTAGAATGGACTCATCCACAAGCGACAACAACATGCAAATTCTACATACAGAGAAATGAACAAATGTTAGGAGCATCATTTGATGAGCTTTAATACATTTAAATGTTATTGTTGTTAAGTGCCGTTGAGTCAGCTCTGACTCATAGCAACCTTATAGAGGGTTTCTGAGGAGCAGCTGGTGGGTTTGAACTGCTGACCTTGTGGTTGGCAGTCCAGTGCTGATCCTACAGCACCATACCAGGATATTTAGGCATGCATTTTTTAATAAGTCGTCTTTGAGAGTAAAACTATTTGATGATCTCTTCTAAAAGCTTTATTTGGAAATCTTTTTATCTCTGTTCCTTAGTTTGCTTTATCATTTGTCTCTGAGGTTTCTGCTGAAACCGTTGTGAAAATATCTCAAGCCCACTCTTCCTACAAACCCTGAAAAGCCTTTCCCACAAGTCACGTCCTGGATTTGGGCTGTGGAAGGAAGATGAACATGAGTCCGTGTGGGTTTCAGAGGCTTCCTGCTGAAGAGAGGAAGACCAGCTTCAAGACAGGGCTCAAAGACTGCGGTCAGGTCCTGTTAGGTTCGGTAACTTCCCGGCTAGCACTGTTGATGCCACAAGCGCTTACCTGACTTTCTGAAGGCGCTGGTCTACATTCACCTTTTGGGACTTGCAGTTCTTTGTTTTAAGAAAATGTGTTTAACTGGCCTTTTGCTTATGTCACAGGAAAGTGAACACCCTCTTCAGTGGCAGAAAAGGTCGAGTCAGCAAGGAGGTAATTGCTCTGCCTAATGAGCTGAGGAGCTGAGCACTCGCTGCTGCCTTCCTTGCAGGAGAATTGCATCTTTGTGGATGATGTTTTCTTTAGGAAGTTTCTCCCAAATACGGGTATCATCTGCACTGTCCACAAAGACAGCTGCTTGTCTTAGTAGCTGTGTGAGTATGTGCCCAGGTGTGGGAGTAAGTGTGTCCATCAGCACAAGTGTGTGTGAGTTTGTGTGAGGATATGGGGTGTGTAGGCTTGAGAATGTGTGTGTGACAGTGTGAGTCTGTGTGAGAACACACATGAGATTGTGTGTGTGGTGCACAAGTGTGAGTGTGAGAACATGCTCCTGAGTGTATGTGAGAGTGACTATGCGTGAAAAAATACACATGAAAGTGGGTGTGAGAACACACACAGGTGAGTGTGTGTGAATGTGCGTGAGATCACATGTGTAATTGCGAAGAGGTCAGAGTACACAGATGTGTGTGTGAAGGTGGGAGTGTGCATGAGACCATCCAGGTGTCATTGTGAAGGTGTCAGCACACATGCTAGTTGGACTGTGTGTAAGAACACACACATGTGAGCACCTCTGTCCACATTCCTCTGTATGACTGCTGTCACTGTCAGTTGTATTGTGGTTGTGAAATGCCATCGAGTCGGTTCCGACCCATAGCAACCCTGCATAGGGTTTCTGAGGAGCAGCTGGTGAGCTTGAACCACTGACCTTGCAGTTAAAAGGCTCTGCAGTCTGGTGCATTAACCCACAGCACCACCCCAGGACTCTGTCAGTTCTATTAGAATGAGCTAATTGTACTGCTCACCGCACAGCCTGTGGCCCACTTAACCCATGAAGAGACAAGTCTCTACAAGCTCACATCCTTGTCTGAGGATGTGCCCAGTATGACTGGGGGCAGGTTCCAGCACCCCCAGCCTCAACACAGCCACCCTCAGCAGCAGCCAGCACTCCCTGGTGGGCGTCAGAGAGGGCTCGGGGGTCGGGTCTGGGAGCTGTTCAGAGGAAAGCACAGTATCAGAGCCGGACACGTGGGCTGGGCACGTCGTTCCATCCTGTGAAGAAAAGACAGACTTCATCATCCCACGCTCCATGATGCCAAGTCCACAATTCACATAAACAGCTTAGCCTGTTCATGCATGGCTGGCCTCCCACCTCGCCCGCCAGGAGACCAGCAGCCCCGCTCCTGTGGCATCCAGAAAATACGAGGGTCAATCCACTTCTTGGCAGTCTGAGCAGGCAATTTTGATTCAAAACACACCCGTGGCTTCAGAGAGAAAGACTCTGACGCAGCCTGGGGACGGCCAGGGGCAAGATAAAGCCACTCCATGAACGTTTCCAAGTTCTCCTTGTAGAAGAGTTATTAAATTCATCAGGCAGTCAAATAAGACCCACAAATCAGAAACAGAATGAAGAAACAAGAGGGGCTGTGAAATGTGATCTGGGTGCATTTTGGGGAATGGACATAGCGTCTGTCCTCATCTGGGGAGGTTTAGCTTTGTTAAAGGCGGCCGCCAGCTGGGCGCTGGGCCTTCCCAGTGCTGGACCAAGGCTGGACCGTGACACTTGTAAACAGAACCAGTTATGAGCATCAAGCTGCCAGACGTCAACTTCTTGCTTATGAACTGGGGGTGCCATAAAGGAATCAGTTACCCAGGACTTTGTGTTTGCTTCCAGAAAGCCTCAGTCTTTTTAGGAGCTCCCCCTCCCATGAATTTGCCCACCCCAGGTGGTTTGATATCTGAAAACAAACAAATAATGAGTTGCTGTCGATTTATGGTGACCCCCGTGTGTGTCAGAGTAGAGTCGTGCTCCACAGGTTTTCAATAGCTGACATTTAGATTGCCTGGCATCACTGAGTGGATTTGAACCTCCAGCCTTTTGGTTAGCAACATAACGCCATAGCCATTGCGCTCTCAAGAGCTTCTTTATATCTGAGACCGGGATATTTGCTTCTCACCAAAAGTCCACTGGATTCATAAATCCCGATGTTGCTGGCCAGGGCAGTGACCAGGGCAAGGAGAACCCAGGGTCCCCCAGGACTCTGGGTCTGTTTCCATGCACACATAGACACTGTCAGAATTTGCACACATGTCCAGTGATCCCTGTGAGCTACAGGCTCTGTCTCATCTTAGTATTTATTTTGGACTTGCTCTTAGGAGAGATGCAAGCTTTCCCCCAACATTTCCAGATGTTTTCTAAAACAATCATAATGACACCCTCCCCACCACACACACACATGCAAATATGCTTCATCTCAGGGGCCTGGGCTCCAGCTGGGGCTGAAACACCCGCCTCGCTGGAGAGATAGACATGGATGTCCCTATGCCCAGCACCAACGCAGGGACTGGACTCTAGATGTTGGCAAATGCAGCTTGGTGAGGGTCACCAAGTCCTCTAAAGGAAGCCTGCTGGAGATAACTTCTCAGATCTGCCCCAGGGTGGACATGTTGTCAGAGTCAGAATAGTGACCCTGCAGGCCAAGGCAGACTGCCCCATGGGATTTCTAAGGTTGTCATCTTTACAGAACAAGACTGCATCTTTCTCCCACAGAGCGGCTGGTAGTTTCCAATCACCACTTTCTGTTAGCAGTCAAGTGCTTTAACTACTGCATTGCCAGAACTCCTTCCCAGGCTCAAGACCAGTTGAGAAACCTGCTTCAATATCTGCTGGAAGAGCACACAGATGACCTGTGAACAAGACTGGGAGAAGGTCCCTTCCTAAGTGAGCCCTCCAATGGCATCCCCACCACCTGGGCCTGCCCACCAATAAGCACATGGTGGGAGTTGTATGCTCCACAAATGTCCCTGGTTCCCTTGCAGACAGGGGTGCAGCTGTGAACACCACCAGCCAAAAGCACAGCCCGAGGTGCAGACAGCAAACACAAAAAGGAGAAAGATGGTGCTGTCCACTGGTGGTGGGCACTGTCCCAGCAGAAACAGGGTGGGAGCAGGGATGCTGAGGTGTGGGGAAGGATGGTCACTAATACTTATTGGGGTGATCAGGAGGAAAGATCCAGGGAAGGTGATCAGTGAGGTAGGCAAGGTCCCTGGGGCAGATCGTCCAGGTGAAGAAAGGAAGGAGCCATTGAGAAGCCACACGGAAACCTGTGTTCCTGAGAAAGGCCATCCCTGCTTGCCCCACGCTGGGTGCCCTTCATCCTAGAAGCCACCTTACTGACCTGTGTGCAGAGGAGTATCAGAGGAAACCTCTCCTCAGTCGCTTTTGGCCTTTTTCTGTGCTTGCTGCATTGTGCTGTGTAAGAATATTGATTGTGCTTGGTCAAAAGTATGAACCATTTTCTTACTGCTTCTCCAGAGTCTCGAATGAACTAAAGGGTTTATGTACTCTGATGTTAACCAAAAGGCTGGAGGTTCAAGTCCGCCTCAGTAGAAAGACCTGGCAATCTGTTGTTGCTCTTAAGTAGTGTCCAGTTAGTTCTGATTCATACTGACCCTACATATGACAGAATGCAGCATTGCCTCGACCTGTACCATCCTCACAGGAGTTGTTAGGTTTCAGCTACTGTATCAGCCCAGTAGCTTCCTCTTTAACACTGAACCTCTAGTTTACCCTGCATGATGTCTTTCTCCAGGGACTGGTCTCTCCTGACAACATGTTTGAAGTAAGTGAGATGAGAATATACTTCTAAAATCTCAGTTAATGAAAGCCCTGTGGAATTCAGTTCTACCCTGACACACACAGAGACACCATAAGTGGAATCTACTTATGAAAAATCATCCACTGAGAACCCTGTGAGCACAGTTCTACTCTGACACACACAGAGACACCATGAGTGGACTCTACTTATGAAAACTTATCCACTGAGAACCCTGTGGGCACAGTTCTATTCTCACACACAGGGGTGCCATGAGTGGAATCTACTTATGGAAAATTACCTATTGAAAACCTGAAGTAGACTCCACAGCAGTTTGCTAGTGGGTATGAGGATCAGGAGAGGCTTTGAAATGCTGTGGTGGGAAATTTTATAACTCTCTGGAATCTGATGGATCCTAAGATGCCCACAATGGATCAGCCACACTGTGCCTGTGACAAGGGCCTCAGAGGTGAGGCCACCCATAAGAGACTGTCACATGGCTAAGCTGCAGGACTCAACAGGAAGGAGCTGCTGAGAGGGTGAGCAGGGCTGTGGCATGAGGGTCCAAGGTTCTGTGGAGAGGAGAGCAGTTCCTGGCTGGAGGGCAGCTGGGAAAGTGTATGATGGGGACCCAGTGGGAGGCCGGTCTTGTGAGAGACTGCAGGGGACATCCTTCAGGGTTGTATTTAGGGAAGTGGATGGTGGCTTTAAGGACCACTGTGAAGAGTGGGGAGTGGGCTAGAGGTGGTGGCCTGGGCCATGATAGGGGAGTGGACACGGAGTTGTGGAAGGAGAGAAGACAGGTTCATGAGATGTTTAGGAGGCAAATGGTGAGAAGTGAGGATGCAACGCAGCTGGAAGGTGGAGGACAGTTCCACAGTCCCCTGCATGTTGAGCAACCTGGAGGGGGATCTAGGTGAGGAGTAGGGTCAGGAGCTGGGTTCAAGGGGCCTTTTAGAAATTCCACAAGAGTACCTATCTGTGTATGAGCCTTTGTCCAAACTGGTCTGAAGCTCAGAGTATGGACCTGAACTTGAACATTACCTGTGACTGGGATGGCCAAAGAAGGCTGTGGGCTGGAGAAAGGGCCCAGGTCAGAGCCCAAGGTACTTTCACAGTATCGCTGGTGTGGGGACAACCTCACTCACACCTGCCATGGGCCATACCTGAGAACAGGGTGTTTAGTTCTGGCTGCTTTTCTGGAATGAGCAAACATGGTCCCCAGTGGGACTCTGGCCACCAGTTGTTAAGTTTCATCAAGTCAGTTCTGACTCACAGCGACCCTGTATAGGGTTTCCGAAGAGCAGCAGGTGGGTTTGAACAACTGACCTTATGGGTAACAGTCTAGTTCTTGTCCTACAGTGCCACACCAGGACTCCATTGACCACCAGTAGCAGTGGACAGTTATAAAGACAGGCTGGCCATGTGCAGGGCAATACCTGAGTCTCCTCTCCACCTACAGCACAGTAAGAAAGAGGAGGAGCCTTCAGTGGCACAAATTGTCTGCTTTGCCGCTAACTGAAAGGTCGTCTGTTTGAGCCCAGCCAGAGGGGCCTCTAAACAAAGGCCTGGTGATCCACTTCTGAGAAATCAGTATTGAAACCTCTACGGAGCACAGTCCTACCTTGACACACAGTATCACCATCAGTCGGAATTGAATCAATGGAAACTAGCATCCAAGTGGCCCAATTTTCATCTAAGCAGTATAGAGGTATATATACTTCTCCTAAATGAAAAAAAAATATATATGGGGGTGTGTGTGAATTGGATTAAGCAACAGCATATAGAACTTGATAACTGAGGCCATAATGTATTTATTATACACTCACGTGTTTGTTGTTGTCAACTGACGTCAAATAGGTTTCAACTCATGACAACCCAATGTAGGGTTTACTAGGGGCAGCTGGTGGGTTTGAACCATCGACCTTGCAATTCAAACTAACCTTGCATCCCAGTGCTTATCCCACAGCACCACGTGTTTAGGCATCCTTAACTTCCTCCACATTGTGAAATTTATTTGAATATAAAATGAAACTATTAGTAAAGAGTAGTTTATTTTATCGGTAAAAAATGAATTCTAACTTTTAGGGGGGTAAAGCACAATGATTTAGGTGAATTTCATAGATTTTTCTAAGAGTCTATGGCCCTCGACTACCCTACAAGTCTGGAATGGAACTTCCCCTCTTGGTCCAATTTTCCTCTAAGCATAAATGAATAAATAGGGGGACCACAACACTAGTGAGGTATGCTCACCATGGAATGGTCAATCATTCAAGATCAAAAGGGCAGAAGGGATGGGAAGGAGGATGGAATGCAATTAGGCACCGTAAGAAAGAAGAGGGATAACTTCTGTTACAGCAAAATGTCGTCATTGAGCTGAAACAAGGTGTATGATTTGTTTAATGTAAAACCGATCATCTGCTCTGTAAACCTCCTCTCAATTCATGAAAGAACATTTCAAAGAAAATGACTAGTATATGACAATAACTCAAGAATAATATTATATAGAAAATCCTAAGGAATCCACTAAAGAAATATCAGAACTCATAAACAAGATCAGTAAGTCTTCAGTGTCACGATCAATACAAAAGAATCTGTTTTATTTATGCACAGTTGCAATGAATAATATGACAATAAAATTGGCAAAACAAATTCATTAACAATAGCATCAAAAGGAATAAATCCTTAGGAAGAAATTAATCAGGATATGTGCAAATATGGCCCTCTGAAAACTATAAAATGTCATTAAGAGAAATCAAAGGAGACTTAAGTAAATGTGGAAACACACTCCATGTTCATTGAGGGAAGATTTAACATCACAAAGATGGTTGAGATGTCCAGTTTGATGTGTCAACGTGGCTGGACTATCATTACCAGTTGCTATCAAGTTCATTCCGACTCACGCTGACCCTTCTGTGTGCAGAGTAGAACTACACTCGATGGTGCTTTCAAGGTTGTGACTTCTCACAGACAGATCACCAAACCTTTCTTTCAAGGTGCCTCTGTGTGATCTGCCAAGCTTCCTGTGGATGGTGTTGTTAGGTGCCACCATCAAGTCAATTCTGACTCATAGTGAACTTATGCACAACAGAAAGAAACCCTGCCTGGTCCCATGCTATCCTCACAATCATTGTTAAGTTTGAGCCCATGGATGCTGCACTATGTCAGTTTGTCTCGTTGGGGGCTGGCCTTCTCTTCTTCTCTGACCTTCCACTTTACCTAGCATGATGTCCTGCTTCAGGAACTGGTCCCTCCTGAGAATGTGTCTGAAGGAGTATTCTTAATGTACTTCTCTCAGCATAGACTTGCTTGTTCTTCTAACAATCCACAGTACTTTTAATATTTTCCTCCAACACCATAACTCAAATGCATCAATTCTTCCATAGTCTTCCTTAATCACCATCCAACTTTCATATACAGATGAAGCTGTTGAAAATACCATGGCTTGGGTCAGGTGCACTTTAGTTACCAAACTGACATCTTTGGTCTTGAACACTTTAAATGGGTCTTGGCAGCAGATTTATCTAACCCAATACATCATTTGATTTCTTGACTGTTGCTTCCATGAGTGTTGATAGTGGATCTAAGCAAAATGATGTCTTTGATCATTTCAATCTTTTCTCCATTTATCAGGATGTTATTTATTGCTCTAGTAGTGAGGGTTTTAGTTTTCTTTACATTGAGACACAATCCATTGTAAAATTTTCTTTGTTTTCAGTAAGCAAGTTTGTATCATCTGAAAATCACAGGTTTTTAATGAGCCTTCCTCCAATCCTGATGCCACACTCTTCTATATATATTCCAGGTTCTCAGATTATTTTCTCAGCATACAGATTTAATGTTGTTGTTGTTGTTGTGAAGTGCCGTTGAGTCGGTGCTAACCCATAGCGACCTTATGCAGATCAGAATGAATATAGGGTTTCTGAGGAGCAGCTGGTGAGCTTGAACCACCGACCTTGTAGTTCAATCAGCTTTGCAGTCTGGCGCTTTAACCCACAGTGCCACACCAGGTGCCACAGATTGAATAAATATGGTGAAAGAATACAACCCTGGTGCAATCTTTCCTGATTTTAAACCATTCAGTGTCCTCTTGTTTTGTTTGAATGACTGCCTCTTAGTCTATGTACAATTTCCTCATGAACAAAATTAAGTGTTCTGGGATACTCACAAACCGCAAGGTTGTCCATAGCTTGTTATGAACCACACAGTCTAATGCCTTTGTGTAGTCAATAAATCACAGAAAAACATCTTTCTGATATTCTCTGCTTTCAGTCAAGATTCATCTGACATCAGCAATGATATCTCTCGTTCTACCTTCTCGTTTTAATCTGGTTTGAGTTTCTGGAAGTTCCTTATTAACGTAATATTGCAGCAATTTTTGAATTAATTTTAGTAAAATTTTACTTATACATGGTGTTAATGATATTGTCCGATGATTCCCACATTCCATTGGGTCACCTCTCTTTGGAGTGGGCAAAAATATGGGTCTCTTCTAATCAGTTGGCCAGATAATTGTCCTCCAAATTTCTTGGCATAGATGAGTGAATGGCTCCAGAGTAGTTTAATTTTGTTAATAGATTTCAATCTGTATTCCATCAATTCCTGGAGACTTGTTTTTTGTCAACGCCTTCAATGCACCTTGGACTTCTTCCTTCAGTATCATTGGCTCTTGATTATATGCTACCTCTTGAAATGGTTGAACATTGACCATTTCTTTTTGGTACAGTGACTTTGTGTATTTCTTCCATCTTCTTTTATGTTTTCTGTATCATTCAATAATTTACCCAGAGACTCCTTCAATAATGAAAGTTGAAGGTTGAATTTTTTTCTTCAGTTCCCCCAACTTGAGAAATATTGAGCATGTTCTTCCCCTTTGGTCTTCTAACTCCAGATCTTTGCACATTTCATTATAATATTGGACTTTGTCTTCTCGAGCTGACCTTTGAAATTTTCATTTGAGCTCTTTTATCTCTGTGACACAGGGATCAAGGAATAGTCGGAATGGGTAAAATAGGGGAATTAATGTTAAGAAGCTTAAGTTTCTTATGGATATTGGTTTCCCATGCCTATTATTTTAAAATATACACTTGAGTGAGGTATAGAAGAATACCAGGAAACATGAATGCAGAATATTGTAAACACATTTTCAGCCTATAACTGCTTGGAATACCTAAAAGTGGTACTAGAACTTGCTCAGCGAAATAGGGTTCTTGCAGAACCTTTGTTATGTATAGGACTTTAGGTGGAATTCTGAGCCTCATCTAGAACCTCCTGAGGCAGAAAATTCCCAATTTAAAGGACATGCAGACCAGCCCAGAGCAGCTGAGGAACAGAAGATACTTCTTGAAAGAAAGACCAGCAGGAAAAACAAAAACAAAAATAGAAGTTTGGCTTTTACAAAAACAAGCAAGATGTTTGCTGGGGAGCCATCAAGGTAAGCAATCAATCCCTTCAGGACAGATCCCCCTCCAAGACTGAAGCTCAAATGGAACACATGAGCAGGCATGTAAGCTTGCTGGTGACTGTGTTGGTCTGCATGTGAGTGGAAGTGGAGGAAAAACAGTGATGAAGATATGGGCTGAGTTTGACCATGTTGCATAGACTCCTGCTGACCTTGAGATGACAGAGAGAAGAGGAAGTGTTGGTTGGTTGGAAGTTTTAGGAGACGTGGGAACTCCTGAGCCCACGGACATTGACCTAGTCTTGGAGAGCTAAAGTTGAGAGTGAAGTGTCCAGCTGATACAAAGTTCAGGAAGATGCACAAGAACACCCAAACTTGCAGATAGTATTCATTTGACCTACCTCCGATGACTTGATTACCAGAGCTCGATTGTTGTTGTTAGGTGCCATTGAGTCAGCACCGACTTATAGTGACCCTATGCACAACAGAACGAAACACTGCCTGGTCCAGACAAAGACAGATTAGGAAGGAGTGATGAATTACTTCCAAATATTTAGTCACTGAAAGGCTTATGAAAAGCAGAGAAACACCGTCAGATATAGTGCTGGAAAATGAGACCCTTGGAAGAGCTGCCTCCTCACAGTACAGTTGACCATGATGATGTGAATTGAGTAAAGCCCATGGGA
>NW_006408614.1:11739425-11746296 GCF_000296735.1 Chrysochloris asiatica | reverse complement strand
GAGAGCTCGACTAGAGAATGATAAAGGAAGCAAATGTAACTTGCTACAATTTGATGAACTTGACCTATGTAGTACCTCAAAATACTAACTGAGAGGGAAGGAGTCTTCACATGAAGGACCAAGCCTGTCCCCTCAGTATATAGAGTTGATGGGACAGGCAAATTAGACATTGGCCACTTAAAATGGAGTGGGGTGGGGGTGGGGGTCTATAAAGGCACAAAGTGGCTGGCTTGCAAATTTTCCAGAGGAACTTGAGTTTCAGAGTGTGCAGGGTGAGGTAGAATCCCCAGAGAAGAGTTTTCATCTTGTCTAGATGGGTCTGGTAAAAGGAGATGGGGATAGGATTCTTTTGATTCAACAGTGAGTAAAGAAGGTCAGTGAAAAAGATGAAGACCCTTCAGTGAGATTGACACAGTGGCTTCAACAAGGGGTTCAAGAGTAATGACAGTGAGGATGTTGAAGGACCAGATGGTGTTTTATTCTGCTGTACACCGGTCACTATGATCCATTGAAACCAACTTGATGACACCTGACAATACTGCTGTTAAGTCAAGTCCTACTCATAGGGACCCCATGCAACAGAACAGAGTTGCCGTATAGGGTTTTCAAAGCGGTCAGTCTTCACCAAAGCAGACTGCCACATTTCTTCTCACAGCACAGCTGGTGAATTCCAATCACCAACCCTTTAGTTAGTAGTCCAATGATGCCTTACCACCATGCCACCAGGACTCCCTATTCGTATATAATGGAATATTATTCAGCAGTAAGAAGGGATGAAGTGGGAAGGAGGAAGCAAGGGCAAGAGGGACATGTTAATTAGCTCCAGGAAATAATGATACTGAATATGTTTCACCCATGTGAGGTTTGTTGTTTACGACACACTCTTCCCTTCCAGAGCTCTGTCCTCTGTCCTCTGATGTGGCCTCCCAGCTCTGGGTTCTCCACACAGGAATTCCTCCTCCCCACCATTCAGCCTGGCCCTGCTGAGCTCAGGTCAGATCCAAGTCCAGGAAACACTGGAGTCCTCCAAATTCCACATTTCACCGGCCGGAACCTGCTCTTGGCAGCCCTGCAGGCATGTGAGAAGGCTAATAGAATATCTTGGAAGTTGAAGAGACCTAAATGTTCAGAAGTTCCAGCAGAGTTAAATTCAGAGAGCTGGAACGACCCTTGTTTGGAAAAGACAGTGTATGTTCCAAAGGCTAGGAGACAGAGAGGAGGAGAGAAGCACACACACACACACACACACAGAGAGAGAGAGAGAGAGAGAGAGAGAGACCTGGGATGGAGGAAGGCAGGAAGTGGGCTAGGGTGCAGCCCATCTAGGCCATCTTCTGATCCTGGGTTTTCTGGAACCTCCTCCAATTTCTCCCTGTTGTTCACTCAATCACTCTACATGGGAACACAGATGAGGAGACGTCAATGCCCACTTCTGAGCACTTACTGTGTGCAGGACTCACACAGAGTCCATCTGGCAGCTCAGTGACTCTGACTTGTAGACAAGAAAGAAAGAAAAGGCCACCAAAATGAAGGGTGGATTGGACAAGAGACCCAATGTAGACAGACACTGAAGTGGATGGGAAATGGGACAGGGTCCAAGCAGATGTATGTGGAAGAGGGCAGGGAGATGAAGCAAAGTGGGCAGAGAACTGGAAATCGGAGCAGTGAGTGCATGGCCAGTCTACTCACACCTGAGGAGCTCAGGGATCCCTGAGCAGAGGCAGGGAGGCACCAGAAGCACGATTGGAGACAGGCATGCAAGTGGGCTGGTAGCACAAGAGCTTGGATTTGATCAGCATTGGGGTTGATGTGAACAGCAATACGAATCCAACTGTGTTCTCCAACAAGATTTTGGTGTGTGCTTCTCCCAACACAGATTTGTTTCTTCTTTGGGCATTTCCTGGTTTATTCTTTTTTTTTTTTTCAACACCATAATTCAAAGGTTTGGAGTCAAGCACACCTTAGATATCAAAGTGCTTTGTTTGATATGCCGTTTGATCGGTTGTTGTTGTTAGGTGCCATCAAGTCAATTCCAACTCATAACAACCCTGTACACAGTAGCCCAGTTCTGTGCCATCCTCACACTTGTTGCTACATCTGATCCCATTGCTGCTGCCATGATGTCACGCCATCTCATTGGGGATCTTCCCCCTTTTCGCTGACCCTTCACTTTTCTGAGCATGATGTCCTTCTCCAGGGACTGGACCCTCCTGATAATATGCCTAAAGTGAGAGAGTGTAGGTGTCCTATCCAAGAGTTCCAAAGTGGGTGGAACTGTAGTGACCACAGGGCCCTTTGTCCATCAATGGAATGGGGTCCTCTAAACTCTTGAAGGCATTTCATCTGTACTCAGAGAACTGGTGAGCTACAGGAAGTATGCAAGGTGGGCCAGCCCCATGTCTCAATCTTGTCCATCCTCACTTCTCAGGGAAGAGCTGTGGAGAAGGCACCCACCTCCATGGCTGACTCAGGATGAGGGAACGTGTGGGCAGGAAGGAGCATCGGGCTGAGTGTGACTCAGCCATCCCTGTCCAGGGCCTTGGGCTCCTTTTCACCTCTTTGAGCCAGGTTTCCAGAAAGAAGTCTTTGGATTGATGGGGTGAAGTGGGGACAATTAGAGACTCAACTCCCTAAGTACCTGGCAGAAATTGACCAAAGGAGGAGCCTTTGCAAAACCTTTGTCTCTTCCACCAAACAGAGTGTTGTAGGTGGAGCACATGTTGATAGATTTTGGTAAGCAGGTCTATTAGGGTGCAGTTTAATTTATGAGGTAAGATCAGAGGCCCCAGCTGTCTCCTGCCATGGAAACCTAAGAAGCTGAGATGGACACACAAGAGAGATTTCCACTCCTGAAGCTTTGAATGCCACCCAACACTAGGCTGGGTCCTGGCCAGCTCATTCCACCTGGAGGTTGGCGATGGATTTAGCATTTTCCCAACCTCTCCCTACTCTCCTGCCTGCTCCACCCCCTGGCCCAGCATGCTCTCTCCTTTGGTGTTCTCTCTCGCTGCCTTCATCCTGCAGCTGGATCATCATTAAACCTTATGCTTGGCTGTAACCAACTGGAGGTTGTGGGTGGCGGTGGCTCAGGACGAAAAAACTTTTCCCTGCATTCGTAATGGAATGACCTGGCAAGGGCAGACGTGAGGACAGATGAGAGGCAGAGGTCAGCTTGACAGGCAGAGAGCTGAGTGACACTCAAGAGGCA
This sequence comes from Chrysochloris asiatica, assembly GCF_000296735.1. Classification (NCBI taxonomy): domain Eukaryota; kingdom Metazoa; phylum Chordata; class Mammalia; order Afrosoricida; family Chrysochloridae; genus Chrysochloris; species Chrysochloris asiatica. Next base: position 11,743,088 of record NW_006408614.1, on the reverse strand, counting down.
AGGCAGCCAGTGAGTTGGGGGTGGGAGTGCTGGGACAAGGGTGGGCAGAGAAAAGAAGCAAGACCCAGAGGCAACATCAACCCCTTGGGGGGTTATCTTATGTGATCTCTCCCTGAAAGGCCAGCTACTTCTAATGAGAATTGGATCATAGCACCATCTTTCTGAAAAATTGTTCTACAATGTCCAAGACATCCATGGGAAACAAAACAGCAGTTTCAGATTACTCAGTAAGCAAGGTAAGCATGGGCTGACCTGTGCTTACCTACTCTTCTGTATTGAAAAATTTCACATACTTGCTTCCAGTCTGGCTGAAATCTGTCTCTCTCCCAAGCCCACAGCACCTTCTACAGAATCAGAATCAAAGTCTCAGTTTCCAATTCCTGACAGGGACAGAGTGTCCGGTCAGCTCAGTAAGCACAGGAATACTGCATTTACTGACTAATGTGTAGTGAGCTGTCTTTCACCATATAAAAGATGAGAAGGAAGCACAGTTAAGCCTGTGCTCACCTTGCTTTCTGGATAATCCATCCCTGGTGTTCACTGCAAGTCTGGCCAAAGAAGAACATGTGGATTGGGCACAACCTTACAGGGGTCATACCAGGTCTAGTTTCAGGGGGCACAAGAGAAGGGGTTGCTGCCAGTTGTCCCCAGAAAGTGTTGGGATGAAATATGATATAGCACCAGAATGGGTACACCCAGCTGTCACAGTCAGCTCCTGCCCATTAACTCTCATAATATGTGTAAAGAGGGGTGGCTTTCATATGGATACAGGGTGCACATTACATACCCTTTCATTTGATCTTGATCAATCAGTTCTAGGAGCTGCACTGTAGATAAAAATAAAAACATGTGCCGTCTAGTCATCTCTGATTCAAGGTCCCCCATTTATGTCTGAATAGAGCTATGCTCCACAGGGTTTTCAATAGCTGATTTTTCATAAGCAGATTCTACTCTTGGTGTCCTCACATGTGTTAGAGTAGAACTGTGCTCCAAAGGGTTTTCAGCGGTTGGTTTTTCATGAGTAGATTCTACTCATAGTGCCTTCATGTGTATATGAATAAAACTGTGCTCCACAGGGTTCTCAGTGGATGACTATTCATAGGTAGATTCTTCTCATGGCACCCTGTGTATCAGAGTAGAACTGTGCCCACAGGGTTCTCAGTGGATGATTTTTCATAAGTAGATTCCACTCATGGTGCCCTCGTGTGTGTCAAAGGAGAATTGTGCTCTAAAGTGTTCTCAGTGGATGATTTCTCATAAGTAGATACCACTCTTGGTGCCCCCATGTGTGTGTCAGAGTAGAACTGTGCCCACAGGGTTCTCAGTGGATGATTTCTCATAAGTAGATACCACTCTTGGTGCCCCCATGTGTGTGTCAGAGTAGAACTGTGCTCTACAGGGTTCTCAATGGCTGATCTTTCAGAAGTTGATCCGACTTTTCTTCAAAGGAGCCTCTGGGTGGGCTTGAACCTCCAACCTTTTGGTGAGCAGGCAAGTGTGTTGACCATCGGCATCACCCTTCTATATCCTTCTCTTTGTAGGACCTTCAAAATCTGGGCTGAGTGATTCCTGCCCACCCCTGATGTTACCCACCCCTCTTCTAGTTTCAACATTTTCTTGGTCTAGCTGAAGGGCGGAGCTCTCCTGGCTGTCCTTTGATGTCCCTTCTGCCCCTTTCTTTGTGAAATGCTCCCGTCAGGTGCCTCTCCATTTATTATTAGCACGTGCCCACCATTTACAGGAGATGATTTCTCTGTGTCCCAAGATGGCAGGCAAGAGGCACTTTCTCCTGTTTCTGCACCTGCTCTTCACACCAGCACTGCCTTCCATGGGATGAGAACACAGGGTTTCCCTCACTTTCACGGACACTAGTCCAGGTAGTACTGTGGGCTGCTAACCCCTAGATTGGTAGTTTAAGCCTATCAACTACTCTGAGGGAGAGCAATGAGGCTATCCACTTCTGTAAAGTTGTGCATCTTTGGAAATCCTAGGGAGTAGGTCTGCTCTGTCCTAGAGGGCCACTATGGGTTGGAACTGACTTAACAGTAGTAGATTCTATTTTGGTTTTAACTTCCTAATAGGAGCCCTGGTTAAATGCTCAGCTGCAAACTGAAGGGTTGACTGTTCAAACCCTTCTGCCACTCCAATAAAGAAAGATGAGGCTGCCTGCTCCCTAAAGATTTACAGTGTTGGAAACACTGAGAAGTTCTACACTGTTCTATAAGGTCACTGTGAGTCAGAACCCATTCTGTGGCAGTGGGTTTTTGGTCAGCTTTACCCAACATATATCCTTTTCTAGTGATTGGTCTTTCCTAGTCTATCATCTTGCTGAAGTTTGTGATTGGTCTTTCTTGATGACGTGCCTAAAGTAGGCGAGTTGAAGACTCACCATCATTGCTTCTCAGGAAAATTCTGGTTGAATTTCTTCTAAGTCTGATTTTTTTAATTCTTCTGGCAGCCCATGCTATACTACATGTGTACTGAATTAAAAACTTTGATATGATAATGAGCAAGAGAAAGTAAACTAAGCTCACCACACTATCTTTTGGCTGAAGCAGGAGTTTTCAAAGAGTCGTCTGGGGGTCTTGTGTGGCTGCTGAGGTTTTCTTACAGATTTGTGAAGCCAAATTATTTTCATAAACTAAGCTGTCATTTGCCTTTTTCACTGTGTTGATGATGATAAAGTAATGATAATATTACTTTATCATAATGATAAAGTTGGGTAAAGACCTTATATCAAAGTGGGAGCCCCCACAGTAGGGGTGACATTGGATGCATCACCCCCAGGCATGCACAGAGAAAAAAGTCCATTTCACTGGAGACTACTTTTTATGACATTGTAAGATTATTACTTGTATTAAACCTTGACCCTAGAAGCACCCATCTGTTTAATGTTCCATGTGAGAAGAATGGGAATGCACACAAAACTCTCTTCATGTACAGTGAGCTACAACATCTGTCTCCAGGAGAAGCACTCGGATGATTGAGTTACCAGATAAACTTTGGTATTTTCATAGGACACCACGTTTACTGGAAAGGAAGATGGAAAGACAAAGACTCAGATGTGATCACTGGGCAGACGTTTTCTTACAATCCAATGAAATGAACCTGTGATAGGAAAGGTGCAATTCATGTTTTTTCTCCATTCTCCATTGGTGACCACATGTATGGTCAGCTACCATCCTTACACATGCCCAGCACAGACCCTGCTCTCCAGGAATTTGAAGCAAGTGGTTAGGAGACATGCTAGTGTGAGAGAGGAGCTGGCTGTGCCACTTTGGTGCCTGGATTGAGGTGGGCTTGGCTCAAGACCTACAAAGCCCACAGTCACCAGACCAGCATTAATCTAGCAGACACCCTCATAACCAGACTCCTCGCCCCCATCTGCCATGTGATCCTAACAGACATCAAAACCAGCTTCATCAAGAGCCTCCATGAACAGAGATAATGCCTAGGCTTATAGGAATTCCGTCTAGGGCCAGGAGTTTCATCATCAAATCCTTCCCTAACATCATGACAGATGAGAAGATAAGCACACAGGAAAATGAATGAACCCCAAACAGGATAGATCCCAAAAGAAAATCACCAAGACATAGCATAAACAAACTCCAAAACCAAAGATAAGGAATGAATCCTGAAAGCAGCTTGGGAAAAACAAAAAAA
>NW_006408614.1:11735595-11737755 GCF_000296735.1 Chrysochloris asiatica | reverse complement strand
AATAAATAAACAACAACAACAAAACCACAGCAAAATGACAGCAATCCATTCATACTTACCGATAATTACACTGAATTAAAATGATTAAATGATTAAATGCCCCAGTAAAGAGTCAGAGAGGAGCAGAATGGATAAGAAAACAGGATCTTTCAATATGCTGCCTACCATAGGCACATCAAAAAGATGGAGACAGCCTAAATGTCCATCAACAGAAAAATGGTTAAACAAATTTTGTTCCCTACATGCAATGGAACACTATGCAGTGTTGACGAATAATGATGAATCTGCAAAACTCCTCATAATATGGATGAACCTGGAGGACATGCTGAGTGAAATCAGTCAATCACAAATGGACAATTGTATGAGACCGCTGTTGTAAAAAGTTCAAAGGTTTTCTTGATTAAAGAAACATTCTATGGTGGTTGGGGCAGAGAGGGGGTTGTTATTCATAAGCTAAAGAGCTGTTTGTTAAGTGCTGTTGAGTGGGTCCTGACTCAAAGCACCCCTAAATAGGGTTTCTGAGGAGCAGCTGGTGAGTTTGAACTGCCAACCTTGTGGTTCACAGTCCAATGCTATTTCCACTGCCCCACACAAGAAGCAGTTACCATGTACCACGTTACCATGTTACCATGATAACATGTTACCATGCTATCATTTTATCGTGTTATCATGTTACCATGTTATTATGTTACCATGGGTCACAGGGTGGGCAATATCCACCAAGAGGGAGGTTGGCAGAGGAAAGATGAAAGTATCCTCAGACAAAGAGAGGAATGCAAGAGTTAAAGTGAACAGAGGTGGTGGTTGTGTGCCACGGAGTCTGTTCCAGCTCTTAGCAACCCTGTATAGGGATTCCGAGGCTGTACATCTTTACAGAAGTATTTCTTTTTTGGAGTGACTAGTAGATTCAAACTCCTAACTTTGCAGTTAGCAGCCTAGCTAGTAATCAATTATGGTACCAGGGCTTCTTGTGAATAGAGGTAAACACAGTTAGCTGATGGTCCATGGAGGGGATTGCAATTGTAATGAGAAAAGTATAGGAATTGTTGAATGTAAAACTGATGATCTGCTCTGTGAACATTATCTGAATCCACAATAAGAAGTTAAAAAACAAACAAACAAAACAAAAACTAACTATGGTTTGGTTTGGGTAAAGTGTAAAAGAAGAATACCCACAATTATATAACAAAACTACTAAAATAGTAAAACATTGTTCTCTCTTTTACAACAAAATAGCTCCATGAGACCAGATTTTATTCATATACTTCAACCAAAACAACATATTATGACCATTTGTTGCTGAAACAACTATGAGAATCTAGCTGCCATCTATGAGGGTCCTTCAAAAAGTTCCTGGAAAAATAGGATGAAAAGATAACAGATTTTTTTGACAAGATTCCTGAAGCCGTACATGTTTAGCCAGGCATCAGGGAAATGTGCAAAGTTGTAAAAACAATACCACTGTTTTCACTACATTTTCAAGAAAAAATAAATCCACCCTGGTACTCTAGCTAGAAAGAATGTTTTTCATAGCATGTTATTCATATTAATATATAATAGGTTTATTATTGTCGTTTTAATGAGTAAGTCAATATTTTTAAATGCCTCAGTTTTAATTCCTAATGTGGTAAATATTGACAGATACAATCCACATAAACAAAAGCTCTTTGGGTTCCCAATATAATAAGATTTTATTGTGCTTTTGGTGAAAGTTTACATAGTAAACTAGGTTCCCATGTGATAGTTGCTATACAAATTGTTCAATGAGTTTAGTTACCAGTCAATCAACATGTTCTCTGTTTTTGTAATCTACCACAGTGTCCATGCTTTTTTTTTAAGTTTTTATTGTGAATTGTGTGTTAGTTTACATGGGTGAACATTATCTTTACATTCATCCTATCGTATTTTGTTTCATTGCAAGGATCACAATCCCCTGCATGCATCATCAAACAACCAAAGGGTACACCCCACATACCTGACCCCTGGCTGCCAACACACAGCCCCTCTCCCTCCCTGAGTCCAGAGTCCCCAGCCACTCCTTCTGTCCAGGTCATCGTCTCTGCCTCTATCTCTAGTGTCCCTTCCTACCTGGACAGGGTCTCGCACTTCGCTTTTCTCCCTTGGTGTTTCCAGAGATCTCCACTCCTGGACTGCAAAATC
>NW_006408614.1:11731908-11734026 GCF_000296735.1 Chrysochloris asiatica | reverse complement strand
AATAAATAAATAAATAAATAAATAAATAAATAAAAGTTTTTAAAAATGTTCTTCCCCCTTTTAGTGTGGGTGCTTTTTCTTAATATCTTTCACAATAATGGTTCTATGTCATATTTCTTCTTTTGTGACTGATTGCTTTCACTCAGTGTAATGTCCTCAAGGTTCATCCATGTTATGCAGTGGCTTGCTGCTTCCTTGTTATTCTTCAGGGTAGCATAATATTCCATTGCATATATGTACCAAAGTTTGTTTATCCATTCTTCCATTGATGGGCACTTAGGCTGTCTCCATCTTTTTGCTATTGTAAATATGAACATTGGTGTGCATATATTTACTCGTGTTATGGCTCGTATTTCTTGTGGGTAAATACCAAGTACAGGAATTGCTTGATCATAAGGTATCTCTATTTCCAACCTTCTGAGGAAGTGCCATATTTTTTCCCACAGTGGTTGGATCATTTTGCAATCCCACCAACAATGTAGGAGGGTCCAAGTCTTTCCACATCCTCACCAAAATTTATTATCCTCATTTTTTTTATTATTATTATTGCTGGTATGAGATGATATCTCATTGTTGTGAGATGATATCTCATAGAGATTTGCATCTCTCTAATGGTTAGTGATCTTGAACATTTCTTCATATGTTTGTTGGCTGCTTGGATCTCCTCCTTTGTGAAGTGTTTATTCATGTTCTGTGCCCATTTTTTAATTGGGTTATTTGTCCTTTTCTTGTAGAGGTGTTGTAGGTTCCTATATATTTTGGAAATTAGTTCCTTGTCTGATGCGTTGTTGCAAAAGATTTTTTTCCCATTCTGTGGGCTCCCTTTTTACTCTTTTGATGAAATCTGTTGATGCACATGTTTTAAATTTTTAGTATGTCCCAATCATCTATTTTGTCTACTTTTGTTTGTGTAATTTTAAAAATGTTTGGTAGCCTGTGTATGCCCTGTATTAAAGCTCTCACATATTTCCCTATATTTTCATTGATGATCTTTGTAATTATGGGATTCACATTTAGGTCTTTAATCCATGCTGAGTTGATTTTGTATAAGGCATGAGGTAAAAGTCTTGTTTCAGTCTTTTTCATATCACTTTCCAATTCTGCCAGCACCAACTATTAAAGAGACTATCTCCTCCCCATGAAATATACTTAGATACTTTGTTGAAAATTGGCTGTATGTGGATGTGTTAATTTCTGGATTCTCGATTCTATTCCATTGATCGATGTATCTTTCATTATACCATTATCAGGCTGTTTTGACCACTGTATCCATGTAGTAAAATTTGAAATCAGGGAGTGAGAGGCTTCCCACCTTGTTCTTCTTTTTAAGCAGTGCTTTGCTTATACTGGGTCTCTTTCCTTTCCATATGAAGTTTGTAATTGTTTTTTCCATCTCTTTGAAGAATGCCATTGGAATCTGGATTTGGATTGCATCATATGTGTAAATTGCTTTGGGCAGTATTGACATTTTCACAATGTTGAGTCTTCCTATCCAGGAGCATGGTATATTCTTCCATTTTTGTAGGTGTCTTTTGGTTTCTTGAACACTACTGTGTTCTGTAGTTTTCTTTGTATAGGTCCTTTATTTCTCTGGTTACATTTATTCCTAGATATTTCATCCTTTGGGTAGCTATTGTAAAGGGTATTGTTTTCTTAATGTCCTTTTTAGCATTGTTGTTATTGGTATAGAGGAACCCAACTGATTTTTGTATGTTGATCTTACATCCTGCCACTTTGCTGAATCTTCCAATGAGGTCTAGTGACTTCTTTACTGAGTCTTTGGTGTTTTCTATATACAAGACCATATCGTCTGCAAGTAGAGTTTTACTTCCTCTTTGCCAATTCGAATGCCTTTGATTTCCCTAATTTGCTGTATAGCTCTGGCTAATATTCCAACACAATATTGAATAGGAGTGGTGACAAAGGGCATCCTTACCTGGTTCCTGTTTGCAGAGGGAAGGCTTTCAGTTTCTCTTCCTCGAGAGTAATGTAGGCTGTTGGTTGTGTATATATACTCTTGATTATGTTGAGGAATTTCCCTTCAATTCCTACTTTGTTGAGTGTTTTTATCAGTAATGGATGTTGGATTTTGTCAAATGCCTTTTCTGCATCAATCGA
>NW_006408614.1:11729649-11730588 GCF_000296735.1 Chrysochloris asiatica | reverse complement strand
TTTAGTTCCTCTGTAGTTTTGTCAAGTTTCTTTCTGGTTGTTCTGTCCCTTTTCGAAAGTGGCGTATAAAAATTTCTCACTATAATTGTAGATTTATGTATTTCTTTCTTCAATTCTAGTAGGGTTTGCTTTATATATCTTGGTGCTCACTTGGAATATAGATGTTAATTATGGTTATATCATCTTGCTCAAGTGACCCTTTAATCATGAGATAGTGTCCTTCTTTATCTCTTATGCTGGTTTTTTGCCTTAAAGTGTATTTTAGTATTATTTTAGTATTGCCACTCCTGCTTGTGTTTTATTGCTGTTAGCTTGGTATATTTTTTTCTATCCTTTAACTTTTAGTCTGTTTTTGTCTTTGTGTGTAAGGTGTGTCTCTTATAGGCAGCATATTGAAGGGTCTTGTTTTCTTATCCATTCAGCCACTATCTGTCTCTTCACTGGAGCATTTAATCCACTGACATTCAGTGTAATTATCGATGGGTATGGATTAACGGCTGTCATTATGTTAATTTTTGTGGTGCAGTTTGTTCCCTTTTTCTGCATGCCTTCTTGTGCTGAGTTCATCTTTTTTGTGCTATTTGTTGTCAGGTTTTTCTTAGTTTTAATGTTTCCTAGTTCTGCTTGGATCTTCATTTTCATGGTAACTTGTGAAGTTTCCCTGCATTTAAGACAGTCTATTGTATCCTGCAATCTACTCAACCTACTCACCACCTGTATTGCTGTTCCTACATTTTCCCCTTCTTTGACATTGTTAATATTTTGATCTTCAGTTGACCTCGCAGATCCTTTGAACTGGTTGTTGTAGTTTTGTTCTGTTCTGGACTCTGCTATCTGCTGACTGAGTTCCAGGTGGTGTTGCCATGCCTGTCAATCTCTGGTTGTTGTCTCTTCTTGCTGGTTTTCATTCCAAAGAACTCCCTTTAGGATGTTTTGAAG
>NW_006408614.1:11710609-11728859 GCF_000296735.1 Chrysochloris asiatica | reverse complement strand
TCTGCTTTGTTGTTTGTTAAGTGTCATTGAATCTCCTCCGACCCATAGTGACCCTGTACAGGGTTTCCGAGGCTGTAAATCCTTATAGGAACAGAAAGCCTCGTCTTTCTCCCATGGAGCGGCTGGTAGTTTTGAACTGCTGACCTTAATGTTTGCAACCCGATTCATAACCACTATGCTACCAGAGCTCCCATGCTTTTTTAATAATTAAAAAAAACACATTTTATTATTTTTAGATGAACACTTTTTATATGAATTGCTCCATGACATTGGTTACAATTTTCACAGTATGTCAGCATTATTTTTCCCATTTTGTTTAGTTTTGTTTCTGTTGACCTAGCTTTGCTCTCTCTCCCTGCCTTCTCGTCTTCACTTTTAGGTGAATGTAGACTCTTTGGTCTCATGTAGTTGCTTGTTTGAAGGAACACACTACTCACTGCTGTTATAATCCAATCTGTTGTTTGGCTGAAAGGTGACCTCCTGAAACAACTTCAGTTCCATGCTCAAAGAGTATGTGAGGGTGTTAGTCTTGAGAATTCCTCTAGTCTCTATCTATTAAGTAGGTCTGGCCTTTTTTACAAATTTGATTTTGTTCTATTCTCTTCTTGCATTCTAGCCAAGATCTTCTATTGTGTCCCTAGCTTAAATGGTAGGTAGCTGGGCACCATCTAGTTCTACTGGCCTCAGGTTAGAAGAGACTGTGGTTTGTGTGGGATATTAATCCTATGGACTAATTTTTTTTTTTTTTTGAGTCTTTGATTTCCTTAATTTTCTTTTGCTCCAGATGAGTAGAGATCAATGGTTGTATCTTAGATGGTCATTCACCAACTTTTAAGACACCAGATGCCACTCACTTAGCATATAGATTAGGATGTATATTATTATCTTTATGAACGCTTTTATACTAATTGAATAAGTTGTCCTATGAGACTATGGTTCTAAGCTTTTTAACCCAGTAAACCAATCCTTCAAGATGTTGGATGTCTTAGAAAGCCCTGTAACTGTGCCCCCTATGTACTTAATTACATATTTAGATAGATATGCAGTGCACACAAACATATAAAAGCATGGGTCTTCTCATGCATACATATGTCTAAAGACACACATAAGTATGTATGTGTAATTACTTGCATATGCCTTACTATAGGAATCACATAAGATAGACACTGGACCACAAGGCTGGCAGTTCAAACCCACCAGCCACTCCACAGAAACCCTATACAGGGCCGCTGTGAGTCAGAACCGAATCAATGGCTCTTTACAACAACAATACTTTCTGGGGGTCCTAGGGTGGCACTGTAGGATAATCACTGGACTGTTAATCATAAGGTTGGTGGTTCAAACTCACCTGCCACTTCTTGGAAATACTATACTGGGTTGTGATGAGTTGGAACTGACTTAACGGCACTTGACAACAATAAGCCTTCCAATACACATATGCATACATATCTATCTATCTTGGCTGTCATTGCTGTTGTTGAAAAATTGTATATGTTTTAGCATTTACCAAAATGGTCCCTTTTTGTGTGTACTTCTTATTGTCTTAATTTACCTTGGTCAAATTGTCCAGACTTCACCCATATTTGATATTGCCTTTTTTATAACTGAAAATAGCAAGTGTCTACAACCTAGGACATGAGTCCTTCTTTTACTTCCTCCCTCCCATCCCTGGTAACATATAAAAATATTGCTTTCTATGTGTATATCTATTTTTGACTTTTTATAATAGTGTTAACCGTCGAGTCAGTCCCAACACATGGTGAACCCGTATAGGGTTTCTGAGAGCAGCTCATGAGCTTGAACCACTAACCTTGCAGTTCAAACTTTGCAGTCTAACTCATTAACCCACAGCACCACACCAGGAATCTTTTTATAATAGTGAGACCATACAATATTTGTCCTTTTATGATTGGCTTATTTCACTCAGCATAATGTCCTCCAGATTCATCTGTTATGTTTGTGGACTCTTCATTGTTCTTTAGAGTTATGATGCCTTCTGTTGTAAACCACAATTTGTTTATCCATCCATCTGTTGATGGACACTTAGGTTGTTGTCATCTCTTCGCTATTGTGAATAATGTTGCAGTGATCACAGGAATGCATATAACGACTCATGTCACCGCTCTTATATCTCTCGGATATATGCTTAGGAGTGGGCTTGCTGGGTTATAGGCTATTTCTATTTCTAACATCTTGAGGAAGAACCATACCATTTTCCATAGTGGTTGTGCCATTTTACAATCCCACAAGCAAGAGGGTCAGAACTTCAATCTTCCCACAACCTTATCAGCATTTGTGCTTCCTGTTTTGTTGTTGTTGTTGCTGTTTTTCAATGATTGCTATTTTCTCAGGAGTAAGAGGATATCTCATTGTAACTTTGATTTGTATTTCTCTAATGGCTAATGTTTGTGAGTACCTTTTCATGTATTCACTGGCTGCCTGAACGTCCTCTTTGGTGAGGTATCTGATCATAACTTTTACCCATTTATTATTATTATTATTTTTTTTTAATTAGATTGTGCTTTCTGTTTTTGCTGAGCTGTTGAAGTTTTCTGTGTTTTTTAGACATTAGACCCTTATCAGATACATCATTGTCAATGATTTATCGCCCCTGTTTAAAGACTCTTTTTTGACTCTTTTGGTAAAGTCTTTTGAACAGCATAAATATTTAATTTTTAGGAAGTCCTCAATTATTTTTAAGTGCATAAAGGGCTCCAGAGGCCAAAACAGTTGCTAATCACTGCAATAAAGGATACTTTCCTCCTCACATGCTTTATACCTGTGAGCTTGAGGCCTCAACACAAACATCCCTGAGTACACAATGACAGAAAAGTGTGTTTTCTAGAAACACGTCTCCAAGGATTACAGGTCCTGAGAGTGTGGGAGTAGAAATGCATGTTTAATTATGTGGAATAAAGCTGCTCAGATAATAAGTTTTGGAGGGGGTGTGTTAAACAGCTGCAGTTTTCTTCCTGATAGAGAACAAACATGCTGATAATTTTTATTTAAAATATTTGGGTTGAAAATACCTGCCATAACCAAACATGCCATTGCTAGGCATTGAGAAGGAGAGAGAAAAATTATACGCTTCCCTTGATTCATGCTGTGGAGAGGAAGTGAGTTTGTACATGTGTTCTGACCACCTTTCCAGCAGGGTACCTGAGAAAGAGGTGGGAACTGGGCCAGGACACCCTTAGGCAGTGTTCTGGGTGGGATGAAGGACACTGCCCTTGGGTCTTGAAGGTCAAGGAGGACAGAGATACCTCCAAGATGATGCCAATGCAACTTCTGCCCAATGGCAAAGAGGCCCACCATTTTGTTCTCTCCATTATTGCCTCTAAGGAGCATTCTGGCCACTGGTTCTCAACACTCACTTTCACACACTCAACCCACACACTCACATACACCCTCCCTCACATGCACACACACACACATACACACATGTGTATGCCTTCCCTCTCTCATACTCACACCCTTACCACACACACACTTACTCACACATTCGTTCTTCTGCACGTTTACAGTATGTTCGATACTCTTTATCAGACCCTAGAATCCTGGTGATGGTGGTGCCAAGTCCACTGCACTCATAGTGACCTTGTGTGACTCCCCACAATGTTTTCAACACTGTAACCTTTACAGAAGAAGAGATCCAGTTCTTCCTCCTATAGATCCACTGGGTGGATTCCAACATTTTAATTAGCAGTCAAGCACCTGACTGTTACTCCCTCTCTGGAATATTACTCAGAATAAAAAGGAGCACAGGATTGATAGACATATGCTCTTGAATGAATCTCAAGGGAACCATGCTGAGTAAAAACTCAATCTCAAAAGGTTGTACATGAGTCCATTTCTGTGACAGCTGAAATGACAAAATTGTGGAGAGAGAGAGATTATCGGCCACCAGGGGCTAAGGAGTGAGGACGAGGGATATGGGTTATTATTTCTTATATGTGATCTCCTGGTGTGGTGTTGTGGGTTAATGCATTGGACTGAAAATTAGTTTGAATTGCAAGGTTGGTGGTTCAAGCTCACCAACCACTCCTTGGAAACCCTATACAGGCTCGTTATGGACGGAACTGTCTCGATGACACTTACCAACAACATATGCAATCTCCACATAAAAAGTTGAAGAAGGAGGAAGACTAGGTGTAGGAAGATCAATACAGAAGAAGGAGATTGAGACCCAAATCAGAGGATTTCAAACTGTCTCCAGTGAAAGTCCTGGAGATCATGACCAACAGCCAGAGTGCGAGTGAGCGCTCCAGAGAAGGGACATTCCACTTCAGGCAAAGCCCTGGGGCTGCCCACAGTGGCTCAAAGGACATGCTGGACTGGGGCTTGCCATCCTTCCCCCTGCCTTAGTGCTGGCCAGGGTCTCACTGCGTGACTGGACCTCAGAGCTGCAAGTGATGGAATGAGTGAGTTAGGGCATCACAGTTCAGAGACTAAGCTGAGACTCTTCCTCCCATTCACATGGCACACTGGTTCTCAACACTAACTGTCACACAGTCACCTCACACATGCATGTATACCCTCACTTACATGCATACATACACACATACACACATATGTACACCCTCCCTCCCTCATACTCACACCCTTACCTCACACATACTCACAAACTCACTTACTCATACACACACACTCATATGCTCTCACATGCTTACTCATATACATACATGTACACATTCACTTACCATCCATACATACCCAACTCACACATACACACACTCACAAACACATACTCACACATATACATGATCACACATGCACACATGATCACTCTTCCACACACACTCTCTCAAAGTTACATGTTCACACACTAATTTGCATACACATGTACACTTTTGCTCACACATTCTCTCACACTTACATGATCACACACATTAATTTACACACACATATACATACTTTGTCTTACACACACACCCACTATCAGCTCTGTCCCTTCACAAGCACAGCTCTAGCCATGGAACCAGGCTATAAGCTGCACTCCATTAGCAACTGCACAGACTGTCTCAGAGCCTCCAAGAGAGGGTCTACCTCACTGACCTCTCTGGATGGCAGAGACTGGACTCTTACAGGAACAACTTCAATTGGATCAGCAGCATCCATGGTGTTTGTCTCTCTGTGAAGAAAACACAGGTGTAGGACTTAAGGGAACAATTTCCTCCCAAAGTGCACACAGGTTTGCCAAGCCGCAAACACATAAAAACCCCTTTGAGACTTTTGCCAAACCCCGAAATGCCATTGGATATTTGGATTCCTGTTAAAGTCATATAAAATCATGCTACTTGTGAAGGGGCTTTCTAACACAGTTATGAGGTTCGGCAGGCATCACATGTCCATTTGGCACAGGTACACACATTCTGGGGGGACTGCAGTAATCCTGACTGGGAGGTACAGGACCTACTTCTGCAGCTCCCTGCCTGGGACCATTCCCATGATGCTGGATGAGCCTTGGTCCTCCGGAGTCCCAGCCTCAACACTCACTGGCTCCCTGTGAGTGATTTAGTGATGTTGACCCCAGGAACTGGAATTGCAGTGGGTTGTGCATTGGGCAGCTATCCTCCAAATTAGCAGTTTGAATCCATCAGCCTCATCTCTAAAGAAAGAGAAGACTTTGTGCTCCTATAAATATTCACAACCTCAGAAACCCTACACAGGGTCACTGTACATTGGTTAGGACTCGATGGCAGTGGGTTTGTGTAAGAAAGTGCTCATCATGGGCAAGAGGGCCACAGGAAGCTCTCTCCTCTCTGCTGGGCTCTTCATAGAGGAGGTATTCCTGGGCCCCTACAAAACAGGACAGTCCCTGGGTGGTTCCTGACTCCAGACAACTGTTTCCCTTTGTTATGTAAATTCACCCTAAGTTGGAAACAAACACTTCCTCCACTACCCTTACCAATCTACTTCTAACACCAATCACCTACCACAACCACAAATCACTAATCACCCATTCCTAACCCTAACCATCCAGCCTTACCACCACCACCACCCACCAGTCACTAATCGCCATGACCCAACAACCACCCACTCCTCCTACCAACCGCTCACCTCTACATCAAACACCCACTCCTATCACCAACCACTCACCCCTACCATCAACCACCCACTCCTATCACCAACCACTCACCCCTACCATCAACCACCCACTATTCACAATCAACCAACCACTCCCACCATCAACCACCAACTGCTCACTCCTACCTCAACCACTCACTTCCAGTAACATCCACCCACTCCTACCACCAACCAACCACCTCTAACACCCACTGATCTCCACCCACCACCACTCACTGCCCCTCAAGTTGATGCTGATGCACAGCCACATTATAGAACAGAGTAGAGCTGCCCCAGAGAGTTTCCAACTTTATAGGACAGAGTAGAGCTCAGAAGGTTGCAAACCTTAAGTTGTTGTTGTTGTTACATGTCGTGGAGTCGGTTCCAACTCATAGCGACCTTGTACAGGGTTTCCGAGGCTGTAAATCTTTACGGGAGTAGAAAGCCTCATCTTTCTCCTGCGGAGCAGCTGGTAGTTTCGAACTGCTGACCTCGCGGTTCGCAGCCCGATTTGTAACCACTACGCTACCAGAGCTAACCTTATAGGTCAGAGTAAAACTGCCCCCAGAAGGTTTCCGAGGATGTAAATCTTGAGAGCAGACTACCTCATCATCGTCATGAGACTCTGCTGGTGCGTTAAAGCTGCCAACCTTTCAGTTATCAGCCCAAGGCTTAGTCCACTGCACCATGGCTCCTAGAACGAAAGCCTACTCAAAACAACTCGTTCATCACAATCACATTCGTTTGCTGCCCTTGTAGATTTTAAGTCCTTCAAAAAGCTCCATGTCTTTTCTTGCACTAAAGTAAGGGATGCATCTGTTCCAACTTACCTGTAGATTCCACTGAAAGACTTATAGATACTGTTAGGAATGGCTCTCCCTTGTAACCTAAGGACAGCCTGTCTTTGCATTTAGATCTCCCTCACCTCTAAAATTTAATACTCTATCGGTAAATGCTTTGGGGCATCAGCCCCCACAGGAATGCCTATCAAAGTGGTAAGTCTAGGGATTGAGATTCTGCCTGGAGACAAGTACAGATTATGAAAAAGAAATATGACCCTGAACCTCAAGCCACTCACTGGACTTCCTTCCTCCCAGTGTCTCATCAGCAAATGGTCTGTACTGATACTACCTGCCCTGCCCCTGAGGGGAAGAGGCAGGGACCTGAGTCATTTCAGTGAGAGAATTCTCCCTTTCCATACAGGAGACTGGGTTCAATTCCTGGCCATGACACCTCATGTGAAGCCACCGCCCCCCACCCCCATCTCTCTATCCACTGAGGACTGTTGCTCTGATGAGGAACAGATTTCAGTGAAACATTCAGGCTAAGAAAGACTAGAAAGGAAGACCAGGTGATCTACTTCTGATCATCAGCCACTGAGAACCATGGGAGGTCTTCCTTTATTTTTTTCTCTGACCCTCCACTTTACCAAACACTGTATCCTCCTCCATTGACTGGTCCATCTTGGCAATATGTCTGAAGTATGAGAGATGAAGTACAGCACTCTGGCTGTACTTCTTCCAACACAGATCTATTTGTTCTTTTGACAGTCCATGGTACTTTCAATATTTTCTTCCAATACCACAACTCAAATGCATAAATTCTTCTATGGTCTTCCTTATTCACGCTCCAGCTTTTGCACGCATATGAGGTTAATGAAAATATCGTAGTTTGCGTCAGGTGCACTTTAGTCCTCAAACTGACATCTTTGATCTTCAACACTTTAAAGAAATCTTCTGCATTAGATTTGCCTAATGCAAATACATCGTCTGAGTTATTGACTGCTGCTTCCATGAGTGTGAATGGTTGATCCTAGAAAAATGAAGTTATTGACAGCTTCATTCTTTTCTCCACTTATGTAGATGTTATTTATTGGTCAAGTGGTGAGGATTTTCGTTTTCTTTACATTGAGATGCAACCCATACTGAAGGTTGTGTTCTTTGATCTTCATCAATAAGTATTTTAAGTGCTCTTTGCTTTCAGCAAGCAAAGTTGTATCATCTGCATATCGCAGGTTATTAATGAGTCTTCCTTCAAACCTGATTTTTCTTCATATAATCCAGCTTCTCTGATTATTTGTTCAGTGTGCAGATTGAATAAATATGGTGAAAGAATACAATCCTGGCTCACACTTTTTCTAATTTTAAACCATTTGGTGTTCCCTTGTTCTATTTGAACAACTGCTTCTTGGTCTATGTACAGGTTCCTCATGAGCACAATTAAGTGTTCCAGAATACTCATAATTCACAATGTTGTTCATAGCTTGTCATGATCCACACAATCGAAAGCCTTTGTGTAGTCAATAAAGCACAGGAAAACATCTTTCTGGTATGCTCTGCTTTTGGGCAAAATCCATATGATGTCAGAAATGATATCCCTTGTTCCACATCCTTTTCTGAAACTGGCTTGACCCTCTGAAAGTTCTCTGTCAATGTATGTTTGCAGTTGTTTCTGTATTACCTTTAGTAAAAGTTTACTTGCATGGGGGTATCAATTATATTGTCCAATGATTTCTGCATTCTGTTGGGTCACTTCTCTTTGGAATGGGCACAAATACAGATCTCTTCCAGCCAGTTGGCCAAGTAGTTGTCCTCCAAATTTCTTGGCATAGATGAATGAGTGCCTCAAGTGCTGTTTCACTTTGTTGAAAGATTTCAATTTGTAGTACATCTATTCCCAGTGCCTTGTTCCTTTCAATGACTTCAATGCACCTTGAACTTCTTCCTTCAGTATCATTGGCTCTTGATCATATGCTACCTCACGAAATGGTTAAATATCAACCATTTCTTTTTGGTACGGTGACTCGGTGTATTCCTTCCATCTTCTTGATGTTTTCTCCATCATTCAGTAATTTTCCCAGAGAATCCTTCAACACAGCAAGTCAAGATTTGAAATTTTATTTCAGTTCCATCAGAAGAACTAAGAGTGTTCTTCTCTTTTGGTTTTCTAACTCCAGGTCTTTGCACATTTTGTTAAAATATTTGACTCTGTCTTCTTGTGCTGACCTTTGAAGTTTTCTGTTCAGCACTTTTTCCTCCTCACTTCTTCCATTTGCTTTAGCATCTCTACACTAGAGAGCAAGTTTCAGAGTCTCTTCTGACATCTATTTTGGTCTTCTCCTTATCTCTTGGCTTCTCAATGACTTTTTGCTTTCTTCCTGTCTGATATTCTTGATGTCACCCCACAACTCTTCTGGTCTTCAGTCTTTAGTGTCTAATGCATCAAATCTGTTCTTCAGATGATCTCTATATTCAGGTGGGTTATATTCAAGGTCATATTTTGGCTCCTGTGGACTTGTTTTCATTTTCTTCAGCTTCAGCCTGAATTTGCATATGAGCAGTTGATGGTCTGTTTTACAGTCTTCCCCTGGCCTTGGTTTGGCTGATGATATGGAGCTTTGCCACTGTCTCTTTCCACAGATGTTGTTGCTGTTGTTAAGTGCCATCGAGTCAGTTCTGACTCATAGTGACCCTGTGTAGGGTTTCTGAGGAGTGGCTGGTGAGCTTGAACTGCCGACCTTACAGTTCAAATGGATTTGCAGTCTGGAGCATTAACCCACAGCACCACACCAAGACTCTAGTCAATTTGATTTCTGTGTATTCCATCTGGTAAGGTGCATGTGTATAGTACTATTTTATGTTGTTTTAAAAAAAGGTATTTGCAGTGAAGAATTCATTGGTCCTGCAAAATTCTACCATGCGATCTTCAAAACCATATTTTTCAACTACTGATCCTTCTGCTTTGTTTCCAGCCTTTGCATTCTAATCACTAGTAATTATCAATGCATCTTGATTGCATGTTTGATCAATTTCAGACAGAATAAGTTGATAGACTTCTTCAGTTTCATCATTACTGGCTTTAGTTTTGGGTGCATAAATTTGAATAATAGTGGTATTAATTGATCTTCCCTGTAGACACATGGATATTATCCTATCACAGACAGTGTTGTACCTCATGACTGATCTGGATATGTTCTTTATGATGACGAATACAATGCTATTCCTCTTCAATTTGACATTCCCGGCATAGTAAACCATGTGATTGTCAGATTCAAAATGGCCAATAACAGTCCATTTCAGGTCACTAATGCCTAGGATATCGATGTTTATGCATTCTATTTCATTTTTTACATTTTCCAATGCTTCTGGATTCATGTTTCCTACATTCCATATTCCAATTATTAGTGGATGTTTGAGCTGTTTCTCTTAATTTTGAGCTGTGCTCCATCAGCAAATGAAGGTCCCGAGGGCTTTAATCCATTTGCGTCATCATGGTCAGCTCTACTGTGAGGAGGCAGCTCTTCCCCAGTAACATTCTGAGTGCCTTCCAACCTGAGGGGCTCATATTCTGGCACTATAGCTGACAATACTCTGGTGCTCTTTATCATGATTCAGTATTCAATAATCTGGTGCTGACAGTGTTCCACTGCTGTTCATAAGGTTTTCAGTGACTAAATATTCTGAAGAAGTTCGCCTTTCCTTCTCCCTAGTCTGTATTCCTCTGGAAGATCATCTGAAACCTGTTCACCATGGTTGACCCTGCTGATCTTTAAAATACTAGTGGCATAGCTTCCAGAATCACAGCAACACACCAGCCATCACAGCACGACAGATGAACGGTGGGGATAGTGTTTAAGAGGTCATAAATTGCTTGCACTGAACTACTAACCAAAGGTCAGTGGTTTGAACTCACCCAGTGCATGGCAGAAATGTCTGGCAATATGCTTCTGAATAGATTACAGACAAGAAAACCCTATGTAGCAGTTCTAGTCTTAATAGGTGGGGCTGACAGGAGTTGGAACTGATTTCCTAGTAACTGATTTGGTTTGACGAGTTTGGGATCATGAGAGTTGGCAACCCACTCAAACTTACATGGACAATAGAGGGAGGTCATTGGAGAGCTGAAGGGTGGCCACCCAAGTCTAAGGAATAGTTCTCATCCAAGTCTAGAGGGCCCCAGATGAGGCTCGGAGCAGATAGCTTTCCTGCCATATGGTTGACTGTTTCTGTCTGTGTGGCAGCTTCATCTGTCCCCACTGTGATAAGTATACTCTCTGCATCCATACCTCCTCACTGTGTACACAAGATTTCACAAACAAATGCCCTGAAAATACAATGAGGGAAATACATGCTTTCTAGAAACACGTCTCCATAGATTATGGGACCTGAGAGTGTGGGTGTAGAAATATGTGCTTATCTATGTGGAATAATGCTGTTTAGATGGTTTAAGTTTTGAATGGAGTAGAATAGGTTGCATAGAATTTTCAACCACCCTTCTGCAGAGCTGCCCAGCACAGCCTTCTCACCCCTGCAGCTCTGACTGCATCCCAGCTTCCAGCGTCTGGGCTCATGCCTGGCCCGTCTTCTCCATTCTCACTCCTGCATCAACCCCACTACTGTAGAATATGGGCACCCCCTTGTTTCTCCATATTGAGGGGGAGGGAGAGGGAAGAGATACTTCTTCTCAAAGGCAGGAAGATACAACCCCAGAAGAAAGAACATGCTGCCAGAGCTAAAATCAATACATGAATGGAACACTGTGGAACTGGGTTGTTTAAAGTGAAAAATTACATACATCGTCAAAAAAAGTCATGCAAATGGTTAAAGACACTCCAGTCATTAGTCAACAACAGGGAAATTCAAATTGAAACCACTCGGAGATATCTTGTCACATCCACTGGGATGGTTACCACCAAAAAGACGTGGTGAAGTGGTGGCAAGGATGTGGAGAAACTGGGACCCTCAAACAAACTGGTGAGATGTAAAATGGTGCAGCCACTTTGGAAAACAGTTTGTCAGTTCCTGTGATGGTTATACTCAGAGTTGTCATGAGGCTATTAGGTGCCTTCTAGTCAGTTCCAACTCACACAGACAACAGAATGAAACACCATCTTGCCTTGAACCAGCCTCACAATTGTTACTATTCTTGCAACATCACAGGAACTGCCAAACTATTTTTCCAAAGTGGGTGCACATTTTACATTCGCACCAGCATGTTATGAGGGTCCATCACTACAGTCACTCTGCCTGTCCATCAATGAGGGTCTTCTTGGTTTTCAATGACCCTCTACTTTATCAAGCAAGAGGTCCTTCCTTATCTAGGAATGGTTCCTTTCTGATAACATGTCCAAAGTATGAGAGACAAAGTCTCGCCATCCTGGCTTTTAAGGTACATTCTGATGGTACTTCTTCCAAGACAGATTTTTTCATTTTTTTTATGGCAGTCCATAGTATATTCAGTATTCTTTGCCAACACCATCATTCAACAGATTAATTCTGCTTTAGTTTTCCTTATTCATTGTCCAACTTTCACAAGCTTTTGTGGCAATTGAAAATACCATGACTTGGTGCAGGCCCAACTCAGTCCTCAAATTGATATATTTGCTTTTTAATACTTGAAAGAGGTCCTTTGCACCAGATGTGGCCATTGTAATATGCCATTGACTTTTTGACTGCTGCTTCCATGAGCAATGAATGCAGATCCAAGTAAAATGAAATCCTTGACAACTTCAATATTTTCTGTTTATCATGATGCTACTTACTGGTCCGTTTGTGGTGATTTTTGTTTTCTTTGTGTTGAAGTGTAATTCATACTGAAGGCTGTCGTCTTTGATCTTCCTCAGTAAGTATTTTAAGTCCTCTCCATTTTCAGCAAGCAAGATTGTAGCATTTACATATCGCAGGTTGTTCATGAGTCTTCCTTGAATTCTGATGCCACGTTCTTCTTCATATAATCCAGCTTCTTAGATTATTTGTTCAACACACAGACTAAGTATGTAGGGTGAGAGGATACAACTCTGGTGCACACCTTTCCTGATTTTAAACAACACACTGTCCCCCTTGTTCTGTTTGAATGACTGCCTTTTGGTCTATGTACAGGTCCACACAAGCACATTCTTTTCAATGCTATCGATAATTTGCTGCTCTGGCCCACACAAATGTTTTTGCATAGTCAGTAAAATACAGGTAAACATCCTTCTGATATTCTCTGCTTTCAGTCCATATGCATCTGATCAGCAATATCATTCATTCCACATCCTCTTTTGAACGTCAATGTATTGCTTCAACCATTTAAAATTGATGTTCAGCAAAATTTACTTGCATTTGATATTAATTGTTTGATAATTTCCTCATTTCATTGGGTTGCCTTTCTTTGGAATAGGCATGCTGGCCAGGGAGCGGTCTATTATATTTCTTGATATAGACAAATGAGTATTTCCGGTGTTTCATCAGTTGTGGAAACATTTCATTTGGTGTATATCACTTCCTGGAGTCTTGTTTTTCACCAATGCTGTCAGTTCAACTTGGGCGTTTTCCAATACTATCAGTTCTTGATCATGTGCGACCTCCCGAAATGGTTGAGCACCAAACCCTTCTTTTTGGTAAACAGGGTCTGTATACTCCTTTCATCTTCTTTTAATGCTTCCTGCATCATTCAATATTTTGCCTATCATTCCCTTTAATATTGTGATTGAAGGCCTGAATTTTTCAGTTCTTTCAGCGAGAAATGCTAAACATGTTCTTCCCCTTTGATTTTCTGACTCCAGGTCTTTACACATTTCTTTATACTTGACTTTGTCTTCTAGACCCATCTTTAAAGTTTTCTTTTCAGCTCTTTTACTTCACTGTGTTTTCCTTTGGCTCTAGTCAAAGGACCAAATTTCAAAGTCTCATTTGACATCCATTTTGTTATTTTTCCTCTTCTGTCTTTTTAATGACCTTTTGCTTCCTCGTGTGTAGTGTCATTATTTCATCCACAACTCTTCTGGTCATCTCTGACTAGTGTTCAATGCTTCAAATATATCTTTAAGATGCTCTCTAAATTTAGGTGGAGTACATACTCTGGGATATGCATATGATACAACATTGTTTGCTGAAAGTGAAGAGGACTTAAAATATTTACTGATGAAGATCAAAGACCTCAGCCTTCTGTGTAAAAAAAAAAAAGCCTTACACCTGAACTAATAAATAACATAAAGATAAATGGAGAAAAGATCCAAGTTGTCAAAGACTTCATTTTTTTCAGCTCAGCCATCAACACTAATAGGAGCAGCAGTCAATAAATCAAGCAACGTATTGCACTAAGCAAATCTGCTGCACAAGACCTCTTGAAAGTGCTTAAGGGCAAAGATGTCAGTTTGAGGACTAAGGTGCGCCTGATTCAAGCCATGGTATTTTCAATAACTTCATATGCATGTAAAAGTTGGGCAGTGAATAAGGAAGACTATAAAATAATTGATGCATTTCAGTTATGGAGTTGGAGACGAATATTAAAGGCACCATGGACTGACAGAAGAAGAAACAAATCTGTGTTGGAAGATGTACCACCAGCATGTACTTAGAAGCCAAGATGACCAGACTTGGTCTCTCATACTTTGGTCATGTTATCAAGAGTGATAGCTCATCCCTGGAGAAGGGCATCATGCTTGATAAAGTGGAGAGACAGCAAAAAAGATCAAGATTCCCAACAAGAAGGATTGGCACTGTGACCTCAACAGTGGGCTCAAGTTTAGCAGAAATTGTGAGGATGGCACAGGACCAGCCAGTGTTTTGTTATGTGGTATACAGACAGGGTCACTAGGAGTCAGACCAACATTACAGCACTTATCAACAAAAATACTCAAGATCATACTTTGACTTTCATGGACTTGTTTTAATTTTCTTTACCTTCAACTTGACTTTGCATATGAACTGTTGTAGTTTAGGTTTTGTGTCAACTTGAGTGGGCCAGGATTGCCAGGGGTTTAGCAGTTATGAGGTAGTGATTCCTCCAGGATGATTTGAATAGTCAATCAATTGAAAGGAACATCTTTCATCATTACAAAGTAAGAGGAGAGAGAAGTGAGCAGAGAAGTAGGGACCTATTAATATCTAGAAAGAAGAACCTACAGTTGAATCCCTCCTTTAGACTTGGGGTTCCTGCTCTGTGAAGCTCCTAGATCATCAGAGGAAGACTGATGCCAAGAAGCATGGAGATCTCCAGGTAATGCTGTGCCTGCAGATGCTGAAAGGAAACAAGGACTTTTCCCAGAGCTGACAAACAAAATATCCTTCCCCTAGAACTGGCGTTCTGAATTTGGACTTCTGGACTCCTAATGTGGTACTATAGGATAAGCACTGGACTGCTAGCCACAAGGTGAGCAGTTCAAATGCACCAGCCGATCCTTGGAAGCCCTATACAGGGTCACTATGAGGTGAAACAAATTCGACATCAAGTAGCAACAACAACAACCTCCTAAACTGTGGAGAATAAATTTATGTTGGTTAAAGCCACTCACCAGTGTTATTCCTGCAATAGCAGCCCTCGGAACTAAGGCATGGACAATTGATGGCCCATTCTGCAGTCAGGCCTAACCTTGTTCTGACTAATGGTTTTGAACATCTTCATCATTTCTTTCCACAGGTGTAGTTTGTTTGATTCCTGAGGATTCCATCTGGCAAGGTCCATGTATGTAGTTAAAAAAGGAATTTGCAATTGTCCATGTCATGTTGTTGAAAAAGGAATTTGCACTGAGTAATTCACTAATGCTGACAAATTATTTCATGCAATCTCCTGCGTTGTTTCTATCACCAAGGTCTTATTTTCCAATGACTGATGCTTCTTTTTTTTGTCTCCAGATTTTGTGTTTGAATCACCAACAATTATCAGTATATTTTGATTGCATATTTGGTCAATTTTAGAATGCAGTTGGTAAAAAAAAATCTTAAATTTGATCATCTTTGGCATTAGTGATTTGTCTGATGCTGGGTCTCTAAATATGCTGAATACACACACACACACACACACACACATATGAAGGTGAGTCAAAAATTATCTGCACTCTGGCTGTAGAATTTATTTTAATCAATTTTTAGGAAAGACAAATACGTCATGTTCCAACATAGTCTTATTGATTTTCAATACATTTTGTCCATCTGTCAACAAGCTTTAGAATTCCCTTATTAAAAAAAAATGTTTTAGGTTGAGCTGTGAGCCATGAATGCAATGTTGTCTTCATGTCTTAATCAGAGGTGAATCTTTGTCCCCAAAGAGATGCTTTCAGGGGAACAAAAACAAGTGAAGCTTATGGAGCAAGATCAGTACTATAGGGAGGATGCTTCAATACTTCAAACTGAAGTTTTTGCAGAGTGTCAACAGTGTGGGCAGAGGTATGTGGACGTGCATTGTCATGCAAGACCACAACGCCCTTGGATAGCACTCCTCTGTGTTAATCTTAAATTTAGGCTTCAGCTCTTCAGTGAGCATCTCACTGCAATGAGCACTGTTGATTGCTGATTTTTTTCCTAATAGTGTTCCAATACTGGCTCTTGAAAATCCCAGAAAACTGTAAGCATCAATTTTCCAGCTGATGGTTGATTTTTGAATTTATTTTTTTTGGTGAACGATTGAGGATGTTTGCATTCCATACTTTGATATTTGCTCTCAAGATCATAATGATGAATCCATGTCTCATCACCAGTAACTTTTTTTTTTTTTTTAAGAAACTTTTACCTTCCTTTGTGTGTTGGTCCAAATTTTGTTTGCAGCTGTCCAAACACTTCTGTTTATGCTTTTCCATGAGTTGTTCCAGTTCCCATATTACACAAACTTTTCAAAACCCAATTCAGTCACGGATTATTTCATAGGCACAGCCATGGTTGATTTACAGATGATTTGTTGCATAATCCACCGTCACTCATGATTCCACAGAATCATTTCACACACATGTTCAATGTTGTCATCAGCCATGGACATGGGTAGATATTTTAATATAACCAGAGTATGCTGATCCTACAGTGTTACACCAGGAATCCATATATATATATATATATATATATATATATATAGACTCTTGGTTTGGCACTGCAGGGTAATGCACTGGACCACAAGGTCGGTTTGAACTGCAAGGATGGTGGTTCAAACCAACCTGTCATTCCATGAAAACCCTATATAGGGTTGCTGTGAGTCATAACCAACTCAACAGCAATTAACAACAACAACAACATATATGTGTGTGTATACATTTTCAATTGTCTCATATATATGTGAAAGTTGGACACTGAATAAAGAAGACCATAGAAATGATACATTTGAGTTATGCTGTTGGAGAAGAATATCAAAAGTACCATGGATTGCCAGAAGAATAAACAAATCTGTCTTAGAAGAAGTACACCCAGAACAATCCTTAGAACCCAAGATGGCAAGATTTTATCTTTGATATTTCAAACATGTTATAAGGAGTGACAATTCCCTGGAAAAGGACATCATTCTTGATAAACTGAAGGGTCAGTGAAAAAGAGGAAGACTCCCCCAAAGATGTGGATTGGCACAGTGACAGCAGCAATGGGCTCAAGTATAACAACAATTGTGAGGATGGCACAGAACCAGGCAGTGTTTCCTTCTGTTGTGAATAGGATCTCTATGAGTCTGAGCTGACTCAGTGGCATCTAACAATGATAACATAAAGATAGATAGATAGATAGATAGATAGATAGATAGATAGATAGATAGATAATTTTGATGAAAAGGCTTGTGCAGTTCTGAAGGCTGGTAAGTGCCAAATCCATGGACCAGGTATGAGGCTGGAGGCTTCTTCTGATTCACATTGTAGTGGTTGACAAAAACAAAATTGCCTAGTCAGGCAACACGCTGCTGGCTCACTGTGAAATCTGGTGAATCCCAGAATCAGCAGGTAAGACAATAGGTTTCTTGTTTAAGTCCCAAGACTGGAGGTCAGATGATGATGAACAAGATCATAGATCCAGACCAAAGGGGAGCCTTGAAAAAGCATCCATCCAAATATATATATATGAATCACATCCCCAAGAAAACTTGCCTTATATTAGAGTAAGAATATGACTTGAGTAAGGTTGTGATTCTAGATGCACCCCATACTAATTCTGCTTCAGTAGCCTACAGAGGTTAGGATCTATGATGCATAAAATATAGTATTATCATATAATATCATGAAATGGATAATAATTGCATCAGATCACAAATTGGAGGGCAATCACACAATACTGGGAATTATGGTCTAACCAAGTTGACCATCACAGGTAGCATGTACTTGAAGGTACAACTGCTTATATGCCCTTCCAATTGTGTCGAGGTCCTATGTTGGGGTCCAGCCTCGACAAGGAAGTGTGGGTGTCACGAAGAAGGGAGATCTGGCAGCGAAAGAGATAGAGAAAGAGAGAGATGAAAT
>NW_006408614.1:11690447-11709479 GCF_000296735.1 Chrysochloris asiatica | reverse complement strand
TATGCTGATGCCAGCACAATTGCTGTTTGTTACGCTCTTGGCACACCCTGCTTCCTCTGCCTGAACTTCTGATAGCATTTTCCTCCTCCTCCAAATGCTGCCCTCATGGTCATTTCCTTTGAGAGCCTTCCTTGTAAAGAGCAATGGCTCCCTCTTTTTTACTCCTCAGCCCACCGTGCACCCCAATATCATGCTCCTCAAAGCACCCTACAACTCATGTCTCACCTCCTGCCCCTGTCCTCCTGTGAGGTACTCCAGGATGGAAACAGACCTTACTCATCCCTTGCATGGTATTGGAGCATAACTGATATTCAGTAAATGTCTGTGGAACAAATGAGTCATGGAGTCAACTAGTATTCCCCGTGCCTGAGTGGGTTTTCCTCACACTACAAAGAAACAAAAGGAAGACTCTGTATACATCATTGCTTATGCATGCAGGGATGAAAAAGGGGAACCCCCAAGTGTAGGTCAAATGTGATACCATCATGACTTCATCTTTCTTCATGAGAAAATGGAAATTCAAGGTGGTAAACACATCAGAATGCTGTGGAAGCAAGCAGGAGGACCAGGTAGATTAGGATCTGAGAGCAGAAAGAACTTTTCCTAAGTGAGCTGTGATCACTGACCATTTTTGTCCCTGGGGATATTTTCTGATTCTGGGAAGAGGCTGAGGTTTAGACTTGTCATAGACAGAGGGACTATTCTGGGGAGAAGATAAATCAGTGAATGTTTTGAAAGTTATGTGGGCTGGCATGAAAGATTAGAATCTAGAGGAACCTAACATGCATAGTTGTTTTCTTCCAGAGGTTCCCTGCTGAGTGTTGGGGGTGGTATGGGAAACAGACCAGCTGTGCTGGAAAGGCAGAGTCAGACTCCCACTACTTCACTTGCCAGGAGACCCACTACAAGCTCGAGCCTGCAGCAAACACCTGAAAGGCATTGTCTCAAAGACTTGGAAAACATAGTTGGGTTGATTTCTACTAACATTGTATCCAGCCTTATAACAGCTCCATCCCTGATAGTGTTGAGATGATCCATTTCTACAGGCTCCCCCAAAAGAGGAGGATCCTCAGAAGAAAGGAAACATCAACTTTAGTCTCGATTGTTTCTGCATGTACAATACCTGTGTTACAACCAAAACGTATGTGACTATGAAGCAGGAAATATGAGTGTTGATTGATAAAAGTCATCAATAGAAGCAGATCCAGAGATTATTGCAATTCTGGCACTAGCACACAGAACTTGAAATGAATAATTTTAAGTACGTCAGACAATAAAGAAAAATTTGGACCAAGTGAAGTTAAAGTTGGAGATTTCCAAAAGAAATATTGGCATCCATTAAAAAAATCAAATAAACATTTTCAATGCAAAATACAGTATCTGAAATTAAGAATTCATTAAATGAATTTGACTAGGCATAGTAGAAGATATGATTAGTGAACTCAATTATTGAACCCTAGAGAGGAAGCACACACTGGAAAGAATATAAATGTGAGTCACAGTCAAGCATAGAATGGGAATAGGATATACAGGAACAAAAGAAACAAATGTTGCCGTTACTCTTCCTATGAGGATTTGGGCTTCTCCGTTTTATGACACCTCCCCTACTTGTACATGGAATCCCAGAAGGAGAAGAGAGCGAAAAGGAAGCAGAAGTCATGTTTGAAGAGCTCATGGCTGGGATTCTCTACAATGAACGATGGAGTCAACCAACATTTAAGAAGCTCAGGGAGAGTACATTCACTCTATGCAAGGAAAAAGCAGTCCTCCCAGGGCTGGCAGGGATTTTGGGGTAAATTAAGGACTCTACTATGATGCCATAGGATAAGTACTCAACCTCAAGGTCAGTTTGAGCTGCAAGGTCAGTGGTTGAAATCACCAGTCACTCCTTGGAAACCCTATGCAGGGTCACCATGAGTTGGAACCAACTTGATGGCATAACAACAACTACAGCAACAACTATACATTTGCTCCAATGGAGAACAATTACAAAGGATTCTTCCAGACTGTCCAGTCACTGAATATTCCTTGTTCTCTGCAACCTCCTTCCATAGATCAAGTAATCACATCTGAGGGAGACAATTGTTGACTAAGAGAAACACCAAAAGAAGTCTTAGGTTAGGTACTCTAGAGAAGCAATACAAGTGAAGTTCCTATATGTGTATATAAATGGAAGTTTACAACAAGGAAGTGGCTCACACAGCTGTAGAGGTGGGCAACTTCCATGTCCACAAGTCAGATGCCAGGTTGGAGGTTTCTGACTCACATAGTTTCAGGGCTGATAAACCAAATCAGCAGGTCAGGCAGGGAGAATAGGATCAGCAGGCTGTAGAGCTGACCACTGGTTCAAGTCCAAAGAACCAGAAGTTGGATGGTGAACTAGATGCAGAATCCAGACCCAGCAGAGACTAGAAAGCTTTTTGCCCAAGAGTACAATGAGACTAAGGTGCGCCTGACCCAAGCCATGGTATTTTCGATAACCTCATATGGGTGCGAAAGCTGGACAGTGAATAAGGAAGATCGTAGAAGAATTGATGCCTTTGAGTTGTGGTGTTGGAGGAGAATACTGAAAGTGCCATGGACTGCCAAAAGAACCAATAGATCTGTTTTGGAAGAAGTGCAGCCAGAGTGCTCCTTGGAGGCCAAGATGGCTAAGCTTCGTCTCTCATACTTTGGGCACATTGTCTGGGGAGAACAGTCGTTGGAGAAGGATGTCATGCTGGGTAAGGTGGAGGGTCAGAGAAAGAGAGGAAGACCCACAACAAGATGGATCAGCCAGGTGACATCATTGATGGTGTCAACTGAGGCGGCGGTAGTGAGGTTGGCCCAGGATCAGACATTGTTTCATTCTGCTGTGCATGGGGTAGTTATGAGTCGGTTCTGACTCGATGGCACCTGACAACAACAACAACAACAACAATATATTGGGAGC
Organism: Chrysochloris asiatica; assembly: GCF_000296735.1. Classification (NCBI taxonomy): domain Eukaryota; kingdom Metazoa; phylum Chordata; class Mammalia; order Afrosoricida; family Chrysochloridae; genus Chrysochloris; species Chrysochloris asiatica. The sequence continues at coordinate 11,706,547 of NW_006408614.1, read as the reverse complement.
AGACCACAACCAGTGGAAACTTCCTTTCAATCGACTGGTTGCTCATAGCAGATCTAATCATGTTGTTGTTGTTGTTGTTTAGGTGCCATCAAGTCAGTTCCGACTCATAATGACCCTATGCTCAACAGAACATAACACTGCTCAGTTCTGTGCCATCTTTGTAATTGTTGTTACACTTGAACTCACTGCTGCTACAACTGCGTCAATCCATCTTGTAGGGGCTCTTCCTCTTTTTCGCTAACCCTCCACTCTATCAATCATGATGTTCTTTTCCAGGGACTGGTCCCTCCTGACAATATGTCTTAACTACCAAACCACTGAGAATTCTGGCCCAATAAACTCAACACAAAACCTTAACCATCACACCAAGGAAAGGATGTGATGTGCAACCCTAGTGAACCTTCTTTTGAGATGCATTCTTTTCCCATGAGCTTATCAGGAAAAGACCAGGCTCTGGCATGAACTTTATCTACTCCTCTCAATACATTGGAGTCCCCCAAAGAGGGAAAACAATGAGGATTAAAGAGAACATGTTTGAATAAATATTGTCTTATAATTTCCAAGATGTGAAGAAGTCGTGCAATCTCGATGAAGAGTAGGTGGGGAGGGAAGACAGAGAAGACATACAGAGAAAACCCATACCTAACAAACTTCAGAGTATTTTGTAGACATTAAAAGCAAGGAAATTGTGACATTTTCCAGAACAGAAAAGAAAGCAAATAACTTTCAGAGGAGCACCAAACAAATTAGAATCTTATTTCCCAACAGTACAGGATGCTGAAAGATAGTAGAGCGATCATTTTGAGAGAAAGCAATATTTAAACTCAGAATTCTACATCCAGCTAAACTATCATTCCAAAAATTGGTCAATGAGCTTGTTTTCAGGCATATTGTAACCAATTTTTATCCAGTCAGTTCCAACTCCTGTTCAACCTAAGAGTATCAGAGTAGCTCTCTAAGGAAGGCCTTTTCAGAAACAGATCTCCAGTTCTTTCCTCTGCAGCACCTCAGGGTGTACTTGAACCTCCAATCTTTTAGTGAGCAGCCAAGCACATTAACCATTTACACTGCCCAGTGACTCCTTCAGACATATGTTATTATTGTTAAGTGCCACTAAATGCTGTCGTGTTGGTTCCAACTCATAGCAACCCTGTATAGGGTTTCTGAGGAGTGGTTGGTGGATTTGAACTGCCAATCTTGTGGCTAGCAGTCCAGTGCTTATCCTACAGTACCACACCAGTAACTCCTTCAGACATATAAGACCTCAGAAATATTATTGCAGAAAGGATCTTCGGAGACACTTAAAAAAACAAAAACTGTCTTGTAACAAGAAAGGGGGGAAAAAAAAAACCTTTAGAAATATGGACAATCGAAGTTGTGGTAGTTAAGTACTGTCGAGTCAGTTCTGACTCATCGTGACCTTTATAGGGTGTCTGAAGTTTTTAAATCTTTGTGGGAGCAGGAAGCCTTATTTTTCTCCCATAGAGTGACTGGTGGGCTTGAACCACCAACCTGTGGTTTGCAGTCCGGTGCTGATCCTACGGAGATACTGTGCCCTAGTATGGACAGAATGGGTAACTAACTTACTAAAAGCATATATTTTTCAACTAAGCCAGTGATAAAACAAAAAACTGTCTATCTGTAATAATCTGAGCCCAAAATTCTGGATAACATCTGCAGAATATGAAGAGGGTTTGGATGGGGAGAGATTCCTGGGGAATATGAGTAATCCTGGGTACTTGTCTGGTTACAGGGAAGAGCTAAGTCATGACAAATTGAAGAAACTGAGGGACTAAGTAGCAAGTGTTTATATAGCTTTAAATCAATTAGGCACACCCACCGGAAGAGTCAAAATCAAAGAAACGAGGGGCTTCAAAGAGTGTGTGGAATTTTTTCATTATCTTTTCATTCCATTTTTTTCACAAACTTTTTTTACTGTGTCAAAATCAGCCCCCAAAATAACAATAAATTGGCCCAATTCAATGGAAACTGGGAAACAAGAAACATATAAAATATAACTTAAAATTACAAAATAATACGGATGATGATGTAATTCTGAATATAATATTTGATATAATAGATGTAAATGTAAATACTAATCTTTGAGTGTTTATCTTTTAATAGGTGATAAGTATATTCCACTCCCATTTATTATAAAAACACCCCACTGCCAATAATCCTGTTCCTATTCATAGCGACCACGTAGGGCAGAGGTGAACTGCTTCATAGGGTTTCCAAGGCGACAAACCTTTACAGAAGCAGATGGTCTCATCTTTCTATTGTGGAGCTGCTGGTGGATTTGAACCTCCCACCTGTCAGTTATCAGTCCAATGTTTAAATCACTGCAGCACCAGGCCCGATTAATTCATCATCCACCCACTCTCATCCGGTTGTGACTTGTAACAACCCTACAGGACACCATAGAGCCGCTCCATAGGGTTCCAAGTCTGTACATTGGTACTGAAGCAGACTGCCTTGTCATTCTTCCTCAGAGCAGCTGGTGGATTTGAACTTCTGAGTTTTCCATTAGGAGCCCAAAGCTTAACCCACAATATCACCACAGCTCCTTTGCACTTCTTATACGAAATGCTATAGTCAGAATTAGTTCAACACCTGAAGCACGTATGCCAATCTTAGAGTTGGGAACAGGGTTGAAGGGCAATAACTGGCCAAACAAAGGTAAATGGAGGGTGGCCACCTGAGCAGTCCCCCCTTACCCCACCAGCACCTCAAGTGAGCAGACACCTAGAAGGACCTCTGTGAAAGAAACGATGTAACACTGCATCTGACACGCTGGGGGCTGGAAAGTACTTGAAATTCTATTGTGAATGTGCACTTGGAGCGATTTGCATGGTTTTGACTTTTCGCTGTTCAAAAATAGACAAGAATAACTAGCCGGTAGTTGCTATAGATATGCTCTTACCAGGACTCGATTTTATTTTTAAAAATAATTGGCTTTATTGTGCTAGAAATAGTCGCTGCACATCTCACAGGCATTTTTAACACTGGCTGGCTGTGACTTCCGTACAACAGCTAGAGAAGCTGAGTTCTGTTTTCATGATGAACTGAGTTCAGTCAGGAGGCAAAGAACTGAGTGACTGTTTTATGCTGAATTGCTCAGTGGCACCTCATCTCCTCTAGAGGGGACGGGGTAGGGGGAAATCTGAGCCCTCTCCTTGTAGTGGTTATGTGTCCTCGTGGGGCCTCTGGGTGTAGCTGGGGATGCAAGAAGCATCGATTTTTACCAGCAGGGAGTCCCAGAGAATGAGGATTCAGTGCCAGATTGGCTCAAGGCTATAAAAAGACTTTGACAAACTTCAGCCTCCCTCCCTGGTGGGACCTGGAAGTACTATTTGTTCTGTAGAGCATGGTCTCCAATCGTGGGGTGCCAGTGCACCAGCAGGACAGGCTGGGCTGGATTGAAGACACTGGTCCACAGAAGGCAGTCAACTCACCTGTGCTGGCCACACCTGGGCATGCGGCTTACCTGCTGTGGCGGGAACTTAGTGCTAGATCACAGGGAGCTCTTGTGGGTGAGACTGAGCTGGGAGGGAGGAGGAGGATCTGGGTGATGGGAAGCTTGGATGCTCAGAAGAGGCTGGGCAGGCTCGGGCTTGGGTAGGCAGAGGGGTTGGGAAGCCTGCTCTGTGGTTCTGAGTCTTTGCCCACTCAGCCACGACTTAGCAGTGACCTTGTATGCATGCCGGGAGCAAGTTGTCCTGCCCCAACCCCTGGAAGCTCTTCTCGAAAGAGCTACCAGGCTCCAGACCTGTTGTGGGGTAGGGGGCAGTCAGGGAAGGGGGATGGTGCCCACCTTAGCCTCCCAGTGGGAGGAGATGTAGGGACAGCTTCACTTCAGCCCCCGGGTGTGGAGTCAAGTACCAATATGGTAGCTGAGTCATTGGTGGTTTGAAACCACCAGCCCCTCCGTTGGAGAAAGATGTGGCATTCTGCTTCTGTAAGGACACAGCCTTGGAAGCTCCATGGGTCAGCTCTCCTCTGCCATAGAGTATTGCTAGAAGTGGGAAACAACTTGAGGGCAGTAGGTTTACTTTAGTCATGCTCCTGGAGTTCATTGAGGTTCTTCTGATGGTACAGATCATGCTTATCGACTCCAACTCTGTGGAGAATAGTTCTGCTGTGTTATGTGACAATACTATGAAAAAAAAAACAACAAAAAAAAAACAAAACTATAGTTATCCAGGACTGAGTAGGACTGCCACGGAGTTCCCACAGCTGCTACCTGTGCAGAAGCAGATAGCCACATGCCCCCCCCTCAGAACAGCTGGTGGGTTCAGACAGACAACCTTGCAGTGAGCAGCCAAGCGCTTTAACAACTGTGCCATCAGTCTCCTCTTGCGTTTTCTATGGATTTTCACACAATAACAGCAATATCTATTGATATGTTCCCTGTTAAAAATTACAATAGAGTTTTGTTTTCAGTATTAATTTATTTAAAATTATAAACTCAGTACATGTTAGCACAAAGAGCACTTTATTTATTTATTTATTTTTCAGAATAAAATAGAATCGTTCCCACCCTTCCAAAAATCTGAGCATGAAGAATGCCTATGTTTCTGATTTTTGTGACTCTTCTCTCTGTCTTGATGATAGAAAACAGCTGCTTTCTCAGACCTGCTTCTGTACTAAAATTGTGGCAATATGCTGCTTCCATTGACAGAAATGAAGACTGCCCATCTTCACAGACATGGAACGAGAAGAAGTATTAACGGCCTTTCCACATAACTGTGACTGTTTTCCTTTGATACTACACTCAAACTCGACAAGTGGTCTCCCTTAAAGTTACTTGGATTCTGTACTCTGAAGCAGCAGCAATGAGCTCTTGGGCTCAGGTGCATTATGTCAGTCTGTCTTGTATTTTCCACCACTTATCTATCAGTGTTGTGCTGTGGTGGGTCACATGGTGTGGCAATTATGTCACTTGTCTTTGAAACACTAGCAGGGTCACTCACCCATGGTGGACAGGTTTCAGTGGAGCTTCCAGATTAAGATAGACTAGGAAGAAGGTCAGAGAACAGAGAGGTCACCTTGAGGAGTAAGGTGTGCCTAACCCAAGCCATGATATTTTCAATCACCTCATATGCATTTGAAAGCTGGACAGTGAATAGGGAAGACAGGAGAAGAAACAATGTATTTGCATTACGGTGTTGGAGAAGAGTAATGAAAGTACCATGGACTGTCAGAAGAACAAATAAATCTGTCTTGGAAAATGTACAGCCAGAATGCTCCCTAGAGGCCAGGATGGCCAGACTCTATCTCTTGTGATCAGGAAAGATGAGTTCCTGAAGAAGAACTTCATACTTGGCAAAGTAGAGGGTCAGCTAAAAAAGAGGAAAACCTTCAACAAGATGGAGGGACAGTCGCAGCAACAAAGACTCAAGTGTAGTGACATTTGTGAGGATGGTGCAGGACTGGGCAGTGTTTTCTTCTGATGTGTATAAGGTCTCTATGTTGCTGTTGTTATTGTTAAGTACCGTGGAGTTGGTTCTGACTCATAGTGACCCTGCACAGGGTTTCTGAGGCTGCAAATCTTTATGGGAGCAGTACGCCTCATCTTTCTCCTGCGGAAACGCTCGTAGTTTTGAACTGCTGACCTTGAGGTTGGCAGCCCGACTCATAACCACTATGTTATCAGAGCTCCTTGAATTTGAACCAATTCGACGTTACCTAACAACAACAGCAATGCCTTTCGTTTTAGATGGGTCTGCCCCATGCATAACTGGCATTAGATGTTATCAGAAATTTAGTTTTTTTGATGAGTTCTGCAGCTGTTTTGAAAGTTGACTGTTTTATTGTACAATATGGAAAAACATCACCTGCACTGATATCACCATTCATTCATCAGAAAGTGCTGGGGAGCTGTAAAGCTCATGGTGGGGACATGCATTTCCAAAATTCTAATTTTCCTCAGAAAGCTTGAAGATGACCATTAACAACAAATACCACCAGTTGTCTTCCTTACGATGACAAGATCACTGGTTCATTTTACAGGAAATGCAAGTCCTCAAGTCTGAATAAGCAAAATGATTCCATCAGCTGTTCCTCCAGGTGAAAATAGCCTTCCATGGAAAATGCTCACGGTCCAGCCAACAGATGCTTTTCCATGACCAGAACAGCTTCTGTGAGCAGTGCAAGTCTGTGCAGATTTCTGTTTCCTCGTGCAGACTCATAAGACAACATAGACTCAGGGTCAAATTTAATACAATTAGGCTTTTTGTTTTTTATCCAGGCTCAAATAAAACTGGAAGCTACAAGTGTCTTGTGTGTGCTGTTGAAGAATGCATTGACTTCTTGTGGGATTTGGGGCCCTGGCTGTGATTCAGGCTAAGGACGCAGCAATTGTAACCATGACTGCAATAAAAGCTTTGACCTTTGGGCTTCTTGGAAGGTGTCTCAGGGACACCCCCTGGAGAACCACACCCCTGTTTCTTGGGCATGGGGTCGCTTTGCCCTCACAGGCGTGCCAGGACAGGAGTTGGGTTGCTGGGTGGCTGACAGGGATGTTTTGCCTCATCTGTGACCTGTCCTGATTGTCCCACATTCCACTGGGAGGGTGGGGCTCCCCTCCACAGGAAACCTCTAGAGAGAAGCTTCTGCCTAATAAATAAGCAGGAAGCACTGGTGCCACGATGAGGAGAGTGGGACATCCCTTCTGCCCACCCCAAGGGGCAAAGAGCAGCTGAGTACTATTGTGAGCTACCTGTGTCTGAAAGGCTTCTCTCCATAATTGAGGTGTGTGCTCATGTGTGTGCATGTGTGCATATGAGTGTGTGCATGTATGCCTTAGTGTGTGTGTGTGTGTGTTCACACCTAAGAGTGTGTACATGTGTGTGCATATATGCATGTGACTGTGGGAATATGTGCATGCATGTCGCCGTGTGTGCATGCATGTTCACACCTAAGAATGTATACATGTGTGTGCACATGTGCTTGTGAGTGGGGGAATGTGTGCATGCATATCTCAGCATATGCATGTGTGTTCACACTTAAGAGTGTATACATGAGTGTGCACATATGCATATGACTGTGGGAATGTGTGCATGCATGTCTCAGTGTGTGCATGCATATTCACACCTAAGAGTGTATACATGAGTGTGCACATATGCATGTGAGTGTGGGAATGTGTGCATGTATGTCTCAGGGTGTGTGTGTGTTCATACCTAAGAGTGTATATGTGAGTGTGCACATAAACATATGAGTGTGGGAATGTGTGTATGTATGTCTGAATATATATGCATGGGCATGTATTTAAATGTATGTGTACAGGTGCATGTATCTGTATGGCATTGTACATTGAATGTGTGCATGCATGTGAGTATGTGTACATGTATACACTTAGAAATCTAGAAGGCAGTAACATTGTCCTCTCTTGTCCCAGGTGTGAAGACACAACCTAACCACACAAGGGTGTCCACTCTTCCCTTGGCCCCCACGTGCAGCCTACCAGCTGCATGAGCATACTAATGCCCCCTAATCAAGTTTTCCTAAGCTAGGAAACCCCTTCTGTCCTTGACTTCTCTGGTGACTCAAACCGGACGAGTTTGGTGAGAAGTGATGTAAACTCAAAATAGCCATGGAGTCTTGGTACAGGCCAAGTATGTGGGCTCCTTTGGGTGCCCTGACTGTTGTGGTTATTAACAATAGTCTGTGTGGGTTGTGGGGTTCAACCCATCCCTGCAGCTACCAGTGGGCTCTTCACATCCCTTGGCCTGTACAGCTGCTTTGGAGCCCACAAACACTCGCTCTGTTGTGTTTCTCTTGATGGTGGTGGGTAAGGGGGCCAGGATGAGGGTGTGAAGGGAGAGGCATCAGCTCTTGGAAGCTCCCCCATTGCCAACCCTGCAGTGGCTGTTCCCAGAGCTATCCCAGAGCTGGGACTCATCCCATTGTCTCCATCAGTATACACACAAAAACAAATGCCCAGCTTGGCTTGGCCCTCTCCCAGAAGGACTGGGAAGTACTCTCATCTTATACAGAAAGGTTAGCAGTGGGCTGGTACCCAGACCGGGAGAAAGGTTGTTTGGGGCTAAACAACCTGGCAACAATAAGGAATTCTATTTTCTTTTAAGACAAAAAGCCCTGAGCAGTAATTGACAGTGTTGTTTTTGGAACATATAAGCTATTTTTACTGCACCTAAAAGAAAATAGACATTCTCTCTCTTTTGCAAAAATACCATTGTTCTGTTTCTGTGGACCATTGTTCTGTTTCTGTGGACCTCCCTGGACATAGGTCTGTCTGTAAACACAGTCATCTGCATTCCTGTAAACCCAGATGTCACCAAGGGTGAAGCCTGGAACACTATCCTTGCGTGGGTGGGCCCTGAAGGGCCTGGGACAGCTTCTGTAGCTGGGGATATTGGACTAGAAGATGGAGGAGCCAGTGGGAATCACTCATTAGCTCCCCCTGCAGGAACAGGGTCTAGGCATGATGGGAACAACCACAAGTTCTTGGAGGTTGCCAGTGGAAATTGAACGGAACCCTAAGCATTTCCCTTGTGACTCTGGGACTCTGAGAGTAGGTACAAGTGTCTCCCACTCACATGGAGTGAAGGTGACCTTTGCAAAAACGGATCTCAGAGGGGAATGAAGTTAACTCTCAAACATGCACTCCCTCCACCCTGGCATTTGCTGCACACCATCCTTGGGCTCCAGCTGAAGTTCACTGGCTCTGTGGATAAGAAAAGAGATGCGCAAATGGCATAGAGGCAGGGAAACCCAGAGGCCCTGCCCAGGCATGGTCCACCACTTGGCTGCTTGGGGTGCATGCTGCTGGGAAGGGGATATTCTCAGGTGGTCACCGGTGTCCAGTGGTAGAATTCCCATGGTCTGTGGGGAAGATCAGAGCTCAATTCTTGGCCAACGCATCTCTTGGCCAGTCATCTCCCATCTGTCAGGGGAGGCCTGTGTGTGGTGATGATGCTGAACAGACTCTTCAGTGGAGCTTCCAGACTAAGAAGGTCTAGAAAGGCCCAACATTTGATCCACTCCAGGACATGGGGATGGCACAGGAACAATGTGCTGTTCCACAGTGCATGAACAAGGACACTATGAGGCAGCAGCTGCAGCAACAACAAAGAAGCCCTGGGATGGTTTGGGTGGAAGAACTGTAGAGGTGCTTGACCAGGTAGTCCACAAAGATCTTCAGGCTTCCCACCCTCTCTGCTGCCTGAAACAGTGGAGACACTGAGGTGTGTTAAGCTCACCTGTGGGCATCATAGAACCAGGCGGGGGACAAACTTACTCAGTTCCTACAGAGACAGGTTTGTTTGCAGAGAGAAGGACAACCTAAACTTCCTAGCTGTGAGTAGCATATCCCCCAGTATGTGGGTTGTGAACAAAATCGCTATGTATGTCTGTGTGTGCTTGTGTGTACCTGTGCATGCAAGTGTATGAATGTGTTGAGTGTGTGCACATATGTGGATGTGAATGTGTTGAGTGCGGGTACGTATGTGGGTGTGCATGTGTTGTATGTGTGCACATATTGGGTGTGCATGTGTGTGAATGTGTTGTGTGTGAGCATGCATGTGGGTATGCATGTGTGTACTTTGTGTGTGTCTGTCCACATTTGCCTATGTGTACATGCGCGAGTGTGCATGTGTGTGCCTATGTGTATAAGTTTCAGTATGAATATGTGGGCATAAGTGTGTAGGTGTGTGAATGTGAGGGTGAATGTCCATGTGACTCTGTGTGAGTATGTGTACAAGTGCACATGTGTGTGAGCACTCACAGGTGTATAAGAGTGTGTCTGTGAGTGCATGTCTGTGTGTGTATGTGTGTGTGTGCGTGCGGTGGGGAGTGGCCCATGGTGAGAAGAGAGAATTCTCTCCACCGGCTCACCTGATCTCCTTTATTAGACACGTCTGAGCAGGAGGGCTGCAGGAGGGAACAGACAGAGCCGGGATGACAGCTCCATGGATAGTGGGCTGTGGAGGCATGTCCCGACTCCCAGCACTGCAGCTCAAGTGAGAGCAAACCCTAACTTGCAGCCGACTTCACTAGCCATCTTTCAAAAAGAGACATTTTCCTACTGGGAGGAAAACAGAAAGGGCCTGGGAGGAAGGAATCACTGGGGGAAGAACCTCCAGGTCTTCACCACAGCACCAACATTTTGCTGAAGTGTTGTCACTTGTGAAGGGGTGTGCTGTCTTTGTAAACCTGGGTCTTCTCCCAGGAAGTCTGCAAGTTCAGGTTTCTGCCCATTTCCCATTGGAAGGTATCACCTAGGCTCTCCCAGGGTTTCCAGAACCCAAGAACAAGGATTGAATGATGGGCACAGTGAGGACCACAGTGTTCGACCATCTGGCTGTCTCTCTCAGAAACATGAGGGCAGAGGGTGTGGCTTTGGCAGGGATGGTGGGTATACACTTGGGTTGTCCATGGCACCTGTGCACACAGTTTCAACTCATCCTCACCACCACGTAGGCAGGTATGACTATCACCGTTTTGCTGAGAGGGGCTGTGGCAGGGAAGGAGGGAGAATTCAGACCAAGACTCCTCTCTGATATGCCTGCCCTGAATCTTCATATCTGTGTGCTCTGTGTACCGAACTACTAGGTCAGGATGGGGAGTCTGGTCATCCCCTGACCAACACAATCAGAAAGATGCCAGAGTGGTGGGTGCATATGGGAATGCAGGAAGAGCTGGAGGTTTCTGGTTCTAGGACAGGCAGGGAAGAGTTCATCTGTTCTTCCTCATTTACCTGTAGTATGCTGAATTCCTGCCATACTTTTCCAAGACAGATCTGTTTGTTCTTCTGGTGTTGTGTTGTTGTTAAGTGCCTGTATAGCATTTGCTGGGTTTGAACCACTGACATTGTGGTTAGCAGTCAAGTGCTTATCCTACAATACCACACCAGGACACCATTCTTCTGGTAGTCCATGGTCTAGTCAGTATTCTTCACCAACACCACTAATCAAAGGCATCAGTTCTTTGGTCTGCCAGAAGAACAAACTTAGAATAAGTGCAGTCAGAATGATTCTTAGAAGTGAGGATGGAGAGACCTTGTCTTCCTTACTTTGGACATGTGATTGGGGGAGACCAGTCCGTGGCATAGGACATCATGCTTGGAAAAATAGAAGGTCAATAAAGAATAGGAAGACCTTCAGAAAGATGGATTGTCATAGTGGCTACATCAATGAGCTCAGACTTAGGAATGATGTGTGAGGATGTGCAGGACCAGGCAGTGTTTCCCTCTGTTCCACATGGGGTCTCTGTGATTCAATGGTACCTGAGAACAATAACATGCTGAATTTGGCATCATGAAGATTTACTCAACAACATAATCTAGTTAGAAAGAGGAAGGAAGAGTGGCAAAGGTCCAAGCCTTCCCCATACAGAGCCCTCATCCAAGTCCAGCAGAGGAGTTTGCTGGGGTTCCTGCTCTAGAAGTTCATCCAGCCCCATAAAGCCATAGCTAATTAGTGCAAACTTGGTTAATACCACAAAGCACTGCACAGAGCATTGGACCAGAGGACACAGGTCAGAAAGGCTTTTGGGAGAAGGGTGTTGAAGGGGAGCTTGTAGATTAGGGAGTGTACAGATGGACAGAAAAGAAGTGGGACACAAGCAGAGAGACACCGACCACAGAAGAAATCTCCTTATAACTTCCTTATCATAGAAGACATCAGAAAGACAAAGACATTGTTTTAAGAAAAAATGAGGGAACTTCTAGCAAAATAGTGGACTAGACAGATGCACTAGATGGACTCGCTACAACAAAGATCCGAGAAACAAAGTAAAACAGACACAGATGAAAATTCTGGCACCTGGAAATTCAGAAAAAAGGTTAGATAGTTGGATGGACTGCTTGTTGGGAGGTGAGGTCTAGCAGGGATGATGAGACCGGGAGACTCACTGGTGAACGGCTGGCCAAACGACACTCCACCATCTTATGATCAGCTTTGGCAGCAGAGGGATGGCTGGAAGAGCAGATTCAAGCAGGTGACGGGAAAGGTGTGATTTCGTCTTTTTCCCCATGCTTCCCTAGTGGTCAGAAGTATGGCCAGCTCCCACCCTCATCCACCCCCAGCATAGACCCTTCTCTCTGTGAGTTTGGAGCCACGTAATTGGAAGCCAAGCCAACATGAGGTGAGGACCAGTTGCTCCAGTTTTGTGGTGCCACTTTGGTGCCTGGATTCAGGTATGTTTGATTCCAGACCTACCAAGCCCACAGAGCCACCAGGCCAGCATTTAAACAATTACACTGATTCCAGCATCCCTATGGTCTTAACAGACACTGAAACCAACTCCATCAAGGGTCTTCACAAATTACATCAGGATTGAGTCCCCTGAGCATAGATAACACTTAAGCCAATAGAAGCTCCATCTAGGACCAGGAATTCTGTTGTCACATCCCTTCCACAACCATCTTGTGGGTTCCTTGGATTGCAGGATCTCCCAAGATTTCTCCCCTCTGGGTCCAACAACTACATTGCTTGGCTTTACAAATACGACAACCCCACAATGTCCCAGAGACAACAGACAATTTAGCTTACACGAAGAAACAAGAGAGAATGGCTCAAACAAATGACCAAGATGCAGAACCAGAAAATGTTTCTCAGGAAGAAAAGGTAATGAAGATAACTAAAAAAGAATTCAAAATAATGATAATTTGATGTCGTCGAAGGATTGATTGAAAGATAGAGGAAAACAAGGAGAACATAATAAAGACTTTAGAAGAATTCAAGAAAACACTACAAAAACAAATAGACAAAGTAAATGAAATTTTTGAAGCAGTAATTAGAAAAACTGCAATTAGAAATCCAGAAGATTAATACTTAGATTTCGGAAATAGACAATAAATTGAAAGGCAAAGGTGTAGATGTGAAGCAAAGGAAGCCCAAATTTGTGAATCTGAGGAGAGATCTCTCAATACTAGTATGCTAGGAGAACAGTCAGAAAAAAAAAAAAAGAAAAAAATCCTAAGAAAGGCTAAGAGTTATGTGGGACACCATGAAGAGAAACAACTGATGGGTGATCAGAAATCCAGAACAGGAAGACACAAGCAAGAGAAAATTGTCAAAGAGTTGTTGGAAGAAGCTAAACAAACTCCAATCAGGATAGAGCCCAAAATAAAATCACCCAGACATATCATAACCAAACTTTGAAATTCAAAGACAAAGAAAGAATCCTGAGAGAAGTTCTGGAAAAATGAAAAGTTACCTACAAAGGAGAACCAATAAGACTAGGATCCAAGTTCTCAGCAGAAACCTGGCAGAAATGATATATGCAAAACTCTGGGGGGGAAAATTGCCAACCAAAAATCATATATCCAGCATACAAGTTTCCTCACATACAAGGGTGAAATTATAACATTTCCAGAAAAACAGAAATTAAAAGAGTTTGTAATGACCACACCAACTTTACAAAAAATGTTAAAGGGTGTTCTTTAGACTAAGAACTAACAATCGCAGACAACAAAATGAGGTTATCATACATGACATCACCACCCAGAACTCAATCCAGATATAGAAGTATTTCTGGTAACTTAGTGGTTACGAGTTGGGCTGCGAACCACAAGGTCAGCAGTTTGAAACTACCAGCTGTTCCGAGGGAGAAAGATGAGGCTTTCTGCTCCCGTTTTACAGCCTTGGAAACCCTGTACAGGGTCACTATGAGTCGGAATCGACTCCACGGCACATAACAATGACAACAAAGTAAAACAAGCCTACAAGACTGAAAATAAGGAACCAGAGATATCAATGTATTATGGAGCCAACTACAGAGTAGAAAGAGGGAATAGTGTAGACAGAGAACTTCCAAACAACAAGGAAGTCAGATAGATTTCAAGATAAAACAGATAGTTTAGTGCAGGGAAAAAACTAATAGACTACAGGGTAAACTCAAAGGAAAATAATACAAAATAAACCAAGTAAAAGATTCAGTAAACATTAACACAACAGAAATGAAAATGACAAGAAAACACACGAACAAAATGAAGTCAGCAGCACCACACAAATACACACACACAGAAACATGACAATAATCAATTCATTCCTGTTGATAATTACATCGAGTGTAAATGGGTTAAATGTACCAGTCAAGAGCCATAAAGAGCAGAAAGGATAAGAAAACTGGATCCTTCAATATGCTGTCTACAAGTGACATATCAAAAACTGGAGACAGCCTCAATGCCCAGCAACAGAAGAATGGCTAAACAAACTGTGGTACATACACACAATGGAATTCTACAAAACACTGAAGGACAATGGTGCATCTGTGACACACCTCACAACACAGCTGAACTTGAAGGACATGATGCTGAGTGACGTTAGGCAAGCACAAAAAGACAAACATTGTATGAGACCAATGTTATGAAAAGTTGTTTATTTGGTTTTTTAAAAGATTTTCTTGATAAAGGAAATAAACTGTGATGGTTATGGGGAGGTACGGGGGAAGTTAAAATTATTCATGTGCTGGAGGGTAGATACATGTTACCATAAATGGCATGCAGGGAATATACAACAAGAGGGAAGTTAACATAGGAAAGATGAAGATACAGGGAGCCTGGGAGGAGGCCAAAAGTTAAAGTGAATAGAGGTAAAGGGTGCTAACTTTTGATACATGGAGGTGGTTACAACCATGTAATGAAGCAAAGTATGTGATTTGTTGAATGTAAAACTGATGATCTGCTCTATAAACCTTCGCTCAATTCACAATAAAAAGTTTTTTAAAAAGTAAAAAGAAAAAAATTGATTTTGCCATAGACTGTTTGCTACATAGCAGTTGCCATCAAGTTGGTTCTGACTCATGGTGCCTCCAAATATGTCAGAGTAGAACTGTGCTCCACAGGGTTCTCAGTGGATGATTTTCCATAAGTAGATCCCACTCATGGTACCCCTGTGTGTGTCAGAGTAGAACTGTGCTCCACAGAGTTCTCAGTGGATGATTTTTCATAAGTAGATCCCACTCATGGTACCCCCGTGTGTGTCAGAGGAGAACTGTGTTCCACAGGGTTCTCAGTGGATGATGTTTCATAAGTAGATTTCACTCATGGTGCCCCGTGTGTGTGAGAGTAGAACTGTGCCCCACAGGGTTCTCAGTGGATGATTTTTCATAAGTAGATTTCACTCATGGTGCCCCGTGTATGTGAGAGTAGAACTGTGCCCCACAGGGTTCTCAGTGATGATTTTTCATAAGCTGATTCCACTCATGGCGCTCCTGTGTGTGTCCGAGTAGAACTGTGCTCCATAGGGTTCTCAGGGGCTGATTTTTCATAAGTAGATTCCACTCATGATGCCCCCTTTTTTGTCAGAGTAGAACTGTGCTACATAAAGTGTTCAATGAATAATTTTTTTGGCAGTAGCTTACCAGAACTTTCTTTCCAAGTGTCTCTGGGTCCGCTTGAACTGCAGACTTTTTCCAGTTAGCAGCTTGGTGTGTTAATTGCCTGCGCTACTCAGGAGCTTGCTTTGTAAGGCCTCTAAGGAACCAGTGAACCTTACATTAATATTAAAAATCCACTGTCTTGAGTGGCTTTTTTTGGACAGCATAGAGCTTCCCCATAGGGTTTCCAAGGCTGTAAATCTTCACAGAAGCAGACTGCCACATCTTTCTTCCGACAGAAATACTAGTGAATTAAAACGTGTGCTTTCTTTACTGCTAATTTAATGTCATTTTGATATAGAGCATAGAGCCACCAACCTCAGATGTTGTGGTTACTGATATTGCATGTTTGACAGCACTTAACAACAACAACAACATGGTAGCTCCCTGGCATCTTTTGCTAATTTCATTTTGGTTAATTGAATCCATTCAGGTTAAATTATTCCTTTTCTGTTTGTGTGCAGTGCCTTGCATTTTATAAAGCCCTGTCTCACACATGTCTAATTTAATACAATGTGTATACCAGCAGCATTGTAAGGAATATGAAGAAGGGCAAGGTAACCTGGACCTGGACCAAGAAGCAGTTGTTTGAACATAACATGGGAACACTGAATGTTTCAAATTTTAAAAAGGTGTATGAAAAGATTGTATTCTCTCACCATACTTATTCAACCTGTATGCTGAGCAAATAATCCAAGAAGCTGGGTTATATGAAGAAAAACTTGGCATCAGGATTGGAGGAAGACTCATTAACA
>NW_006408614.1:11686229-11689815 GCF_000296735.1 Chrysochloris asiatica | reverse complement strand
TCATGTTTGATAAGGTGGAGGGTCAGAGAAAAAGAAGAAGACCTCCAACGAGATGGATTGGCCAAGTGGCAGCATCGATGGACTCAAACGTGGCAACAGTAGTGAGGTTGGCCCAGGATCAGGTAATGTTTCGTTCTGCTGTGCATAGTGTCACTATGGGTAGGTGCACCTAACAACAACAACAAAAGTTACCTGACCAATCCAAAATAACCCAATTGTGGTATATTGTAACGCCACCCGCAAACACCCTGTATCCTGTCTAGTTTGAGACGTCTCTTTCAGGCCCTTTCTCTGTCCCTTTTGTTTCATCTCTGGGGGATCTAAGGAACTTATTTTCTTGTGAAAGGAATAGTCATAGAAGAAACAATAAACAGGGTCCCTACCTTTGAAATGATTACAGTCTAGTGAGAGAGACAAGATTCAAACATGCGAATATTTAAATACCCATAAAGAATATAATAAATATTCAGCAACATGCTAACTGGTGAAAGTCAGCACAGACATCGTTGCCAAATGAGTTATCAATGCAATTGTTTCTACAGATGTTCTGGGTGGGTGGTTGCTCAAGGCTGGATGGGGGGTGACTTTGGACTGGAGCCAACCTTTGTCAGCATGAAGGGAAGAGGAACATGCTTCAGGTGGGTGAAAGGTTGGGGCATGTGTGATTCTGAAACAGCAAGGGGGAGGGGGGAGGGCCATTGAGTGACACACTGTGGAGCAGAAAGGTGAGCAGAGACAGGTGAAGCAGGGAGTGGAGACAACAGAGGCACATCTCAGAACCTCATAAGAGATTTCAGTTGTAGGCTACCTACCTTCAAGGTAGGGATGTGGGGACCCCGATATTAAGGTGCCAAGAAAAATCCATTTACCAGAAAGGTAGGGGAAAGGATGAGATTCAGATCTCAAGCTTGCAAGGATTGTGTCCGAGTGGGCAGCTGTATTAAGGGAGGGACAATGAAATCCATCACATGATGAATAACCACTGACTGTCCATGGTCAAGTGGAGGCACAGGCCAGCATGGCCAGAGTGCATTTTGAGGGATCCTAGGAGAAAGGAGGACTAAGGTGCACCTGATCCCAGACATGGTAAAGCTGGACAGTAAATAAGGAAGACTGTAGAAGAACTGATGCATGCGAGTTATGGTGTTGGTGGAGAATATTGAAAATACCATGGACTGCCAGAAGAACAAACAGATCTGTGTTGGAATAAGTGTAGCCAGAATGCTCCTCGGAAGCCAGACATATTGTCAAAAGGGACCAGTTATTGTAGAGGATCTCATGTTTGGTAGGGTGGAGGGTCAGAGAAAAAGAGGAAGATCCCCAGCGAGATGAATTGGCACAGTGGCAGCATCAATGGGCTCAAGCGTAACAAAGACTGTGAGGCTGTCCCAGGACCAGGCAGTGTTTCATTCTGTTGTGGATAGGGTCGCTATAAGTCAGTACAGATTCGATGGCACCTAAAAACAACAATAACAATGAGCAAATTATTGAATGATGCAAAAAGCAACAAAAGACAATGGAAAGAATCACAGAATTATTCTACCATAAAGAAATGGTCAATATTCAACCATGTCAAGAGGCATCAATAATCGATGATACTGAAGGAAGAAGTCCAAAGTGCACTGAAGGCATTGGCAAAAAATAAGGCTCCAGGAATTGACAGAATACAAAATTGAAATAGTTCAACAAATTGATATTTCACTTAACAACAATGGCCCAGGAACAGGCAATGTTTTGTTCTGTTGTGCATAAGGTCACTATGAGTCGACACCGCCTCAATGACACATAACAACAACAAAGGAGAAATGAACCAGGAAGAATGGAGTGAGATCAGGTTCGTATGTGGGTGGATAGTCAGAGATTTCGAGATTTACAAAGGAAGTGAAGAGAATACAAGGTGCTGTTCACCAGAGTCCACCTGAGATGCACAGGGAGAACTGAACAGGTGAGCTCCCAAGAGGTGACAGGAGAGTAAGAGAAAGCCAACATGGAGCTCAGGGAGGACTTGAGAGGTGATCAGGGTAGTGGGCATACAAAGCCCTAAGAATAACAGTTTCATGGTGTAAAGGAAGAACAGCAGATGGTGGGAGAGCTGGGAAGGAAGGACATGGTCTGAAGATTAAGTACTAGGTCAACATTGCTGAAGGCCTTGAAGTTTCACTGTGGTGGCAACAATCCATTCTTCTTTAGCACTGCCTCGAGCTGCAATATTGAAGGACTTTATGGGAAAACTATTGAACGACACAAGATGCATCAAAAGAAGATGGATGGAGCACACAGAGTCACTGTACCAAAAAGAATTGTCCAGCATTAATCCATTTCAAGAAGTAGCAGAAAATCAAGAAGTGATGGTATTGAATGGAAACGTCCAAGCCACATTAAAGGCACTGGCAAAAATCAAGACTCCAGGAATTGATGGCATACCAACAGACATGTTTTAGCAAACATTTTAACAAATTGATGCCTTTGAATTATAGTGTAGATGATAGCATGTTTATGCCAAGAAATTTGAAAGACAGCTACCTGGCCAACCGGTTGGAAGAGATCTATATTTGTGCTTATTCCAAAAAAAGATGGTACGATGAAGTAATGAAATGACTGAACAATACTTTCAATATTACATACAGGTAGAATTTTGCTGAGTATAATTCAAAAGCAATTGTAGCAGTTTATCAGTAAGGAGCTATCAGAAATTCTAGGTGTATTCAGAAGAGGAGGACATAGAATAAAGGCTATCATTGCTGACATCTGATGATTCTTGGCTGAAGGCAGAGAATACCTGTGTTTTATTGACTATGCAAAAGCATTCAACTGTGTGGATCATAGCAATGTATAGATAACATTATGAAGAACATTCAGAACACTTAATTGTGCTCATAAGTACATAGACCAAGAAACAGTCATTTGAACAGAGCAAAGGGATACAGTGTGGTTTAAAATCAAGATTGTGTCTTTCACCGTGCTTATTCAATATGAATGCTGAGCATACAATCTGAGAAGCTGTACTATATGAAGAAAAACACGGCATCAAGATTGAAAGAAGACTCATTTGTAATTTATGATTTGCAGATGATGCAACTTTCCTTGCTGAAAGCATAGAGGACTTGAAGCACTTAACTGAGGAAGATCCAAGACTATAGCCATTAGTATGGATTATACCTCAACACAAAGAAAATAAAAATCCTCACAAAAGAACCAATAAGCTACGATAAATGGAGAAAAGATTGAAGTCACTAAGGATTTCATTTTACTTGGATCCACAATCAATACTCATGGAAGCTGCAGTCAAGAAATCAAATGACAAATTGCATTGAGCAGATAAATATGCTGCCAAAGACTTCTTGAAAATGTTAAAAACCAGCAATGTCGCTTTGAGGACTAAGTTGCACATGGTGCAAGCCATGATATTTTCAGTTGCCTCATTTGCATGTGGAAGCTGGGAATGAATAAGAAAATGCAAAGAAGAATTTATGCCTTGAAATAATAGTGTAGATGATAGCACGGACTGTTAGAAGAATTTATGCCTTGAAATAATAGTGTCGATGATAGCACGGACTGTTAGAAGAATTTATGCCTTGAAATAATA
>NW_006408614.1:11683994-11686129 GCF_000296735.1 Chrysochloris asiatica | reverse complement strand
GATGATAGCACGGACTGTTAGAAGAATTTATGCCTTGAAATAATAGTGTCGATGATAGCACGGACTGTTAGAAGAATTTATGCCTTGAAATAATAGTGTAGATGATAGCACGGACTGTCAGAAGAACAAACAAATCTGTCTTGGAAGAAGTACAGCCAGAATGTTCCTTAGAAGCCAGGATGCTGAGATTGTGTCTCATGTACTTTGGACATGTGATCAAGAAGAACCAATCTGGAATACCTAAAAGGGGAACTAGAACTTTCCCAATGAAAGAGGCTTCTTGCAGAGCCCTTGTAGTGTATAAGACCTTAGGTGGAATCCTGAGCTCCATCCATAATCTTCTGAGGTGGGAAATTTCCACTTGAAAAGACAAGCAGACCAGTCTGGAGCAGCTAGAGGAACAGAGGATAGTTTTTGAAGGAAAGAGCAGCATGAAAAATCAAAAACAAAAACAGCTGTCTGACTGACTACTATGAGAACAAGTAAGTTGTTTGCAGGGCAAGGCAAGAAATCAAATCCCTTCAGGGCAAACCTCCTTCCAAGTCTGAAACTCAAAGGGAATACATGAGCAGGCATGTAATCTTGCTGACAACCACGATGGTCTACCGATAAGGGAAAGTGGGGGTAAAGCAGCAATGAAGCTGTGGGCTGAGTCTGACCATGTTCAATAAACTCCTGTCAATCTGGAGTGAGACCTGCGGTCTCCTGAGCCCATGGACAGGGACATAGCCACAGAGGACTAGAGCAGAGAGTGAAGTGTCCAGCTGATATGAAATGAGGGGAGATGCACAAGAATGCCCATACTTGCAGATAGTACTCATTTGACCTCACTTCAATGGCTAGATGATCAGTACTCGACTAGAGGAAGAAAGAAGAGGGAAAAAACCATAATCCACTACAATTTGATGAACTTGACCTATACTTACGTATGTAGTAGTTTAAAAGAGGGAACGAATCTTCACAGCAAGGATCATTCCCATCCCTTCTGTGCACACGGTTGGCAGGGATGGGCAACTTAGCCATTAACTACCTAAAATGGGGAGGGGGGGAGCTATAAAGGCATGAACTGACTGGCTTACAAGTTTTCAAGAGGAAGTTTAGTTTCAGAGGGTGTGGGGGAAAGTAGAATCTCCACTGAGTGGTTTTCAACCTGTCTAGATGGGACTGGTGAAAGGAGAAGGGGATAAAACGCTTATGATTCAATAGCGAATAATTGTTATCAGGACTGATTGTGATTGTAATGTTAAGGTAGACATTTTGTAACAAAAGGAGGGGAGTGGTTGATCTTGCAGTCCAGGAGCAGAGGGCCCTGGGACCATCAAGGGAGAAGAGCAGAGTGTCAGACCCTATCCAGAGAAGCATGATGCCAGAGATGGAGGCAGAGACGATGACATGGAGAGACAGAGTGGCTGGGGACTCTGGACTCAGGGATGGAGAGGGGCTGTATGCTGATGGCCATGGGTGCAGGTTGTGGAGTATACCCTTTGGTTGTTTGAAAGGTTATGTATTCCTGAGTGCTTTGGTGTACATTCCAAAAACAAAAACAAAATTCAGAGGGAATAGAAGCAAATACTGTTGAATGATGATGCATAGAGGGGATTGTAGTCATTGCAATGAAATGAAATACGATTGGATGAGTGTAAAGCTGATGTTCTCCCAACAAGATGGACTCACACAGAGCAAGGTATTTTGAGGATGGTGCAGGACAAGGTGGTATTTTGTTCCATTGAATACAGGGTCACTGTGAGTCAGAAGAGACTCAACAGCCCCTAAAATAAATGGTATTCCATAGCATGGAATACCACAATTGGTCATTTCCAATTTTTATTATTTTGAATAAAGCTGCTACAAATATTCTTATTCCATTTTTGTATGGGCATAGTTTTAATTTCTCTAAGATAAAGACCCAAGAGTGTAGTTCCCGTACTGTTCAGTATTTTCAGAGTAAAATTCTAAACTATTTTCCAGTATGTCTATAATATTTTACATTGCCACCAACAGCACATGAGTAACTCAATTTTTCTGCATCTTTACCAGAATTTGGTATTTTCACTATTTTTTATTTTTGCCATTTTGATCTTGTTTTTAGTTGCTGTCCATCCAATTCCGATTTATGGCAATCCCATGTTGCTTGA
>NW_006408614.1:11646260-11682653 GCF_000296735.1 Chrysochloris asiatica | reverse complement strand
CAAACAGCCACCACTCGTCTGTCTGTCGTGCTGTGGTGGTTTGAGTTGCTGTGATTCTGAGGGGTATGCCACTGGTGTTTTAAATAACCAGCAGGGTCACCCATGGTGGACAGGTTTCGGATGAGCTACAAAACAAAGACAGACTAGAAAGAAAGAGTGACAAACTACTACTGAATTGCTAGTCACTGAAAACTCTATGAATAGCAGAGAAACATTAGTCATTAGAGAAATAAAAATATACGAGTCCTGGTGTGGTGCTGTGGATTAATACGCTGGACTGCAAAGTAGATTTGAACCACAAGTCAGTGGTTCAAGCTCACCAGCTGCGTCTCAAAACCCCATACAGGGTTGTTATGGGTTGGAAGGGACTCAATAGCACTTCACAACAGCAATGACTAATACGGAGCACCGTGGCTCCATAGGATATATATTAGACTGCAAACAATAAAGTCAAAGGTTTGACCCCACCAGCCACTCTGCAGGAGAAAGATGAGACTTTCTGCTCCCACAAAGATTTGGTGTAGCACTGTAGGATAAGCATTGGACTGCTAACCACAGGATCAGCAGTTCAAACCCACCAGCCATTCTTTGGAAATCCTATACAGAGTTGCTCTGAGTTGGAACTAATTTGATGGCACTTCACAACAACAGCAAACTTTGTAATGTCGGAAGAAATTGTAGTGAAGTTTCGGTTTTACGGATATTGATGATGTGTGTCTTCTCTTTTTTAAAAAAAATTTTATCTGTCTTGCTAGAGATTTAAAACTTTTACTGATTTTTTTTTTTTCAAAAGCACCAACTTTTTGTTTTATTAATGCTGTCTGTTGCTTTCCTATTTTCAATTTCTGTGGTTTATGCTCTTTAATCCTGGTGACACAATGGCAAAATGCTTGACCACTAACTGAAAGGTTGGCAATTAGAAACCAGCCATGTCCTCGTGGGAGAAAAATTTAGGGATGTGCTTCCCTACAAAGATTAAAGTTAAAGTTCCATGGAGTCGCTTCCGACCCATAGTGACCCTGAACAGGGTTTCTGAGGCTGTATATCTTTACGGGAACAGAAAACCTCATCTTTCTCCCGCAGAGCAGCTGGTAGTTTTGAACTGCTGACCTTGCGGTTTGCAGCCTGATTCATGACCACTACGCTACCAGAGCTCCTTTCCCTACAGGGATACAGCCTAGAAAACAGCATGGGGCCCTTCAAGTCTGTCACATGTGATTGCTATGCGTCTAAGCTGACTTGATGGTACCTAACAGCAATGTTCTTTCTTTCTTTAAACTTGCTTGACTTTATTTGTCGCTCATTTTTCCAGATTCTTGAGGTAAAAATTAAGACTATTGATTTAAGACGCTTCCTCTTTTCTCATGTAAGCATTTTCATGCTATAAGTTTCCCTGCTAATACTGCCTTAGCAGCATTCCACATGTTTTGATATGCTATGTGTTCCTTCAGTTTTATGCATTTTTGTATTTCCAGCAATATCATTGAATCCCATGTGAGTAAAGATTTACCAAAGATAATACAAAAAAGGCTGCAAGTATACATTGACAGAGAACTTTCAGAGGTTTAAGCTGGATTCAGAAGAGGATGTGGAATGAGGGATATCATTGCTGATGTCAGATGGATCTTGGCTGAAAGCAGAGAATATCAGAAATATGTTTCTCTGTGCTTTATCGACTACGCAAAGGCTTTTGATTGTGTGGATCATGACAAGCTATGAACCTGGCCTACCAGGAGAGTGTACAGAACTTCCCTAACCCAAGAATACTCAATAAACTGTGGGCTGCCAGAAGAGCAAAGAAATCAGTCTTAAAAGAATTACGACCACAATGCTCTCCAGAAGCAAGAATGTTGAGATTTCTTCTGGCTTACCCAGAACACTTCATTGGAAAGACCAGTTGCTAGAAAGGGATATTACATGAGGGGGCTTCAAAAAGTTCATGGAAAAAGTAGAATTTAAAGATAATGGAAAATTTCTACAAAATTTGGAAACCCCTTTATATCTGATAAAGTAGAGAGTTGGAGAACCTGAGGGAAACCCTCAGTGAGGCACAATAGCCAATGGATTCAAACATACCAGTGATCATTAGGATGGTGCAGGACTGGACAACATGTTGTTCTATCACACCTGGGGTGGCCATGAGTCAGAGCCAGTGGAACAACAGCAAACAATAACAAACAAGGTTAAGAAGTTGTTAAGGGAAAGGACCATGAGAAAACCTGAGGACTATTAAGACAATCTTGACCATGGAATCTCAGGAGTTTAGAGGAAGAGGTGAAGAATGAGAGAGAGAAGCCTTCAGGGGAAGCTAAAGGAAGATGCCTAGGTGGGGCAGTATCAGTCTATGGCACCAAGAGACCAAGCCATGCTATGCTTTAGAAAGTTCCAGAACATTTTGCATTCTACCTCCACACTGCATTTCCAGTTATACAGATGATTTAAAAAACTAAACAAAAAACAGACTATCGTTTTTGTTTTTGCAAACCTTCTTCTGGCAAAGGTTTGAAATGCTTGCTTTAATCTGCTTGCGTTGAAAACGGGAGATGAGAGAGAACTTCCTCTTCTCCCTTTCTAATTGACTCTCCACTGGAGGGTAATTAACCTCAAACATGTTTACTGCAGGCGAACTACAGCATCTCTTAGATATAGTAATTTGAAGGATGGGTATATGTTAGATTAAAAACCTTCCTATGTTTGCTATTACCCCGCTCTAAACACGGGGAGGTCCTATATTGAGAATCTCAGATTTGGTATAATTAACTTTTAAGGGCTTGAACCTGTATGAATGTGTAATTTCTTTCTAGAACATTTGGGAGCTATTATGTAGCCCATGATATCATTAACATAATTATCGTCAGCGTTTTACGTCGCAGTTCCTTCTTCATATAGCTGAAGTTGCATGCATAATTGTTTCTCCTGCTTATTGGTCACATTGCATTACTCTGTTCCTCAAAAGCCAGTGATGGTATCCTGTTCCCTGCAGAGTAGAGCCTGTGCTTCTCAGTACAGACCTCCAGGCCTCTAGGGCTGTCTCGTTCTTCCTCTGCCCAACCCTGTGTTCCATCCACACCATCCACAATCATGCCTACCTCTGCAGGAGCTTTTCTGTAGCCTACAACTTGCTCCCTTTCCGTTCCGCTCTTCAGGCCGCACTTTAAGGCAGAGTTCCTGTGCTCCTTCCTGCAGTCAGCCCTCCAGAGTTCACACAGGAGAGGAGGGTCAGGACAGGCCACCAGGGCGGCATCAGGGTGGTGGTAGCTGGAGCTCTGGAAGGGGAAGGCTGAGGTTCTCTAAGGTCTGGCTGGAAAAGAAAGTGGCTCCATTGTCATTGAAGGATCGTGTCCAAGTCCCACTTGCAGCTTTGCTGTGTGGTTAGTCCTGAGGGGGTATCCTCCTATATCCTCCCACAAGAATAAGTTCTCCATGCCCACAGTCATGGTATGAAGCCCGGGGTCTGCCTGCCAGGCACTGTGTCCAGGACCAAGATTACCCTGGGCTGTTTTTTTGTAGAAGAAAAACAAAAATAGTATTGATTACTTGCCTTTGGAAGCATTTTACCAGGACAAACCAGTCTTCTAGTTCGCAATTTTCAGTACTGCTCACTAACAATAACAAAGAAAGAGTTCTTTGGGATTTGGGGGTTGATAGTGCTTATAAGATTAGCCAGTTTTGTAGCTCTGAGATCACAGAGATGCCACAGCTTAGCTAAGATCATGTGGTGCATTGGCTAGAATCAGGGATAGAAGCTGGGACTCTCCATCCTGGGTCTGTTCACATGCTGGGTTGGGTTTGCAACTAGGGTCAGATGGAAGAGCTGGGAAGGGGACTGGGCATAGAGGAGCCACTGTTCGAATGAAGTCTGGGGTCCCTCCTTTGTGCCAATGAGGATGGTGGGGAAGAAGCTCACATATTTCCTCTCCTGGTGCACATGGAGATGGTCACAGAGAGGTGCCCTGATCCCTCACCACCTCCTGATTCTAGTCTAGCTTTTCCCAGTGCCTTGGCCAGCACTTGAGGCAAATCAGCAACCATTCATCTCCCTTTCCCACCCTCCCTCAGTGTGGAGAACATTCCTCTTTCCTTGGGTTAAGCACATTCTAGCAACATGCCTTTTCCCACCAGATATCCAGCAAGTTTTTCCCAAGGCATTGTTTAGACAGTGGCTTTGAACCATACCATTTACAGTCAAATGGCGAGTTGCTTGTTTCTTTGTTTAATGCCCTTAATTTCTGACTCGACTGCTTTTGTCTTTGTGTTACACTTTGTAATCATTTTAATTATAGCTCTTGCACCAACTTTTCATATAAGCTTGTCTCTGACATTTACAGACAATGCAGTTACTTCCATGGCTCAAAAAAATACCATGGCCTCATCTGGCTTCTGGGGGCTCCTTTGGTTAGTTTTCTGGGCATTTAATGTCCAGGAATTAGGGCGTGGGCACCAAAAAGAAACAGAGCTGTTTTTCCAAGATCCTCACTCATTTGGTTTTACTGGCAACAACTGCAAAGAATAAGAGTTTTGTCTGGGGTAGAAGATCAGGCAACAAGAACCAAAAAGGCAAAATGACATTGACACCCTTTCAGTGCCTTCTTCTGAGTATTTGAATTGCCCTGGTGTCTGGGTTTCCTAGTGCTGCTGCTGTAATAGGAATACCAGAAAGGTATTTCTTCACAGTTCTGGAGGCTGGATGTCTTGAGCAGGGTCTTGGACATGCCTACTCCTTCCTCCTTGATGTTCATGATGTTTCTTGGCTCCTTGGTTTATACCAATCCTCACACCCTGTGTGTGTGTGTGTGTGTGTGTGTGTGTGTATCTGTGCCTATTTTTTTTTTTAGAGCTCAGAAGTGACTAGGTTTAGGTTCTACCATACACCAGTATGACCTCAACTTACTGTGTGTTTACATCACATTAGCTTACAGTGTAGGAGGTAATCTTCTCTACCAAAGCTAGCTGATTTAATGTCTTGATTAAGTAAGAACAAATATATCCAGGATTTTAATACACGCTTTGGGGAAAACAATACAATCTATAACAGTATCTTGATAGTGCCTTTGTGCACAGTAGTTTTTAATGTCGATGAAATCCCATGTATTTATCTTTTTTTCTTCTTCTTCTTTTGTTGTTTGTGCTTCTGAAATCAAAATAAGAATTCATTGTCAAACCTGAGGTCAAAAGACCCATGCTGTCTTCAAAGAGCATGATGGCTATAACTCTTATGTTCAAGTTACTGATCTATTTTTAGTTCATTTTTATACATGGTGTGAGGTAAGGGTTCAACTTCATTTTTTTGCTTGTGGATATCCAATTGTTCCAGAAACGTTTGTTGAAGAGAATTGCTACCCAGTTTTTATTGCCACCTTGATGCACTGGTTCCTAATCTTCTCTTCCCAGCACTAAGATACCAGATCATTGTCACCCCCAAAACACTTCCCTGGAGCAGTAGCTCTGGCTTCACACTTTCCTCTCCTACTGTGGAAAGTGTATTGAAGTGCAGAAATCACAGAATGATGTTATTATGGGGATAGGCACTCTGGTTTATTTTTCTATAAAACATAGTCATAAATCTAGTACATTGAATATTCTTAGATGGATAGATAAATGAATAGATGGATATGTAGGTGGATACATGTTTAAGTACCTAGATGGACAGATGGAATAAATCAATAGACAGGTAGATAGATAGATAGATAGATAGATAGATAGATAGATAGATAGATAGATAGATAGACACCATCAAGGCAGTTTGAACTCATGATGCCCTCATGTCGTGGTCATGCATCATCCTCATCATTACTGGCATGGTCTAGTTCATTGTTGCAATTATGCCAATCCATCTCATCAGGGGGTTGCTCGCTCTTAGCAGCCACCTACTTCTCCAAACATGATGCCATCCTCTAGTTACAGACCCCTCCCAATGGCGTGTTCAAAGAGAGAGAGACAGACAATTCTCTGTTGTGTCCACAAGGGTTACATCACTAATTTTCAGGAATAGATCTTCAAGCCTTTCGTCCTAGTTTGTCTTCATCTAGAAGCTCCGCTGAAATCTGTCTACTGTGGGTGACCATGATGGTATTTGAAATACCAACAGCATAACTTCAAGCCTCAGTGCAGCCACCGCTGTAGAACAAACCGACACACAAGTGATGGTTAGATATACTTAGCAATAAATTATTTACAGAACATGCTTCAAAACGGAATTTAACCCATGGTGACCCTGACCCTGGGGTTGTCAGCTTCTGCTCATGAACTCCCAAGAAGGCACTGTTTGCAGGAAAGCAGACATGTTATACAATGAAATTCAGGACTATTTGCTGAGACACTCCCTGTGCTGCTCAGCAGCAGGACCAACTCTCCCATCAAAGGCTCTGCTCAGCTTGACCGGTCAACCATTAACACTTAGAGATTAATAAAGAAACCATAAATGGTGAATGGCTCTTCTCCAGAGGTCAAGCACTAAAACATAAGGTAACCACGTAGAGAAATAAAAAATGAAGAAATGGATGGCTGACTGTGTCAGGGGTATCTTTTACAACTTGATATATTCTAAATTTTGCAATATGGATCATTGTTGTGTTAATGGGAGAATTGCAATTCTCTTACTCTCCATAACAGGTCTCATTAAATCGAAGCAAACATTTGGTACTTACGAGCTCTGCATTACAAATCTAATTAAGGCTCCATAAATGAAATAATTCAAATCTGCATTCAACCATTCCATTATCTCACACGGTATATGATTGCTGCTTTATTAAACAACAACAAAGAAAAACAAGTTCCAAATGGGTCTGTCTGTTTGTTGGAGAGTTGGCAAAACAATCTAAAACTCAATCACTCACAACAATGGCTATATCTTCAGATGTTCAGCTGCGGCATTCACGAGGCTAGCCAAACAGTGTGGGCGCGTGGAATCTCAGAAACAGAAAAAGTAGAGGACGGTTCTCCACAGTGACTTTTCAACTGCTCCTTTCTTTCAGCCTGAGGGCCAAGAGGTCAGAGATGGACTGGGTGGGTTGGCGGGTGAGATCATTCTCAACAATTGGGTGGAGCAGAGACCCTCTGAGGGGCAGAGGGACTGTTAAGACTTGAGACTGTTTCGGAGGACAATCTAAGTGTATCAGAAAGGAAATGGCATAATTAAATCATAGTCTTGAAAAAATAAGTTTAGAGGAAGGGAAGAACAGAGCTTCAGACCTTCTGGAAAACACTAGAAAAGAAGTTCCACCTTAGATGGGGCCTACAAATTCATTTTCCTTCACAGCGATGCTGCAGAGTCTCCTTGGTGAAGCCTTACCTTCCCAGGTGTCTCCTCTGTATCCCCAGCACTAGATAGAGTTGGTAGATATTAATGGATACTCATTATATTTACAAAAAACAAAAACAAACATATATGAATCCTCAAATTAAGTTTACAAAGATTCTTCAACATATAAAATGTACCCACCCTCTGGCTCCTTCCAAAACCGAGCTGACGTGATCTGCCACGTTTTCTGCTCAACTCTTTTAGAAGTGTCATCTCAACAGCACTTTTCATGGTGTGTTCCCTTCATAGAAGGATACCAGCAGCCTGTGCACATCAGCGTCATAAGCTCATCTCTGCTTCAGGCATCGGGTTCTTCTTAGTTCAAGGCAAGAAATGACTTGCAAAGTAGATTTCTCCTTTTGGTGAGGTGCTAGCTTATCTAAGTGTGGGAAATTATACCAATCCTCTTCATGCAGAAATTTGATGGATTTTCTTTGACTCTCAATATACAAATCCAGAAAGGTCAATTCCTTTCCAAACTTAACTTACAGCAAAGAGAAAGCATAATCAGTGTTGGTGCCTTCAGAATGTTTGTCTCCAGAACTACAGCATCTACATCTGTCTCCACTGTCTCCCTAAGGAAGAAGGTTGGTGTTAGGTGCCATGGAGTAGGTAATGACTCATAGCAACCCTATGCATGACAGAAAGGAAAACTGCCCCGTCCAGTGCTAGCATCACAATCATTGCTATATTTGAGCCCATTGCTGCTGCCGCTGTGCCAATCCACCTAGTTGGGATCTTCCTCTGTTTCTCAGACCCTCCACTTTAACAAACATGATGTCCTTCTCCAGGGACTGGTCCCTCCTGATAATAAAGAAGATGGAGGAGCCATCAATTAGAATGACTGTTTGGAAATAAGATTCTAGACTTCACTGTGTCCTCCCAAGAATATGTTGAAGTTCCAACCCCTGGTACCAGTGTTTGGAAATAGGTACTACTGCTGTTTTCAGTTCACATGAAGCCACACTGGAGCAGGATGGATTCAAATCCCATTCAAGTGGTGTCTGATAAAAGAAGAGACGTCAAGGCAGACAGAGGGAAGATGGCCATGTGACAATGGGAGCAGCCATAGCTGCAAACCAAAAAATGTCAAGGTTACCAGAAGCAATCAGAAGCTAGAAAGAGACATGGAACAATTTCTTTCACAGAGACTTTAGAAGGAAGCAACATAGCCTGATGTAGACCTCTGGCCTTCAGAATAATATGGCAATACATTTTTGTTCTTCAAAGTCACCCACTGTTCATGGAGTGCAGTGGCCAGGAACCAAACCCAGGCTTCCTGTATGAAAGACTAGAACTCAGCCCTGAGCCACCAGCATCTTCTCTCCACATAAAGAGGGCAAGCTAAATGAAGAAGCCATGCACAAGAAAGACAAAAATCCATTAAAAAAATTTTTTTTTTTAAGTGAAGTAAGTGTTGTATTTTAAAGTAATGGAATGGAATGGCGGAGCTCCGCTTTATTGTTGACATTCTGCTTTGGTTTGGAATCACTTTTCTCAGCAGTGTTTCTAGGTGTCAACATTGCTGGTTATTAGCTTATTAAGAGCTGAGTGGGGGTCATGAATCAACCAAGTAAAGTGAGGGAATAAGAGGAAGACCCTCAAAGAGCTAGATTGAAGCAGAGGATACAGCAATGGGCTCAAACATAGCAACAATCATGAGGATGGCCCAGAGACAGAAAATGTTTCATTCTGTTGTACATGGGGTTGCTAGGAGTCAGAATCCACTTGACGGAACCTAAAAACAACAACAACGTCTTCTTGAATTTTAGGCCAGACTTCACTGTTTTTCAGTTCTGCTTCCTAAGAGTGTCCTTTGTCTTATGGTCTTTCTGGGCCATCTCTTTCTTGAACCACCTGAGGTAAATGTCTTTTCTGTTCTGCTTATGGTGACAACATATGACGTCTCTCTCTCTCTCTCTCTCTCTCTCTCTCTCTCTCTCTCTCTCTCTCTCTCCTGTTTTAAATTAGCCTACCCTCAGGCTGCACCAGAGGAAAAGATGAAACGTGATTCAGTGTGAAGAAACTCTGTAAATTTGTGCTAGATTTTTTCAGTGTTCTGTTATTTTTTTTTAAATGTGTTAAAGTGTCCATGAGAGAAAAGGGGTAAAGTCCTTTTAAGAATCCAAGATTGGGGGGAAAAACAAGAAGAAAAAAAAAGTAGAGACATTGCAAAGGTGCATGAAGAGCCACCTCTGTGGTTCCTGGAAGAGTGTTCGCTCAGGAGAGATTCCGGGGAGTGGAGTGTAGTCACCCATGGAAACTAGCTCAACTGGAGGTTGAAGACTTGTGCCCTGGGAGAAATAGGACAGTGGTTTTTCCTCCTGCATCTCTTCTGTTCCGACCCAAGAGTAGAAATAGCACAGCTGAGAAGAAGGTTGGCTGGAAGGCAGAGCTGTGTGGATGCACAGGCAGAGCTACCCATGTCTTGCAGATTTTGGGAGGCCATGGGTCTACGATGAAGTCATCCAGGGAACTAGTACACACCTGACATTTCTAGGATAAAATTCTGGGTAAATTAGAGAGTGTTTCCTCACAGAAAATTGATAAGCAAAGTCAAAGGGACAACTCAATAATTTTAAACATCACTTTTTTTTAATCTACCGAGCATTGTATTTTAGTTATGAGTCCAGGTGTGGCATTGTAGGCTAAGCACTGGACCACAAGTTCGGTTCAAACTTACCTGTCGCTCCTTGGGAATGGTATGCAGGGTCTGTGTGAGTCAGAACCCACTCAGTGGAGCTTTACAACGATGTAAATGCATGTGTACGTACATTATTGTTGTTAGTGTACACTGAGTTGGCTCTGATTCACGCTAACCATGTGCCCAGCGGTGTACCATCCTCATGATTCCTGGTATGTTTGAGCCTGTGTTACAGCCACTGTGTCAGTCCATATCACAAGGGTCTCCCTCACTTTCAGTGGCCCTCTATTTCACCAACCACGAGGTCCTTTTATAGGAACTGGTCTTTCCTAATGACCTGTCAAAGTGAGTAAGGGAGGTCTTGCCATTTTCATGTCTAAGGAACACCCTAGTTAGGTATGATTTTATCGTCAAAACAATTCTTCAAGTCCGAAGCTGTCTGAAATTTGCAGATGAGAAGCATGGAATTGGGTTCACTTCCTGGAGACAGCATGGTCGCCACGCAGTAGAACCAGGATTCAAAGCCATGCTGCCTCCTCAAAGCTCTTAAATGAGCGAGAGGGGCCCAATGAGCGCCATGGATCTCTTCTCTTTAACTCTTGTTTCAGGGTTTTTGTTGTTTTGTTTTAAATGTTTCTAAATGGTTTGTATAGTCCTTACTCTTTATTTAATAATTTGTAGTTAAACCCCCAAATGAGTATCACCTACCTGTGACTTGCTCCTCTCTGCACCCCAGCACCCAGACTACACCCTGAACATCATGAGAAATCACTAGAAATTGATTAGTGAATTGACCAAGCAACCAATCCAATGCATAACTAGCCTTTCAGACTCTTGGACAACCTTCGAGAATCCCTTCCTCTCCTTGGTCTCTTCAAACAGTAGATGCTGTGAAGGGTCCAACCACAGGAGCTATTTAACAGTGATACAGACGCTCCAGAACAGTCAGTAACTTCTGCACAAGAGGCCCATCATCTCCCTGCCCCTACAAATGCACCCCAGGAAGTGAAGGCAGAGCCCAAAACCAAAGGGCCTGCACCCATCCCACACCAGTCCTTGGGGGACTGGGCAGCCCCAGGTCAGGGCCACATCCCCAGTAGTGCAGGTTATGGATTGTGGTTGTAGGTACATGGTGTCGGTTCTGACTCAGAGGACTCCAATGGAAGGAAACACTGCCCGGTCCTACACGGTCCTCACAGTCCTTTTGCTGTTTGAGCCCGTTGGTTCAGCCACTGTGCCAGTCCATCTTGTAGAGATTCTTCCTCTCTTTGGGGGATGCTCTACTTTACCCAGCATAGTGTCCTTGTCCTGATTGCATGTCCAAAGGACGCTAGATGAAATCTTGGCATCCTCACTTCTTAAGAGCATTCTGGCTGTACTTCTTCCAAGACAGATTTGTTCATTCTTCTTGCAGCTCACAGTATATTTAGTGTTCTTTGCCAAAAGCATAACTTAAAGGCATCCATTCTTCTCTAGTCTTCCTTATTCATTGATCAGATTTTGCATATGACACTATCTAGAATACCATAGTGTGGATCAGGTGCACCTTAATTTTCAGAGTGACATCTTTGCTTTTCAGCATGTTAAGAAGGAGATCTTTGAATTGCTTCCTCCAAAAAGATGCATTCAGGTCCTAATCCCTATACCTGTGAACATGACCTTGTTTGGAAAAAGCTTCTTTGAAGCTTTTTAGTTTAGCATCAGGTCCTACTAGCATAGAATGTGTCCTCAGCCCACAGGAATGCTGTCGTTATAGAAGAAGAAGAAACAGAAAGACATACAGACAAAGATGACCATGTGAAGACAGAACCATGCTGCAGCTGCAAGGCCGGAACACCTGGAGCCACACAGACTGAAGCAGACAAGGAAGGGCCTTCTTCTAGAGTTTTTGGAGAGAGCACAGCCCTGCTGACACCCTGAATTGAAACTTCTGGCCTCCAGAACTTTGAATTAATGCATTTCTGTTCTGATAACCCACCTACTTCACATACTTTGTTTTGGCAGCCCTGGGAAACTAAGATATTAAGTTCTGAAAGGTGCTGGGGTCCTGGTGTGGCGCTGTGGGTTAATGTGCCAGACAGCAAAGTAGTTTGAACTGCAAGTCTGGTGGTTCAAGCTCACCAGCTGCTCCTTAGAAACCCTATACAGGATCGCTATGGGTCAGAACTGACTCAACGGCACCTAACAACAACAACAACAGGTCTGGCCAACAGCCCTCCTTGATGGGTCTTCTACCTCACCCAAGCTTTGAAGTTTCAGCTCACTCAGAGACCTCTGACCCCAACCCTCCGATCTCATGAAAGCACAAAGGCGGCAGGACTGCTACCGGGAAAGCCAGCCAGTCCCACTAGCAGCAGACCAGTGTGCACTTTGAAAATGTATGAAACACTTACATTATTCATTAGAAATCTCCACCCAGTTCTATTGATTTGTGTAGTGTCTGGAAACCAGGGCAGATCTGTTATTACAAAGAACATGATTTATGCCAAAAGCTTGCTCAGAGAGCTCTCTGCCCACATCCGCGATCTCCTGGTTTCGGATAAGATTGGGGCAAAAAGGCACCACACTGCACTTTACTGAATCCCAAGGCAGGAAGGAAGCCAAGTTACCCCATGCCAACAGCCTGAGGTCACCAGGAGGAAACTGGGAGGCCGGGGCACAGAAGTCTAGGTTGTGCATGGAGCACCTGTGTAGGGAGCTATTGTGACTATGATGAAAAGGGACCGCTGTCTGCAGTGAGGACTGAAGCCCAGGGGGAAGGTGGGGCCATCTAGCCAGCACAGGTGGTGGTGGGTGTTCTCTCTCGAAGTTGAAATCCATTTCAGTGCAGATGTACCCAGAGAGTGGAGACCAGAATCCTTGCACAGAACTAGTCAGGACCAGGACTTCACTCCTCTCTCAGCAGCTCACGTTCACTCCCATCCAACCAGTCCTCCCTTCCTTCCTCCCAGCTGCCCTTTGCACATGCACCAATTTCTCAGCACATTCTGCTAACACACTAGTTGCCATGTGACTCAGACTCATGGGGACACCGCTTGTATCAGAGCAGAGCTGCACTCTCGGAGTTGTCAATGGCCTCGATTCTTCTTTCCTTTCCTTCCTCCTTCCTCTATTTCCTGTTTTCACTCTCTTCTTCTCTCTTTCTCACCAAAGTTCAGCAGAAGCGGTTTTTAACATTATCATTCTGGCAGTAAATAGAAGAAAAGTCGATCACCTGACTTTTCCT
The DNA here is from genome assembly GCF_000296735.1 of Chrysochloris asiatica. Lineage (NCBI taxonomy): Eukaryota > Metazoa > Chordata > Mammalia > Afrosoricida > Chrysochloridae > Chrysochloris > Chrysochloris asiatica. Next base: position 11,669,483 of record NW_006408614.1, on the reverse strand, counting down.
CCAGGCTGCCACTGGGCAGACTCGAACTTCCAACCACTCAGTTATCAGAAAGTGTGCTAACCTGGGTCTTCAACTAGACCCTGGGATGGAGATGAGCTCACAGACGTCCCTGTGCTCATGAGCTACAGCCATCTGTAAGATCAATTCTTCTCCCTTTCCCCTCTCAGGTTGCTCATCTGACCCATTATCAGTCCTCACTCCTAGATGACAGCATTGATTATTAATAACCAAGTCAGTATTTTATGTCCTAGCAGTATCTCAAAGGGCATTAATAAAATATGAGCAGGGCTGATTTAAGTGGCAGGCACTAGAAAGCAGTGTAGACAGTTCCGAGGCAGGGACTGAGAGGTGCCCAGCGGGGAGGCAGCCGGCTCTGCTCACTTTGGTTCCATGTGGCATGGACTCCTCACAGAGGCAGCCTCCCATGAAGGAGACCACACACAGGGTGCCCACCGTGCCACCACTTCCTGTGTCTCCTCATCCCGGGTCCCAGACCACTGGGTATGCCAGTGACTCTGGTCACCTGCCTCCTGTCGCCCCGTCTCTGATGCAGCTTGCTGGCGTAGCCCTCACCCTACTTGTCGAGTCTCAAGGACTCTGTTTGCCTGTAGCCAAACCAGCTTTCTTTCTCCTTGATGCTTGTGTCAGGGTGGTGGGACATCATCTTCCAACCTTGAACAGCTTCTCATTGACCTTGTGTTGTTAATAGATACTTCTCCCCTGATTTCTCGGAACAACCCACCACAGCCCAGGTCTCTCCACACATCCAGATACTTTCAGAAGTTTGATTTGTCATAAACAAGTAAGTAGATACCCACACTGTCTGAAAGCCTGGGTCATGTGCACTTCATGGCATTCAAAAGAAATGACAGGTGTAAGTCTTGCTCATGAAAATGTTAAGGTCAATTTCAAAGAGATTAAGTAAGTACATTTTGCAAAACATGCATTTTCCATAAATAACCAATCTGTTCTTCTTATCTCGTGGTGTTAGCATTTACATTAGCCTGTGCAGGTTTTATTTAATACCTGATAGCTTATTCATTTATTGCTAGGATTGATCGTGTTGGAAAATAAAACAAAACACTTTCTACCATATTTTGGAGAGAAAGAGAGGCAAAAACAGGGAGGAAGGGAGCAGGGTAGGAGTGGGCTGGATGCAGGAAGAAAGTCACCATCCAGGCGTATATAGGTGCTTGTTGATATCAACATTCCCAGACCTCTAGTTTGTGAACTTGCGCTCTCTTTGACCCCTACAAGGCAGGGATGGTTGCCAGCTCCATTTCCTGACCCTAGACATTTTTGTCAATGGTAAATGCAGCCCCCACCCCATCCATAACTGCCAGGTCCCTCACCACCTTTGTTGTTAAGTGCCCTCGAGTTGGTTCTGACTCGTAAAGACCTTATACAGGGTTCACCAGGTTTTCTAAATCTTTTCAGAAGCAGAAAACCTCATCTTTCTCCCACAGGGCAGCTGCTGGACTGGAACCACCGACCTTGTGTTTCACAGTCCAGTATTTAGCCCAAGAGATAAATTGCCCCAGAAATCAGTGGCTTACAATAACAAAGCATTATTACCCTCCATCTTGGGTTAGGAAACTGGGTGCAGCTGGAGGCCCCAGCCCACATGTCTCTCTCCAATACATTCACAGTGTGGATCTTCTAGAACTCACTGACGGCAGCCCCACATCCTGGTTGCTGCAGGATTCAGGCCCATGGTCTCCATCTGGAGCTGACACTAGGCTGGGAGCCTCCATCAGGACAACTCATTCCACACAATGCATCCTGCTCCCATCCAAATCTGACAGCAAGGGAGGCAAAAGGAACCAGGGACTGAGCAAGATGGGAGCCAGTCAGTTTGCCACCTAATCTCAGATGTCTGCAGAAGCAGGCACCAGATCCCTAAACTGTGCCTTTTGAAATGTTAATTTTATGCCATGTGAATTTTATCTTAGCTATGTCCAAGGAAGCTTCAAAAGTTCATGGAGGGAAAATCCATTATCTTTTAAGTCCCTTTTCCTAAGAACGTTTTGAAGTACCTGGGTATAAAGGGAATGATAACACCATGGTTGCTTGCAGTCCCTAAAGTAATCAATCATTTGAGATCAAAGGGGTGGCATTGACCTAAGGACAAAGCTCAGGAGGCAGGGAGGGGTTAGAAAGAAAGAGGAATGGAAACAGGGTGCACAGGGAGAAAGCGGGATAAATGGTGTTTCATTGTGGAGATTACAGTCAATGGCGTGAAACAAAATGTGTCTGAACTGCTGAGCGGAAAACTGATCTATTCTGCAAACCTTCACCCAATTCACAATACCAAGTTCAGAAAAGAATCTGCCATTACACATACACACAATTTAATCCACAAGCATCATTGTCGTTCCAGCATGCACACAAAAAAAGAAATCATTTAAAATGTATGTCCTGACATTTCTATAGTAGTAGACATTTAGTAGAAGTCCTGGTGTAGCACAGTAGGATGAACACTGGACTGCAAAGCATAAGATCAGTGGTTCAAACCCACCAGCAACTCTTTGGAAATCCTATACAGGGTTCCTGTGAATCAGAACCAACTCAACAACACTTAACAATCACAGACATTCAGCAAGTTTTAGTGATTTTACTACCAACAAAAAAGATTTCTATTTCTGTAGTAGCTTGCACTAAGTGTCCATCAGCTGGCGCAGGGGCATCCTCTGGAAGATGATGGATCAGGGCAGGCCCTCAGCATCCAGTCAACTGCAGCCCCCTCAGCCACTGGTCTTGCTAGGCTCCCACTTAACCTGTGTGTAGTGTGTATGCATGTGTAACATGTGCAGGTGTGTGAATAAGGCTTTGTGTGTGTGCATTGTATGGTGTGCATGTGTGTTCACATGTGTGATACATGTATGAGTGTGTTGATCCATGTGAGTGGGTGCGTAGGTGTGTGTATGTGAGTTAACAAGGCTTTGTGTGCATGCATTGCGAGATATACACATGTGTTCATGTGAACACATATATGCATGTGTGTGAGTCCATTTGTGTGAGCACACACATGTGCGTATGTGTGATATATGTGTGAATCCATTCATGTGTGCATATAGATGTGTGTGCGTGTGTTGTACATGTATGAGTGTGTGTTCATAGTTGTACGCATATGTGATACATGTGTGTGTGGATCAATGCATGTGAGTACATAGATGTGTGTGCATGCACATGTGTCATACATGTACATGTACATGGGTGTGAATCCATGTATGTGTGCATAGATGTGTGCGTGTGAGCACATAGATGTGTGCATGTGTGCACATGTGTGGTACATGTGTGTGAGTGTGTGGATCCATGCATGTGTTCAAGTATACATGTATGTACGTTCATAAGTGCATTATTTGAGTGCATGCCTGTGTGCCTAAGTCTGAGTACAAGAAGATGTGCTGCATGAGTGGATGATCACGTAAATATCTACATGCTGTTAGGTGTTGTCAAGTTGGTTCTGACTCATAACAACCCCATGCACAACAAAATGAAATACTTCCCAGTACTGCGTCATCCTCACAACGGTTACACTTGGGCCTGTCACTGCTGCCATTGTGCCAATCCATCCCATTGGGGGTCTTCCTCTTTTTCATTGGCCCTCCACTTTACCCAGCATGATGTCCTTCTCCAGGACAGGTTTCTCCTGACAACATGTCTGAAGTACGAAAGATGAAGTCTTGCTGCTGATTGTACTTCTTCCAACACACATTGTTTGTTCTTCTGACAGTCCGTAGTACTTTTAACATCCTTCTTCAACACCATAAATCAAATGCATCAGTTCTTCCTTATTCACTGTCCAACTTTCACATGCATATGTTGTTGTTAAGTTGTTAAGTGCCTTCGAGTCGGTTCCGACCCATAGCGACCCTGTACAGGGTTTCCGAGGGTGTAAATCCTTACGGGAGTAGAAAGCCTCATCTTTCTCCCGCGGAGCGGCTGGTAGTTTCGAACCACTGACCTTAAGGTTCGCAGCCCGATTCGTAACCACTACGCTACCAGAGCTCCTTTCACATGTATATGAGGCCACTGAAAATACCATGGCTTGGGTCAGGTGCATCTTAGTCCTCAGTCTGCTAGTGTGTATGTGAACTATCCCTTCATATATGAACTAAGGGGAACGACCATCAAAGACAAATAGCAGGACAAGCACAGCCTCTCAGGAAGTAATTCAGCAAGTGTCCAGATGCTGGACCTCGGAGACCATGGGGCCATGAAGGAAGAAGCAACACAGTATGCAGGTGCCGGGCAAGGAGCTGCCCGTCCGCCCTCTCCTCTCATCACCCTGGTGTGATGTTATCACCATGCTGTCACATCTCAGCAAATTGAAGCCCAGATCATCGGACATCCACCCTGAGGCCACAGAAGTAAAGAAGGGCAGATCAATCTCTCCCTGGATCTCGAAGTTTCCCCGTGCAGGAACCCGGGGTCCAAAGGAAGCATGCTTCAGCTCTTCTTTGTTGGTGGTGGTGGGTCCCTCTTTCTCTGCTTGCTTTTACTCCTTTTAGATCTTGGAAGATTAAAAAAGAAAAAAAAATGATGGGAAACTCCCCTTAGCTTAGGGCTATGACCTGAGTAAAGTTGTTGCACCCCACCCTTAATCCTTTTACATCTGACTGACCGATCACATCATTACACAGATGCCAAGCCACTGAGAATCACAGCCGGCCAAGCTAACACGTAATTTTTGAGGACACAATTTAATCCATGACACAGTTGGTGTCATAGGTTTCCGTGCGGCAGGGAGGCCCTATGAGCTGAGGACTGGGGACAGTCACTGGGGTTTGTCAGCCAAGGTCTATGCCACCTCTGAAGATGCTGCTGCTGAACAGTCCATGGGACACAGCCAACCATCCTGGACAGGTGTGAAGGTGAGGTGAGTTCAGGGACAGCGATTCCCTTGTGTCCTGTGGTGAGCTCATCCTCAGTGGAGGAGGCTGTTGGAAAGCAGCCACGGGAATGAGCAGCAGGCTTGAATCTTGTCATCTTCTATTTTGAATCTGAGACAGACTGAAGCATGTTTGCAGGCTGAGGAGGAGGAACTGGAAGGGAAAGAGAAGTGGGAAAGCCAGGCGAGGGAGGAATGATCTAGACATGAGGACTTGAAGAAACTTGGGACCCTCTGTAGGAAAACCAGCCTCACACACGATGAGCCATGCAGCCTTGGGTTGTTGAGGAACGATGAGGGGTAGTGGGTGGAGTTTCTCACTGCAAGCCAGAGCTGCAAGACCCTTTAAACCCAACCCTCACGTTTCCCACAGGATGATCCTGAACTCCACAGAGGATGTGTCTGTCTGTATGTACTCTGCAGGGCCAGGTCTTAGCCCAGGTGCCTGTCCTTTGGACCCCTCCCACAGCCCTGGAAGGTCACTACCTCCCACAGAAGAATGAGAGCATCAGCAGTGGAGGAAAGACCCTGATGGGCTCTCTCGGTGCACAACTTGGGCTCCTGGAAGGAGGTGTCATTGATGCTGAGGTGTTCCTGTACAGACCAGACTCCAGGGCTGATGCTCACAGGCTGTGGCTGGAGAAGGAAAGTGGGGTGAATGAGGACAGGACTGGAGACTTTGCCATATCCTCAGGCACATCACCTTTCCTCTCACCATGCAGTGAAGTGGAGGTATATGGTGTGTCTGGGAATGCACTGAGCAGAGTCGCACTACCTGGATCCAAATTCCAAATATTCTCTTGTATGACTTGGAGCAGCTGCCTAACCTCCTGAGCCTCAATTTCTTCTCTTAATGAAAGGTGGAAGATTACTGGTGGCCACCATCACCAGGCCACTGTGAAGCTCCCATGAGACAACATACGTGCAAGTGCTTGGAACGGATCCAAGTGTAGGACCGGCAAGCTCCATTTCACCTTCATCCTCACCAGTGCAATTTAGTTGTTTCATGCAACAACATATTCTGCTAAATATTAATTTCCAAGTCACCACTGCTCCAGAACTAGGGCTGGCATTATGACAGTGTTCTGACCAATGAGACAAAAGTAGAAGGTAGCTGGGGGACCCTTGGTCTGTTTTTGTTGCAAGTGCCACTTCTTCCTGCTTCCTTCTTCCTGTTGAAAGCACCACCGAATGACACCAACAGCCTTCAGAACAAGTCTCCACTTGCTCCAGCCCCTGAAGCTGGGCTTTCGGTTACTTACAGTTGAATGCACTCCTAGCTGGTTTGTGGGAGGGTCCAAGTGGGATTTCTGCAGGTTTTCCTCTGTGCCTGGCCTCTCCCAGAAAGTGTAGGAAACACTGATGTTCTGCTCTTGCAGATCCCTGTTAAAGAGCCCACAACCGGCTTCATGTGTGGCTTGAATGACCCTGAAGTGTCAAGCTTTCTCACAGCAGAGACAAATTGAGCCTCTAGCAAAACCAAGACATGTCCAGTGTCCCTTTAACACAAGCATAAGGAGTGCTGTCCCATTTGTCCCCATTCAGCAGCATGACTTCACTAGTCAGGGGCTGCAGGGCTCTTACCAGGGACTGCCCTCCAGGACCCTGGGCTTGGAGCCATCAGGACATCAGGGAAACAGCAACCTAGAGAGACAGCAGCTGCATGGAGACCCATGAGCTGCTAGGACAGAACTCAGTCCCCCAAATGAGTACCTGGTAGTCAGTATGAAGGCCAAAACCAGGGTCTCCAGGATCCTGGGCACGGGAGGTGCCAAGTTCAGCCCTGGCCTATAAGTACTGTAGCTAGACTGTTAGCCACATGTGTGCTTCTGATGTTTGAGATACCAGTTCTGGAAGCTCTGGGAATCATCGATTCTGCAGGTGGATGCTTGACCAGGTGGATGTGGGGTCTGACCAGCACAGGAACTGAGTACCCATAACCACATGAACTCTGGGGAAGAATGGTTCCCTCCTGTGGGGCTGCTGCACCCAGGATAGGGGACAGAGGCAGCTGACCAGCAGCGACCACCCACATGTTTGTTGAATTGGTGAGACAGAAATGAGGCTGCTCAGAGCAGAAAAGGAGGGTCCAAAGTGGAGGATGCCCTGACCCTTCTGCCTGGGATCCTTTGGGGCCTGCTGTCCACATCTCTGCCAAAACCAGAGAGGTAACACACATGCTCCTGTTTTCCCACTGTCTTCCCTGACCCAATGCTTGTTCCCTACAGGGCATGACCACATCTCCCCAGGAGAATCTGCAAAGACTTTGGGAAGATGTGTTCTTTTTCTAAAACTGCCCAGACCCTTAATTATAAGACACTGAATTCTTACGGTTCTGTTATATCCAATGTGGGGAAAGAGAAAAATGTCTGTTTCTTACAAAAACAAACAAACAAAAAATAACCAAGAAACAGTGAGTGGATGAAAAATGCAGACGGAGTAAGACAAGGGTGAAGGCAGGGCACCAGGTGGGCAGACAGCACCAGGTGGTCAGACAGACACCGGAGAAAAAGCAGTACCTTATTTGGAAATTCGGTTTTTCTTTAAAGATGTCATGTGCTAAGTTAAGGAGGTCATATCAAGCTGTGTGGGTCCTAACCTCCTCTAAGTGGTGTCCTTATCAAAGAAGGAGAGACCGGAGAGGGAGACATAGTCACACAAGGGAAGGCAGATGCGTTGTGGAGATGCATCTGTAAGCCAGGAACTTCAAGGATGGCCAAGAGACACCACAAGTGAGGAGGGAAGATGGCACCATTTCTCTTAGCTCCTCAGAAAGACTCACCATATGGCTGAGAACACAAATTCCATCCTCTAGAACTCTAACATTAAATGCTCTCTGAAGCCACCCAATTATGGTTGGTGTTCGGGCAGCTCCAGGAAGTTCAGACAGATGGGCATCAGAAATTCACATCTGCCAGAAGGTAGGGACTCACTCAACCTTCTCCTCTCCTGGACTCTGAGTGCATTCGTTATGTTTATGGTAACGAGGGACTGAACAAATACAAGTGCTCCTCTCCCTGACTTAGAATTTCTCTGGGGGTTCCCATGGTCCAGAGGAACAATGGAGGTTACTGAACATTCCTGATGAGACTCCTTATTTTGAAGCTTTCCAACCTGAGGGAGAGGCAGGCAGCTGGGGTTCATGTCCCAGCACTCTACAGGGCAATATTCTGTTGTAATCCACAGGTTTCCATTGACTCATTTTGAGAAGCAGATCATCAGACCATTCTTCTTAGTTTGTCTTAGTCTGCAAGCTTTGCTGAAGCCTGTCCACCATGGGTTGTTGCTGTAAAGTGCCATTAAGTCAGTTCCGACCCGTTGCAACCCTCTATAGGGCTTCTGAGAAGTGACTACTGGGTTTGAACCACCTTGACCTTGCAATCCCGCACATTGTCCTGCAGCGCCATACCATGGGTAACACTGCTGATATTTGAAATATTGATGGCATCCTTTTCCAGCATCACAGCAACACACCACAGAATGACAGACTGACAGACCAACAGGCAAGCAGAGAGCCTGTCCAATAGGAACTATCTATCTTCCTGCCTCACACCCAGCCGTGGGGTTGTCCCTGTCAATCTTGGGAAATTACTTCATCCTCAGAACTTCTCTTGAAGTGGGAAGACTTTTGCTGTCCCGATACCTACTTCTCTGTCCTCCCCATAATCCATGCAGAAAGGTACACGGTGTCCATGGAGGATTAAGGGATCCAGGATTCGGCAGAACCTCTGGATCAGATGCCAGCAACAGGGGCCAGAAGGCAACTGTTGGAAAGTCCAGATCAGAGCTTCTTTTTGAGTGAAGACCTTTGTAGGGCAATCCAATGGGCCACCATCAGGGCTAGAAGATGGCGTGAGATAGGAGTCAGGGTTGTTGTTATGTTCTGTTAGGTGCTGTCTAGTTGGTACCGACTCATAGAAACCTCGTGCACAACAGAATGAAAAACTACTGGTCCTACACCAATTTCTCACTCATTGTTACACTTGAGACCATTGCTGCTGCCACTGTGCCAACCCATTTCATTGGGGGTCTTCCTCTTTTTCACTGACCCTCCACTTTACCATGATGTCCTTCTCCAGAGACTGGTCCCTTCTGGTAATAAGTCTGAAGTATGAAAAACAAGGAGTCACCATCATAACTTCTAATCAACGCTCTGGTTGTACTTCTTGAAACACAGATTTGTTTGTTCTTTTGGCACTCCATGGTACTTTTAATATTCTCCTCCAACACCATAACTCAAGTGTATCAATTCTTCTACGGTCTTCTTTATTCATTGTTCAATTTTCACATGCATATGAGGTTGTTGAAAACACCATATCTTAGGTGAGGCGTTCCTTAGCCCTCAAACTGACATCTTTGCTTTTCAACATTTTAAAGAGGTCTTGGGCAACAGATTTACCTGATGCAATACATTATTTAGTTTCTTGACTGTTGCTTCCATGAGTGTTGATGGGTGAAGAGAGCAAAATGAAGTCTTTGACAACTTCAATCTTTTCTCCATTTATCATAATGCTATTTATTGGTCCAATAGTGAGGAGTTTTGTTTTCTTTGTGTTAAGGTGCAACCAGTACTGAAAGCTGTGGTCTTTGATCATCATCAGTATTTTAAGTCCTCTTCACTTTCAGCAAGCAAGGTTGTATCATCTGCATACCGCAGGTTGCTACTTAATCTTCCTCCAATTCTGATGCCACGTTCATCATCATATAATCCATCCACTTTCTCGGATAATTTCTCAGCATACATATTGAATAAGCATGGTAAAAGAATACAGGCCTACTGTACACCTTTCCTGGTTTTAAACCATTTGGTGTTCCCTTGTTCTCTTCTGGAGACTGCCTCTTAGTCTCTGTACAGGTTCCTCAAGAGCACAATTAAGTGTTCCAGAATACTCGTACTTCATAATGTTGTCCATTGCTTATCATAATTGACACAATCAAAAGCCTTTGCATAGTCAGTAAAGCACACATGTTCTCGTCTTTCAACCAAGATCCATCTGACATCAACAATGGTATTCCTCGTTCCACGTCCTCTTCTGAACCTGTCTTGAACCTCTGACAGTTCCCTGTCAATGTTTGGTTGCAGTCATTTTTGAAATACTTTTAACAAAATTTACTTGCATATGATATTAATGATATTGTCTGATGGTTTCTGTTGGATCACTTCTCTTTGGAATGGGCACAAATATGTATGTCTTGTAATCAGTTTGCCAGGTAGCTGTCTTTCAGATATCTTGGCATAGATAAGTGAGTGTCTTCAGGGCTGCACCACTTTGTTGGAAGATTTCGATTGGTATTCCATCAATTCCCGGAGTCTTATTCTTTACTAATACCTTTATCATCTGCTGCCTCTTGAAATGGTTTGTTTTTGGTATAGTGACTCTGTGATTTTCTTCCATCTTATTTTGATGCCTTCTGTACCATTCAATATTTTGCCATAGAATCCTTCAATATTGCAAGTGGAGGCCTGAATTTTCTTCAGTTCCCTCATCTTAAGTAATACTGAGCATGCTCTTTCCTTTTGGTTTTCTAACTCCAGGTCTTTGCACGTTTTGTTATAACATTTGACTTTGTCTTCTAGAGCTGACCTTTGAACTTTTCTATTCAGGTCTTTTATCTCCTCATTTCTTCTATTTGCTTTATCAGCTCTACTCTGGTGAGCAAGTTTCAGAGCCTCTTCTGACATTCCTGTTGAACCTTTCCTTCTTCCTTGTCTTTTTAATGACCATTTTCTTTCTTCCTGTATGAGGTTCTTGATGTCATCATACAACTCTTCTGGGTTTTGATCTTTAGTGTCTAGTGCATCAAATCTGTTCTTCAGATGATCTCTAAATTCAGGTGGGATATATTCAAGATCACATTTTGGCTTTTGTGGACTTTTTAAAGTTTTCTTCAGCTTCAGCCTGAACTTGCATATGAGCAATTGATGGTCTGTTCCACAGTGTACCTCTGGCCTTGTTTTGGCTGATGATATGGAGCTTTTCCACCATATCTTTACATAGATGAAGTCAATTTGATTTCTGTGTATTCCATCTGGTTAGGTCCATGTATATTATTGTCTTTTGTGTTGTTTAAAAAGCATTTGCAGTAAGGAAGTCACTAGTCTTGCAAAATTCTATTGGGCGATCTCCAGCATTATTTCTATCACCAAGGGTATATTTATTTTCCAACTACTGTTCCTTCTTCTTTGTTTCCAACCTTTGTATTCCAATCACCAATAATGATCAATACACCTTGATTGCATGTTTGATCAATTTCCGACTGAAGAAGTTGGTAGAATTCTTCAATTTCATCATCCCTGGATTTAGTAGTTGGTGAGTAAATTTGAATAATAGTTGTATTAACTGTTTATCTTTGTGTTGTTGTTGTTAAGTGCGTCAGGTCAATTCTGACCCCATAGCGACCCTGTATAGGGTTTCCAAGGAGCAGCTGGTGAGCTTGCAGTTCAAATGACTTTTCAGGTCTTCCTTGTAGGTGTATGGATATGATCCTATTACAGACAGCATTGAACTTCAAGATAGATCTTGATATGTTCTTTTTAACAATGAATGTGACACCATTCCTCTTAAATTTGTCATTCCTGGCATAGTAAACCATATGATTGCCAGAATCAAAATGGTCAATATCGGTTTGAACTGCAAGATCGCCAGTCACTCCTCAGAAACCCTATACAGGGTCACTATGGGTCAGAACTGACTCGATGGCACTTAACAGAGTAGCAATGCTTAGGGTATTGATGCTTATGCATTCCATTTCATTTTTGACAACTTCCAATGTTCTTAGATTCATATGTTGTACATTCCACTTTCTAATTATTAATGGATAATTACAGTTGTTTCTCCTCATTTTGAGTTGTGCCCCATCAGCAACTAAAGACCCCAAAAGCTTTACTCCATTCACATCATCATGATTAACTCTACTATGAGGAGGTAATTCTTCTCCAGTCATATTTTGAGTGTCTTCCAACCTGAGGGACTCATCTTCCAAATATATTTGACAGTATTCTGTTGCTCTTCATTATGTTTCAATATTCGGGTATTCTGGTGCTATGTGGCAGTGTTTCATTGCTCTTCATAAGCTTTTCAATGACTAAATATTCAGAAGTAATCTGTCTCTCCTTCTTCCTAGTTTGTCTTTGTCTGGAAGGTCAGCTGAAATCTGTGCACCATGGGTGACCCTTTTAGCATTTAAAATACCTCTGCCATTGCTTCTAGAGTCCTGGTGTGGCACTGTGGGTTGATGCACTGGACTGCAAAGTTTGTTTGAACTGCAAGGTCAGCAGTTCAAGCTCACCAGCCCCTCCTGGGAAACTCTATACAAGGTTCCTTTTGGTTCGGACCAACTTCACGGGCATTTACCATTACCAAATTCATAGCTTCCACCAGAACCACAGCAACATACAAGTCACCTCAGTACAAAAAATGGCAGACGAGTGGTGGGGGACCAGGTACCAGGTATCCCTGCTCGTATCACATGAGGGTCCACAGAATGTGGTGGGTTACGCCATGAGGTGGAGTACAGCAGAACTCGGAAGCAGACTGATGAGTCCGGACAGCTGACCAGTTCTGCCATCATTTGCTAGAACTATTTGAAGAGGAAGGTGTCCTAATGGCACAGTGGGTTAAGCATTGGACTGCTACCTGAATGGTTAGTGGTTCAAACTCACCCACCAATCATTCCTCAGGAGAAAGATGAGGAGGTCTCCTTCTACAAAGATTTATAGTCTCAGAAACCCTCTGGGGCTGTCCTATAGGGTCGCTATGAATCTGAATTGAAAGACACTAGTGGGTATTGGAGGGGGTTTCCTTCGAGTGTACCCCTGGAAGCCTCACACCCCTCTAGACACAGAAGAAGCAAACAAAGATGAGCTACAGCCACATGTTCTGAACCAAAGAGCAGAATCTGCTGTCCAACAATGACATGTATTTGTTGTTGTTGTTGTTAGGAGCTGTTGGGTCAGTTCTGATTCATAGCGACCCTGTATAGGGTTTCCAAAGAGACTATAAATCTTTCGGGAGCAAAAAAACTCCTCTTTCTTTCGTGGAGTGGCTGGTGGGTTTGAGCTACGAACTTTGTGGTTTGCAGTCCAGTGCTTACCTTACAGTGCCACCAGGGCTCCTCCACATGTATTATGGTATCCTTGTTAAGTACCATCGAGTCAGTTTCTACTCATGGTGACCCTGTATAGACTCTGAGGAGCATTTGGTGAGTTTAAACCGCCAACCTAGTATTTCAAACCAACCTTGTGGTTCAGTACTTACCCACCATCACCACACCAGACTGCACATGTATTTGTTGTTGTTGTTGTTAAGTGTCGTGGAGTTGGTTCCAACTCATAGTGACCCTGTATAGGATTTCCAAGGAGCAGCTGGTGGGTTTGAACCTCCATCTTGTCATTCAGACTGACCTTTCAGTCCAGTGCTTTATCCTACAGTACCACACCATACGTACATGCTGTTGTTAAGTGCTGTTCTGACCTAAAACCTGCAACAGGTAGGGTCTTAGAAAGATGTCCCCAGAGGAAGGGGTGAATGTTCACAAAGACAGGCATCAATAAAAAAGAGTCATTGCACCCCAGGTGTGTCCTTTACGCACAAGCCTGCGCTTTCACAAATCCTCTGCTGTGGGCCTTCACTAGTCAGGAGTCAGGATCCCTGTTCATCTGAACCATCAGTAGGAGTCCTGTTGTGGTGTTGTGGGAGAAACACTGGCCTGCTGGTCACAAGGTTGACAGTTCAAACTTACCAGCTGCTCCTTGGAAGCCTTATGCAAGGTCACTGTGATCAGAACTGACTCACTCAATGTCACTTAACAAAGCTCTTCATGGGAGGTGTCAGTGGCCTTAATCAAGTTACCCCAATTGTCCTCCACTGGTGGGGGACACAGAGAGGCCCTGTTCTCCTCAGCGGCTGTGGAAACAAGACCTTCAGAGGAGGAGTTTCTAGACACACACACTCTCATTTCCCCAAGCATTAGTTAATGCGGACTCTGCACTCCCACGTGTGCTCTCTCCCTCATGCACACACACACACACTTATATCCCCTCATACCACACGTTCATAATCCCCTCAAACATACATGCATGCCATACTATCATAGTCCCCTAACACCCCACAATACAATCATCCTTTCTCACACACACATGAGTACCTTATCATCACACTCTCCTCACACATTCCACAATACAATCATACCTCCAGCTCACCACACACACACCCATCTCTCCTCACACACACATGCGCACCATGTTCAGAATTCCCTCACACACACACGCACACACACGTATACATATACCTACCATCTTACTGCCCTTCTAACACCAACACAGTCATAGTGCCCCCCCACACTCACCTGCACACACACTCATGCTTCCTCTCTCACACACAAAGTAAAATCATCCTCCCACATGCTTAACAATCATGTGCCTTCTAACACACAGACACTCATACGCCCTCACACATACACACTACATTCCTCATCCCCTCACACACCACAGCACAACCATTCTCCCTCACACACACACACTCTTATTCCATGTACAGAATCTTACCCCCCTCACACACATCATCGTATTCCCTCACACACACAACACAACAATCATATCCCCCTCACAAAAGCACACACACTCTACCCTGTCTCACACATGCCACATCATAATCCTTTTACACATATGAGCATCATCATCTGCCGTTCACACACCCCACAAGAAAATCCTACCCCTCACACATAGCACACATAGTCAGACCTTCTTTACATGCATACCACACAATCATATGTTCTTCAAACTCAGACACCATACAGTCATAACAGTACACTTTCACACACGTTACCATCCTCTCTCACATGTTCAGAGTCATACTTCCTCACACATACCACAGCCACAGTCTTCAGCAAGCACATACAGGCAGGCTCTGACCAGGACATAGCACTGACCGCCGGCAGGCCTCAGTGAGGAATCTGCAGCAGTTTTAGTAAGATTCTGCCCGATCCCCTGAAAGTCTCATCAAGGAGACTGTCCCAGAGGCTCCTGGGGTGCTCCTGTGTTTCTTCAGGGTTGCTGTTTGACACTTTGATAATCTCGCGGAGTCGGCTGCTCTCTGGAATGTGCTTATCGGGTCTGCCCAGGACGCTGTGGGTCTTCCTGGAGCCACCCCGCCTGTCTCGAAGGAGCTAACTCTACAAGACTTAGCACGTGCTTGCCCAGAGCTGGCACCGCCACACGTCCACTGACGTCAGACCTGTCTCCACCCACCACATGCCCCGTCTCGCCTGCACATTGCACTTCTTGGATGCTCCAGTTTGGCCACCTCTCTCCCAATGTACCATTGCACAATGCCAGGAGTCCTGGAAATGGAAGGTCATGAGGGGCCCTGTCCCATGCACCTGGTACGTTTCATGTGCTCTGAGGGGCAGTCAAGATGGTTTGGCTGCTATGGCAGAATGGAATCTGAGGGATGACCAAGTCACTTCTAGGAGGCAAGCTGGTTTAATTGGAAAGATCTAGGATAACCTCAACAGTCAACTTACCGTAACCAAACCTGCTACTAAAAATCCTAAACCATCAGTGCTCAAAAGGGAGAGGTGAGGGCTCCTCGTTGCAGATAAGACTGGTGAGAGATAAGATAGTGCAGGATGTCCAGAAGCAATTTGTCCATGAGAATTAAGAGCCTTCAGCCACTCACTCAAAGTAAGGAATCTGAACTGTGAACCGAAATATATCTACAGAGATATTACCACAGCAGGAGTTACAATCCTAGAAGACCGGGGCAACAATGATGGCCTTCTTTTAAAGAACTAATAAACTTGCGATGTGCCCATAAAAGGAAACCACAAATCCGTTTTAAACAATATTAAAAGGAAGATTTTAATGATATGGGTGGGAGGGGAGAACCGTGATGTTAAGGAAAGCAAGTATCTAAAAAGCATGATCCCCCACTGAATTTGCACCTTGAATTCATCCACGGAAAGAAAAGAACTCATTATGCTGTGAGAAAGGCCATGAAAACAAAATAAAAATTCTGACCTGATTAGTGTTTCCTGCTGAATGGGAAAGATAGTTTTCACTTCTTTTTAATTTTCTATGATCTCCAAACTTTTTATAAAGTGTATGCGTTATTTTCACAAAGATCAAAAATAAAATTAGGGAAAATGTAAATTGCATTGCATATAATTTGAAATAGCCAATAGTCTTAATTCAAGTTTCTTTTATATGTTTCTGTTACAATAATCACCCTGTCATAGTGCTAACCAAGACTCAGGGATTCCGGAAACCGTCACGAAAAACCAAATGAACAACCCCATTCAGAACCATCTCTGTAGATTGGTGGTAATACCTGGCCCAGAAAAAGACTCAAAATATTTTATCTTTGATCAGCCAAGTTATCAGGTAGAATTTCGACAGCTGAAGAAGACACCAATGCTTTCGGTAAGAGAAGACGACAGGATTCATGGGGCTCCTTGTGACAGTACACCCAATAACCACTGCACGATTGGTCCCATACAGAAGGGTGAGACCTCACCTCTCTCCCTGCTCCCCACCAAACGCCATGGTCACTCAGAACCAGACCAGCCCAAAGTTCCCCAGCACTCAGTTTGGGAAACTGTCCCAGTTCTTTGGCGCTGCTGTATCAGGAACCGACTCCACAGCACATCATCACCACCACCACCACAAGTGAACGGCTTTAACCAACAGAAATGTACTCTCTCAATTCAGAGAGCTAGCACCAGCGGAAGGCTTTCTCCTTCTGTCAGCTCTGGAGAAAGATCTTTGTCTCTTTTCAGCATCTGCAGGCTCTGCATTCCTCAGAGCTCTCCATGTGTCTTGGTATCCATCTTTCCCTGGATCTCCAATCTTCACAGGACAGGAGCCCAGACCTTCAGAAAGACAGTTCCAGATGGTTCCCACATCCCAATGAAAGAGACCAAAGCCTCTCCCAATTCGAAGTACGAGACCAGAGCACCTTGGTTTAATGACGATGGCTTAAGTGTGATTGTTAGTTGCTGTCAAGTTAATTACAACTTGTACTGACCCTATGTACAGCAGAATGAAATACGGCCTGGACCTACGCCGTCCACACAATCATTGCTATGTTTAACCCTGTTGTTGCTGCATTGTGTCTATCCATCTTGTTGAGTCGTCCTCATTTCACTGACCTTTTGCTTCAGTTGTGGCATCCTTCTCCAGGGACTGGTCCCTCCTGATAACATATCCAAAGTATATGAGACAAAGCCAGGAGTGTGGCAGGCCGATTCCGACTTATAGTGATCCCATAGGACAGAGTAGAATTGTCCCATAGGGTTTTCAAGGTGGTCTTCTTTATGGAAACAGATTATCTCATCCCACAGAGCAGTTGGTGAGTTTGAACCTCCAATCTTTTGTTTAACAACCTGGTACTTAAACACTGCACTACCAGGACTCATATATACCCATAACACACAGAGACTAACCCAATCATTGTGCTTGCAACCTTACTGCTGAGATCATTGGATTCACAGGCAGGACTGAGGTTAGTCAGCAAGTGGTCAGTTCTATTCAGGAGACTGTACACAGAAGGTGCAGGACCCAGACGTGGCCAGGTGGAGGTATAGTGAAAGAGGTGAGTCTGCCGACAGTTCTCACAGGGTGGATGGCAGCACACCTCCATGTGGGCACCTTTAAAGTCTCCAGGTACCTAGGAACCGAGAAGAAGGTATCCAGGAACCATCCAGTAAAGGCATGGTACTGCAGTTGAATCACCTCTTGGTTCCCTGGTCTCATTGCCTCAGGCACACGGTCCTCTGGACTCAGCAGGGCAGAGAGAAAAGGCCAGAACCTCCTAGTTAGGCTCTCTGCCTGTGACCCCACAGCATCCAGCTGAGAACCCACAGACACGATCTCTTTGCAAGAGACCAGATAATGATCATTTTCTTGTGGAAATCAACACTCAGGAGCATTCTGATAATTTCCCAGAACTTAACAGCAAATTTCTAAGACAAAAAATCTAACTCACCTGAATGGGGGCTGCCAGATTTAGCAAATAAAAATACGGGAATCACAGTTAAACTTGCATTTGATAGAAACAATTCATCTTAAAGATATAAATATGTGCTAAATATTGCTGGTGGTGGTTGTTGATAAGTGCGGTTCAGTCAGTTCCAACTCATAGCGACCTTGTACAGGGTTTCTGACGAGCAGCTGGTGGGTTTGAACCCCGACCTTTCGGGTTAGCAGTCCTGTGCTTATTATACAGTGCCACACCAGGATGCTAAATATTGCATAGGACATAGATACGCTAAACAATAGGCATTATAGTCATTGTTGATCTAAAGTTTAAACTGGTGCCTGTGTTGTTTTTCTGGCAATCCTAGTTTAAATATGCCCTGCTGTTGATGTTAGTGATGACATAAAAATCTCTCCAATGAAAATAACGTGGAAACTGAGTCACAGCCGAACTTCTTCCAAACCTTGGCCAACTGAGGTTCCTAGAAGCAGCACAAACCAGAGGGGGTAACCCCAAACCAGGACACTTGGGTATTGGTCTGGTCCACAGGTTTAGAATGAGGGACACAACCTTATATTTCTTTGTGCTGTACCACAGTTAATTTGTGGGAACCAATCAAAATAAAGTCCGTGAGTTAGTTACTGAACCACCAGCTAGAAGGTTGGCAGGAAAGGCCTGGTGATTTGCTTTCAATAGGGCACACAGCCTTGAAACTCTTATGGAATCGTTCTACCCCATGCATCTGGAGTCACCATGAGTCAGAGTTCACTTAATGGCAACTAACAAAAACTATAAAAATGAAACTTTTAAGACTTTGTTATTCATAAAACATCTTTTCTTAGAAAGTTAAAGTAAAAGAGCTTTTTCAGGATTTTTGATAACCATTCTGACGCTACCATGTGGTGTTTGTCATTAGACACCCAGGAGTTGGTTCTGACTCACAGAGACACTTTGTGCATCACAATGAGATGCTACCTAGTCCTGCACTTTCCTCACAACTGCCGCTGACACTGTGACTGCCCACTTGTGAAGGGCTCCCTTTTCCCTGACCTCTGCTCCACCCAGCATGATGTCCTTCTCCAGGCACGGGTCCCTCCCGATGACACATCCAAAGTCGTGAGATGAAGTCTGGCCATCCCTACTTTCAGAGAGCATCTGACCACATTTCCGAGACTTCCAAGTGTCGTTTCTTCTGGCAGGCTCTGTTCTCAGTAATCTTTGCCAACACCATAACTCAAACACATCGCTTCTTCTTTGGTCTTCCCTACTCATTGCCCAACTTTCACATTCATATAAAGTTACTGAAACTGCCATGGCTTAGGTAAGCCCTCAAAGGGACATCTCTGCTCTTTAACACTTTAAAGACTTCTTTTGCCCAATGTAGTATGTTTTTTGATTTCTTCACTGCTACTTCCATGATGTTGATTGTGGGTACAAATAAGACTAAATTCTTGACAATTTCAATCTTTTCTCCACTTATCATGATGGTACTTATGGGTCCAGTTCTGAGGATTTTTGTTTTCTTTATGTTGAGGAACAACCTTTAGGAAAGACTATTTTTTTATTGCCATGTGTAAGAGCTTCAAATCCTCTTCATTTTCCACAGCCAAGGCTGTGCCATCGCCATATTACAGGTGGCTAATGAGTCTTCCTCTAACTCTAATGTTGCATTCTTCGTCATATAGTCAGCTTCTCCCGATTATTTGCTCAGCATACAGATTCAGTGAGTGTAGTGAAAGGATACAGCCCTGATACATGCCTTATCTGATTTTAAACCACGCAGTATCCTCTTGCCCTGTTTGTATGAGTACAATTAAGAGTTCTGGAATTCTCATTGTTTGTAATGCTATCCAGAATATACTGCAATCCACACAGTTAAGTTCCCTTGTAGAGTCAATAAAAACAGATAAACATCTTTCTGGTATTCTTTGCTTTCAGACGAGATCCAAATGACATCATTAATGATAACTCTTGCTCAAGGAGTCCTGGTGTGGCACTGTAGGATAAGCACTGGACTGCTAATCATAAGCTCGATGGCTTAAACTCACCAGCTGTTCCTACAAAACCTCATACAGGGTCACTATGAGTCAAGCTGTTCCTACAAAACGCCATGCAGGGTCACTATGAGTCAGAGCCAACATGTAACACTTAACAACAACAACAACAGTCTCTCCTTTCAGGTACTCTTTTTCTGGAAGTTCTCTGTTGATGGACTTTGGCAACCATTTTAGAATTATCTTCAGCAAAATAATACTTGCCTGTGAGAGTCTTAATATTCCTCGATAATTTTCCTATTCTGTAGGGTGACCTGTCTTTGGAATGGGCATGTATTTGAATCACGGTCTTCCAGATGTCTTAGCATAGACGAGGGAATGCTTCCAGCATCAGTTCACAGAAACATCCCAACTGGCATTCCATCAATTACGTGATCCTTGTCTTTTGCCAGGAGCCCCGGTGACTTTGTGGGATAAGCATTGGGCTTCTAATCACAAGGTCGATGGTTCAAATCAACCAGAAATGAATCATGAATTTCTGTTATGTGTGAGTATATTCTTGTGTTGACCTTTTTCATTCCTAATATTACCAGTTATGTCTTCTTCCTTTTTTCTTATAGCAAGTGTCATAGATTCTTTTTCTGTTTAATTTTGTATTTCACAGAATCAATTTTATTTCACTAATCCTTTGTTTTGTATCTTTTTTCTAATCTCCAAATTGTTAGATTCTTAATCTCATTTATTTTTATTTCGATATGTTACATTGCTCCTTTCCTTACTTCTTAAATAGACTATTTTATTCATTTTCAGCCTTTTTTAATAAAAGCGTGCTTCTATAGGTTTTCATTAAATGAGTGCCTTCAGGGCTACACCAGTTTTTGAAGCATTTCATCGATAGTCCATCAATTCCTGGAGCCTTGTTTTCCACTAACGCCTTCAGTGCTACTTGGACTTCTTCCTTCAGTACCAGCGTTGCTTCACCACATGCCACCTTGTGGAATGGTTAAACTTTGACCAATTCTTTTGATCCAGAGACTCTGTGTATTCCTTTCACTTTGTTTTAATGTTTCCTATATCGGGGAAGCAGCAGTCAAGAGATCAGACGATGTATTGCATTGGGCAAATCTGCTGCACAGGAACTTTTTAAAGTATTGAGGAGCAGAGATGTCAGCTTGAGGACTAAGGTGCGCCTGACCCAGGCCATTGTGTTTTCAATAGCCTCATATGGATGCGAAAGCTGGACAGTGAATAAGGAAGATCGTAGAAGAATTGATGCCTTTGAGTTGTGGTGTTGGAGGAGAATACTGAAAGTGCCATGGACTGCCAAAAGAACCAATAGATCTGTTTTGGAAGAAGTGCAGCCAGAGTGCTCCTTGGAGGCCAAGATGGCTACGCTTCGTCTCTCACACTTTGGACATATTGTCTGGAGGGAACAGTCGCTGGAGAAGGATGTCATGTTTGGTAAGGTGGAGGGTCAGAGAAAAAGAGGAAGACCCCTAACGAGATGGATTGGCCAGGTGGCATCATTTATGGACTCAAGTGTGGCAGCGGTAGTGAGGTTGGCCCAGGATCGGACATTGTTTCGTTCTGCTGTGCATGGGGTCGCTGTGAGTCGGTTTCGACTCGATGGCACCTGACAACAACAATATCGTGTGGTGCTGTGGGCTACTGAGTCAGACTGCAAAGTTGATTGAACTGCAAGGTCAGTGGTTCAAGCTCCCCAGCTGCTCCTCAGAAACCCTATACGGGGTCGCTATGGATTGGAACAAACGCAACGGCACTTAACAACAACAACATTGTTCCATGGTCTTCTGATGTGGCACTGCAGAATCAGCACTGGAATGCAAACCACTAGGTTGGAGGTTCAAACCTACCAGCTGCTTCTCGGAAACTCTATACAGGGTCACTGTGAGTCAGAAATGACTCGATGACTTTTAACCGCAACAACAGCACATCATTCGATATTTTGCCCACAAGAACATTCAATATTGAAAGCTGAGGCTTGAATTTTTTCTTTAGTTCTTTCAGCTTGAGAAATACTGAATATTTTCTTCCTTTTGGGGGCCTGGCCTTGTTTTCAGTGATGATATTGAGTTTCTCCATCATCTCTTCTCACAGATGTAGTCAATCTGATTCCTGTATAGTCCATCTGGTAAGGTCCATGTGTAGGGTGTTGTTGTTGTTAGATGCCATAGGGTAGATTCCTACTCATGATGACCCTATTCAGAACAGAAGGAAACAGTGCCTGGTCCTACGCCGTCCTCACAACTGTTGTTACACTTGAGTCCATTGCTGCTGTCACTGTGCCCATTCATCTCATTGGGGGGCTTCCTCTTTTTAGCTGACCCTCCACTTTACTAAGTATAATGTCCTTCTCTAGGTACTGGTCCCTCCTGACAACATGTCAAAAGTATGAGAGACAAAGGCTCGCCATCCTTGTCCCTAAGGAGCATTCTGACCATACCTCTTCTGGCTGTCCATGATACTTTCAATATTCTCCTCCAACACCATAACTTAAATGCATCAATTCTTCTGCGATCTTCCTTACTCGCTGTCCAACTTTCACATGCATATGAGGTTGTTGAAAATACCATGGCTTGGGTCAGGCGCACCTTAGTCCTCAAGCTGATGTATTTGCTCTAGAACTCTCTAAAGAGGTCTCGTGCAGCAGAGTTGCACCTGGGCATAGTGTATACCAGCAGAGCAACAGGCAAACCACAGCAGTATGACCGACGAGGCTCACACACAGCTACTGCACATTCTGTATCTCAATCTCTGTGGTCCCAATACCTGGATTTCTGTTTGTTTTCTTCTCCTTCCTTTTATGCAGACTCCCACACATTTTACGTTGTTTCTTTGTGTGTTCTCTGGCTTGGTCCTCTTTCCTGTGTCAGTTCACGTTCATTTCTTTTTTTTTTAATGTTTTATTGTGAATTATATGATAGTTTACATGGCAGAACGTTAGTTTTACATTCATTCTATCATATATCATTCCATTGCCATGGTTACTATCCCCTCCATGCATCATCAACCAACCAAAGTGTATACCCTGCAAGCCTGCCCCCCACACTCCCCCCTCCCCCCAGTCTTCAGCACACAGTCACTCTCCCTCTCTGGATCTAAAGTCCCCAGCTGCTCCATCGCTCCACGTCGTCGTCTCTGCCTCCATCTCAGGCATCACTGCTTCTCTGGGTAGCGTCCTGCTCTCCGCATTTCACCGTAGATGATCCTAGGGATCTCTTCTCCTAGACTGGTAAGTTAATCACTCCCCTCCTTGCTACAAAACTTCTGCCTTTACATTTCCAACCCTCACAATCAGTCCTGATAACAATTATTCACTATTGTATCACAAGAGACC
>NW_006408614.1:11624445-11645438 GCF_000296735.1 Chrysochloris asiatica | reverse complement strand
CACTATGAGTCGGAACCGACTCCATGGTACTTAACAACAAATAGCACCACGTGTCACATTGCCAGAAATGGAAGTCCGTGCATACTTTTATAATGAAAGCGCCAATTCTTTGAGTTCGTGTACTTTTAAGAACCTACCACTCTTCTGGGCACATAATTGTGCTCATGTAGAACCATACAGAGACCGGAAGACAGTTACCTGACCAGAGCAAGGGGCTTCTCCCTAGTGTAGGTCAAGATATACTGAAACGGACGATGAATACGTAAGACCGAAGTAGAATCAATGCCTTGAAATTATGACGTTAGCTAAGGGAATTGTAAGTGGCATGGAATGAACAAATGTAAGTGCCAGAAGAATGAACAAATCTACGCGGGAGAAAGTATAGTCCGATTGCTCCTTAGGACCTAGGATGGGGAGACTTCATCTTATGTACTTTGGACATGTTATCAGGATGGACCAGCCCCTGGAGAAAGACATGATGTTTGGCTAAGTAAAAGGTCAGTGAAAAAGAGGAAGTCCTTCAAACAGATGGACGGGTACAGTGGCTGCAACACTGTTCAGTCCCAGCCAGGACTGTGACCACAGTACAGGACCCAGCGGTGTTTCCTTCTGTTGTACATACAGGTGGCTGTGAGTCAGAACCAACTTGATAGCAATTTACAACAACTCAGCAGGAGTCTGGGTGTGGCACTGTAGGAGCAGCACTGGACTGCTACCCACAGGGTCGGTGGTTCAAACCCACCAACTGATCTTTGGAAACCTTACACGGGGTGGCTCAGAGTCCAGTCTTCCTCGAGGGCACTTAACATCAACAACAACAATATAACCCCCACCCGTCTATGGATCAAGCTGCTGTTTGTACATCTGAAATTCTAGATCCCAACTTTGTTCAGAGCTTAAGCACCTCACAGTTCTGGAGGTGCCTGCCGGCCTGCCTAGGGACCTATGAACAAACCCCAGGAGTCAAAGGCTGTGTAAGGAAAGTCAGGAAATGCCGCCATTTCTGCTTGGACCTCCACATCCCCGTTCGTTCCTAATTGCAGCCTTTCTGACCTGGGAGCATCCTGGGGGCATTGCACAGTCCCCAAATGCAGACATGGACTCACCCTGGGAAAAGCAGACTCAACCCAAGGTCTCGGGTTTGCTGACAGAGCAGTGGGTCCTGTACACTTAGAATCATGGGATCAATAATTGAGGAAGCAGGTCATTTCCAAACCACTTACCACCACCTGCTGAGGGTGTAAATGGCCACTGTAATCCCATCCCCACTGCCAGTGTCTTGCTGACCACCAGGGAGAAAGGTCATCACCCGAGGTGGGCATGGTCCTCAGAACAAGACAGGCATTTCTCTTTTTCTCGTGTGTTTTCTATTGAGAATTGTTGTTGTTGTTGTTAAGTGCCATCAAGTCGGGTCCGACCCATAGCGACCCTGTACAGGGTTTCCGAGGGTGAAGGTTTACAGAGCCAATCCTCAAAACAGACATTTCAAAGGGCTACACTTCCATGGGGCTGAAATCTTATTTTTTTCAAACAAACAAAAATTTTTATTTTTTCAAACAAGACACATTTCCATCCGTCCCCAAAATCAAGCTCTGGGTGCTGCCTCTCCCTCTGCCCCTCCCCCATTCTCCCATATGAATGCTGCTTCCTGGTGTCTTCAGTCTGCAGAAATTCAGCTGTACGTTTCAGATCTGCACTCTTTCCTGGATTAAATTAGATTTCAATAAAACATTTCTCAAAAAACTACTTTTCAAAGCAAATTCCCCAGGAAGTCCCTTCCAGCAACTGCTTTCTATCGGGCACCTTCCCCTAGTGTGGGGCAGCAGAGTCGGGGTCTTCCTGGCAGCGGAAACTCAGTGTTTGGAGAGTCTTGGCCCACTCGAAGACGCAGAGTTGGTACTGCCATCCCGAAGGAGGTGGCATCTTCTTATGAAACCGCATGGACACATCTGGGAGGCATGCTGATGAAGGCGAGAAAGCAAGAGTTAGAGTCTGGTACATGAACACATTAGAGTATTGTTCGTGTTCTTCCAAAAAAAAAGAAAAACAAATATGTCTCTTTTTCTCTTGGCATGGATAAAGGAATCCTGGTAGTGCAGCTGGTTAAGTGTCGGGCTGCGAACCACAAGGTCAGTGGTTCGAACCTACAAGCTGCTCCTCGGGAAAAAGATGAGTCTGTCTGGGTCTCCCATAGAAAGTTACAGCTTCTGAAACTCTGTGGAGCAACCCCTCTCTGACCCCCAAGGATGCTGTGAGTCCGAGTCAGCCCCACAGCAGTGGGTTGGGTACAAGGTAAAGTTCAAGGCCTTTACAATGATTTCAAAGCTGGTCCATGCAGCAACTGATGAAGGAATGATTATGGGGGTGGGGAGTAGGGTTAGAGTTAAGCATTGAGCTGCCAACTGAATGGCCCACAATTCAAACCCACCAGTCGATCCTCTGGAGAAACTTGAGGTTGTCTGTTGTGGTAAAGATTTATCATCTTGGAAACCCTATGGGGCAATTCTAC
This sequence comes from Chrysochloris asiatica, assembly GCF_000296735.1. Lineage (NCBI taxonomy): Eukaryota > Metazoa > Chordata > Mammalia > Afrosoricida > Chrysochloridae > Chrysochloris > Chrysochloris asiatica. Next base: position 11,642,929 of record NW_006408614.1, on the reverse strand, counting down.
TGTATCTTACTGGATCACTGTAAGTCAGAATCCACTCGGCGGAGTGGGATTTTTGGAGAGGTTTATACATAGATAGGAGTCCTGGTGTGGTGTTGCAGGATAATGCACTGCACCGCGAGGTCGACTTAACCTTAAGGTCGACAGTTCAAAGTCACCAGCCACTCCTTAGAAGGCCTGTTGTTGTTGTTGTTGTTGTTAGGTGTCATCGAGTTGGTACCAACCCATAGCGACTTTATGCACAGCAGAATGAAACACTGCCCGATCCTGGGCCAACCTCACCACTGTTGCCACTCTGAGTCCATCAATGCCGCCACTTGGCCAATTCATCTCACTGGAGGTGTACCTCTTTTTCTCTGACCCTCCACCTTACCAAACATGATATCCCTCTCCAGCAACTGGTCCCTCCTAACAATATGTCCGAAGTATGAGAGATGAAATTTGGCCATCTTGACCTCTAAGGAGCACTCTGGCTGCACTTCTTCCAAAACGGATCTATTGGTTCTTTTGGCAGCCCGTGGCACTTTCAGTATTCTCCTCCAACACCATAACTCAAAGGCATCAGTTCTCCTACGATCTTCCTTATTACAGGGTCACTATGAGTTGAAACCCACTAGACAGCACTTCACAACACCACACACGGATAACGGTGTCCTGGTGTGGCACTGTAGCATTAACACTGAACTGCTAACCACAAGGTCAGTGGTTCAAGTCCACCAGCCACTACTCAGAAACCCTATACAGGTTCAGTGTGAGTTGGAAGTGACTCGGCAGCCCTTGACAACAACAGTGCATGGATAACCAGGAAGGAGGCACAGGTGGAGGGAGATCGGCGTACCTTTATGAAGGGAAATTCTCTGGAGATGAGGCCAGGCCTCAGGAAAGCAGACTCCTCCTCTTGAATCCCTTTTCACCACTTCTGGATTTTATTCCAGGGGAATCGCTTTGTCTTAGGAAGGTTCCGGCTCATGAGCAGAAAGCCATGTTCTCAATCTTAGGAAGGTTCCGGCTTATGAGCAGAAAGCCATGTTCGCAATCATCTTCATCGTAAACCTTGTTTCCTACTCACAGATTTCTCTGAGACAAAAGAAGAGCTAGAAAGCAACCACAGGGTGTTTTTCAATCGCAGGAAGGAAAAATATATCGTTTCTGCATTGAAAACACACAAAAACACACGGTCAGTGCATGTGTGGGCCCAGACTCCAAGGTTGTATATGGGTGTTGTGTGCCATTGAGTCCGTTCTGACTCATAGGATGTCTGAGGAGGGGCTGGTGGGTTTGAACCACCCACCTTGTTAGCTATCCAGAGCAGATCCTCCAGCATCTCACTAGGACTCCAGAAAACCCCCAGGTTACTCACCATCAAGGTCCTTTTCCAATGAAAAAACAGCTACCTGATGAAGCTCAGGTTCTTTAAGTGCAGATATCATTGGAAACATCCTTGGGAATTGAAGGACCCGGGACACCCCCTCAGCTCACCTGAAGTCCACCTGGAAGGCTGCTCTCCGACCTGTAGAGAGAAGTCAGACACTTTCCTTTGCTGGTGGTTGCTGTGCAGTCGGTTCTGATTCATGGCAACCACAGGTGTTCAGAGGAGGGCTGTGCTTTACAGGGTGTTCAAGGTTGTGACCTCTCAGACAAAGTGTGCCTGGAAGGTGAAAGACTCCAACCCAGACACACCTTTCCTGATTTTAAACTAGGAATGCCCTGGATGGACTGGAAGCTTCCACCCACCCATGGTGTGCACCATCCAGGGTTGGACACAGCAGGTCTTTGGGCTCCAGGGTCACGGTCGTAGCTCAGTTAGCTGCAAAGCAAGAAGGGAACTCAGCAGCTGGGGCAGCCTAGCCAATGCCTGGGGACCTTGTCATTAAAGATGGCCCCAGGGGGCTCTGAGGGAGCACCAAAGGTGCTATCAGGTCCACCCCAACCGTGTGTATCCGATAGAACTGTGCCTCATAAGCGTTTACAGGGGTTCTCAGGCTGCGATTTTGGGAGCAGGTCACCAGGCGTTTCTTCAGAGACACCTGTCAGTGCACTGGAACGCCTTTGGGAAGCAGCCGTGCACGCCACAGGGGCCCCAGCCAGTCCTTGTTGCTGCCGGTTGCCATTGAGTGGGCTCTGACTCATCATGATCCCGTGCACAACAGAACTGGACAGTGCCTGGTCTGGCGCCAGCCTCACAGAGCACTGAGCCCATTGTTACTACCGTGGTCTCTTTCACCAAATATGGGAAGGTGGGATCCCCGAAAGATGGAGTCTGGGGCAAGGGCTTGTGAGCAGAGGTGTGTCCCTGGTAAAACTGACCTAAGGAGGCACGACAGAACAGTCACCACACAGGACCTCTTGGGGCACAAAAGAAAGGGACGCTTGTCCCTCAGCCACAGCTCCCCATTAGTCCATCCCTTGGACCATGCTGACCAACAGGGGTTAGGTCTCTTGGGCTGAGTGTCCAGAAAATGGCTAAGTGCGTTTTCCTGGAGCCCATACCCGCAGCTGTGCCACCATTACCTTCAATCCCAGCAGGCTCACTCATGGTGGACTGGATTCAGTGGCGCTTCCATACTAAGACTAGTGAAAAAGGCCTGGAGAGCTGCTTCATTAAGTTAGCCAATGAGAACCCTATGAATCACAACAGTCTGTGGTCTGATATAGGCCTGGAAGGTGAGTCCCCGGAGTTCCGGGAGCATGGTGGCCCTGTAGATTAAGCACTGGACTGCCAACCACAAGGTTAGTGATTTGAGTCCACCAGCCGTTCCATGGAAAATGAAGATTTCTGCTCCTGTAAAGATTTACAGCCTCAGAAACCCAATATGGGGTGGCTATGAGTCGGAATGAACTAGACAGCACTCAACACCACCACCAACAGTCTATCGTCAACAGGGAACTTGGGCATATCAATGTTCATGAAGCTGCCACAACAGCGACCAGGCAGAGTTTCTCGGTTCTCTGTACAGAACTCATCACTAGTCCAAAGTATCTCAACAACAAGAGTAATCAGAAAGGAAGTGGGAGAGAAGTTCAGATACTGAAATCCTGGTCTTAACAGACGCTGATCCAATTCGGGAGTTTGAATGTGAAAAAGAAATAAATAAAAAGAAGAAAAACCTCAGTTAGAAACTTTTCTAATAAAGCATTCACAGCTTGAGACCCAGACATTGTTAACTTCTGCCGGGGCCCTCTGCCAACTTTTCCCAGGCCATTGGTGCATAAAAACAATGTAATATAGAGATTCAATTTTCTAAAGAATCATTTAGCAATTAAACCGAGAATGTTTGGGAACAGATATTAAATTCTAAAGAGAATTGCCATTTAAACTTTAACTTTTCCGAGCAACAAAAGGATAATGGGGAACAGTTAGGACGTTTCTCTTGAATTTCAGGGAGGAAATTACGAAAATTGAGGTCGCATGCCCTTTGGGATTCTTTAAATGAATCCATGACCTTGATGTGGTTGAGAAGGCAGTGAGGGCATTTGGGATTGCCTTCTAGATCATTCTTTTGGTTTTGTCCCAGATCTGGGAATATCCAAAGATTTCTTGGCAAATTGGTTATGGGTCATTAAAAGTACCGACTGTTGTAAGCAGATGGTTCTAGAAATGTAGGGAAAACAGGCATGAACCGTAATCACCTCAGACCAATGGTATTTCCTCACTCCTCCGACGATATTCAGGAAGGCTTAGTATGCGCTATATACTGAACACATACTATTGTTGGCAGTTGCCAGGCAGTTTGGATATTAAATTTCCTTCAACTAAGTAAATATTGAAGGAAGAAGTCCAAGCCACACAGAAGGCATTGGTTAAAAACAAGGCTCCAGGAATTGATGGAATACAAATTCGGATGTTTCAACAAACCGATGCAGCGCTGGAGGCACTCACTCATCTCTGCCAAGAACTTTGGAAGACAGCTACATGACCAACCAACTGAGAGAGATCCATATCTGTGCCTCTTTCAAAGAAAGGTAACCCAAGGGAACACAGAAATTATTGAACAATATCATTAATATCACATGCAAGTAAAATTCTGCTGAAGATAAATCCAAAATGGTTGCAGCAGTACCTTGACAGGGAATTTCTACCACACTTTCGCTACAGTGGTTTCAAGCCAGATTCAGACAAGGATGTGGAATGAGGGATATCATTGCTCTTGGCTGAAAGTAGAGAATACCAGAAAGATGTTCATTTGTGCTTTTTTTTTATTATTATTATGCAAAGACATTCAACTTTATGGATCATAGCAAACTATTCATAAAGAGAAACCCAGAACATTTCATTGTGTTTACGTGGAAACTGTACATAGATCAAGAGGCAGTCATTCCAGCAGAAAAAGGGGGCACTGTGTGGTTTAAAATCCGGAATGATGTGCCAGGCTGTAGTTTTCACTTTGTCATGGAAGTGTTGATGATGACAATGCACTGTGGACTGCCAGAACACTGGAGCCCTACTGTGGAGTTGTAGGGTCATCACTGGACTGCGGACCTACCAGATGCTCCTCGGAAACCCTATTCAGGTCGGTATGAGTTGGAACTGACTTGATGTCACTTAACAACAACAACCAAAATAATGAACAAATCTGTCTTGGGGGAAGTGTTACCAGAATGCTCCTTAGAACTGAAGATGGCTAGATTTCCTCTCACATACTTTAGACGTGTTAGCAGAAGGGCCCAGTCTCTAGAGGAGGGCGTCAAGCTTGGTAAAATAGAAAGACAGAAAAAAAAAAAAAAGAACCCCCGTCAATGAGATGGCTGGACACAGTAGCTGCAGCAATGGGCAGCTCAGACATGGCACTGATTGTGAGCATGGTACAGGACTGGGCAGTGGAGTCACTGTGAGTCAGAACCAACTCCATGGCACCCTAACAACAGCAACAGGTAAATATTGGCCTTCCAGGAACTGCTAGTCATTTGTTCTGACTCTGTGCCATGAAATGTCATCTATTAATCCCTCAGCGTCACATGACAGCTTGTCCACCACTGAAGATGGGTGGGTTGGTCCTCCAAGGTTTAAACCCAGCGTTCTCTTCACCATTCACAATCATTGGTCAGCTGGAGACCACTGTTGCAGCGTTGTGCATTCTGAGTGCCTTCCAACCTGGGGGGCTTATCTTACTGTTATGGTGGTTATTTTGATTCATCTCCAACTCATGGTGACTTATACCGCTCCTCGGAAACCCTATACAGGGTCGGAACTGACTCGACGACACTTAACAACAACGTAAGAGAGCGAAACACTGTCCAGTCCTGTACCAACTTCATGATGAACCCCTTGTTGCAGCTGGTGTATAATGCCTTCCAGTACTATATAAGACAATATTCTACTGTGGTCCACAGAGTCTCATCAATCCTGTCTTCCCAGTCTCTCTTAGTTCGGAAGCTCTGCTGAAAGCAGACCACCATAGAGCCCTGCTGGTATACGAAATGCTGGTGGCACAGCCTCCAGTATCCTAACCACATGTAAGCCACCCAGCAGGACACACTGACGCATGAATGGGTGGTAGGTGTACATTCTTGGCATCCAGAATTCAACAGTGAACCCAGGGACCCCAGATTCCCAGAGTTTGTTTTCCAAATACAGAATCTAAGGTCACCTCCGGTAATGACCGATAAAATGGAGAGGATTGTGGTTCCTAGACATTTACCCTGGTTCGAGAAGGTTCCAGCTCCATTTTCTGCTCAACTGTGGGCAATGTAACCTTGTGTTTAGCATGTCTTCCCACCAGTTAGTGAGTGCTTACCTAGTTTATCTGCAATCTCAGTAGCATCCCATGATTTACTGGTGAGAAAACCCGGTGGTGGGGATTCCACCACCCTGAGTTCTAACCTTTCCCAAGTCCCTTGGAATCCTCCTTTCCAGTCAGTCAAGAGTGTAAAACAAGCTTGACTGGTTTATCCAGCTTTTCCTGGGCTTGGCTTTTGCACACACAAGCACTATGCAAATTTTTTGTCAGGGAAGTGCCTTGGAAATGTAATTAATGTGAATTAATTGTTGTGGAAATTTGGTATTTGTGCTGACTGTCAATGACTTAAGCCCAAGCAATCCAAAGGTCAACAGTGTATTCAGAACCAGGAGAATTGAAAGTCACAAGTCAAATGTATGTGACCCTCACATGGAGAAGTGGGCCAAGAGCTGGACATTCTCGTTGTACAAGGAATATTTACAATCTACATCTCCATCAGATTACAAAACATTGAAAATGCTAACCACCAAAAGATCACATCCTATGGAAAATGGTTGAGACCCTTGAGTATATATCATGGAGGACAAGACCTCCATCTTCAAGTATCCAGTTGTCATGTAATTCCACGTCACTTCATGACAGAGAGTCAGGACTACAGAGATCAAGATCTACTTGGTATGAAGGAAATCTAAGAATGGACGCCCTCAGGAAGTGGTGAACCTGCATCTCTATTCTTCTAAATTAATCCAACCACTTTGTAAATTTGACAGCTTCTGCTCAATTCAGTCTTGTTGGCCTTTGTACATGTTTACATCTCCCCCATAAAAAATACAGCTATCCTCTAATCACCACACTCTAATCCCCACACTCTCCCACCGGGTACCACCGAGGCTCTCTAGTCTTCTTCACACCCAAACTTCTCAGCAGAGTCATTTTCTCCCCCAGCTCATTCCTGGATTCAACCCAACCTAACTTCTTCCTGCCTCATGGACACAGAGGCATGTCCTTCAGCCATCCCTAGGCATCCAAGTCACTGGGTCTAAAAATGTTTTCAGTTCTCTCTTTGACATTGATCTGTCTCCTTCTTTCTTGAAACATCTCCTGTCATGTTTTCCAAGGCCACAAGAAAATCGGATGCCCTGTGCTCATCTCAAACTGCCCTCCCTCTCCTTGACCAGTTAGTTCATCCTTCTCCACCTAGCCACAGGGTTGTCACCCCTTAGGGCTCAACACTGGACCATCTCTTCTCCTCGGTCTGAACTCTTTCCCCACACAAACTCATTGTCCTCCTGACTTCACTCATCACATGTTCCTTATGTTTAGTTCAAACTTCTCCCATAAGCTCCACATCCAGCCACCTAATAACCTGCTTGATATCTCCATGTTAATGTTGCAAAGCCCCTCAAACTTGAAAAATCCCAGACTGAAATTGGCTCCCAACCCCTTCCAGTACCTCCTCGACCATTCTCCACATCTGCAATGTGGCTTTCTTCTAGAGTCCTTGTCTTAGCTGTCTAACGCTGCTGTAACAGAAATACCATAAGTGAATGACTTTAACAAACAGAAATTTATCCTTTCATAGTTTAGAGAGCTAGGAGTCCAAATTCAGAGCACCAGCTCTAGGAGAAGGCTTTCTCTCTTTGTCGGCTCTGGGGAAAAGTCCTTGTCTCCCTTCAGCTCCTGTAGGCCCAGCATGCCTTGGAGATCTTCATGCATCTTGGTATGAACTTTCACCTGGATCTAGGAGATTCACAGCACAGGGACAGTCCACTCTGGGCCCTTCTTTCTTGATGGTAGGAGATTGCTTCTTTTCTCTCCACTTCCATCTCCTATAAGATAAAATATATGCAGGCCACACCCCAAGAAACTCTCTGATATCAGATCAGGGTTATGACGGGACTCTGAGTATTTCTCCCACCCTCAATCCTTTTACCGGTTTATCACATCAGATCACATCATGGCTGTGTTAGGCCATTACATAATGCCAAACCTCTGAGGATCATGGCCCAGCCAAGTCGACATGCATTTTGGGAAGACACAATTCAATCCATAACAATCTCTATTCCAGTGTAACTCACTTCTCTAAGCCAGAGTTACTTCTCTAACTCACTTTTCGTGGTACACACACACACTCCACATATCTAACCCAAGCCCAAGTTCTGTCATATTAACTCCTGAACTGTTCTCACATTTATCCATTTCTCGTCTCCACGGTCAGCTTCACAACAGACTCCTGCAAACGCTCATCATCCTCGTCTCGACACCTACAGTGGCCTCTAACTTGCCCAACACTCTTCCATCTTCTCCCATCTGCTTTCCACTCTAATCATGGAGTCTTCTCTCTGAAAGCTCTTCCCATCACTCTCCAGATAAACGAAGAGACCCCCGCTGCTCTCCAGATAACAGACAAGACCCTCACTGCTCTCCAGATCAAGGACGAGATCCCCACTGTTATCCAGACCAAGGGCGAGATCCTCACTGCTCTCCAGATAATGGAGAAGACCTTCACTTCTCTCTAGATAATGGACAAGACCCCCACTAGGCACTTATAGTAAGTCCTGCATGGTACCAGCCTCCTTCTGCACATCCACCTCATTCACCATTCCAACAATGTGACCCTCATTGTACATGCCTTGTACCCACCTGGTGAATGCCTTACACTCACTTGGTGCATGCCCTACACTCACCTGGTGCATCCTTTATATGCACCTGGTACTTTCTAATTGTGGCTCTACTGCCAGGAGCTCTTGAACCACCTGCCTTCACCTGATTCATTCCTATTCACCTATGTGTTTTCTATGCAAATTTTCCTAACCTTCTTAGCCAAGTCAAACCCACCATTTATTACAATCTTCCATAACAGCACGTACGTTGAGTTGGTATGCCTCCAACCCATTGTCCAAACAGCAGCCGTTGAAAAGTGTATACAGGGTCAGGTTACCGTCCTCCTCAGAAATGCTCAGTGGAGTCTCGTTCGCACTTGAAATGATGTCCCCACCTGAACTGTGAGTGGCCCTTGCAGCTCCAATTTTCTGACCTCTGCTCCCTCTCCAACAGCATCTCATTGTTGTGGACCCTCATCCCACCCACCCTTAAGCACAACACCTCTGGGCAGCCTCAAACTCTTCTGTACCCTATGCCATACCAGATAAGAAAGAGACTAGCCCTTGCTCCTCCTTAGTGTGACAGCTCAGTGTGGTCTCTCACTCCAGCAGATCACAACTGGCCAGCCTGTCCCTGGCTTGTTATTTCATAGCACTGGTGACAATTAAAGACATTGCATTTGCCTTTTGTTTCCTTGTGTCTTCATTTGTCATTGCTGTAACAGAAATGCCACAAGAAGGTGGCTTTAAAGAGCAAAAAAATATTTCTCACAGTTCTAAAGACTAAAAGCAAAAACCTGGGTCCCCACTATGCTGTGTCCTTCCTTAACCATAGCTCAGGTGTCCCTTGGCTCCTTGGCTTGTAGAGGACCCTCACTCAGCAGCTGTCTCTGCTGTGTATGTATCTCTGTCATGTGTCAGCTTGGTGAGGCTGTGATTCCCAGCATCATGTGGATGTCCTCAACTGTGTGATCCAATGTGATCGGCCTCCACTTCATCAGCTGCAAATCCGAAGTAATCTTCATATGCTAGTGAAGCAGGTATGTGTAGGGTGGGTCCTGAGTCACAGACAGAGCAATGCCAGAGGGTCAGTGGATTGAGGATATAGGACAAGGGATAGCATTGCTGCTGTGTGAAGGGTCATTAACTGAGATGGTGCCTGGGGTATCACCTGGGGTAGATGCCTTACAGGCATTGCTGAGTATTTCCAGGACCCACCCCAACACTCATTTTTTTGCTTCTAGACCTTTACCAAGACTGAAGTCATAGTAAGCACCAAAAGGTGAAATACCAAGTGTGACCCAGAAGTAGGTTGTATTACAGCCCAAAAGAATGGCTCAACTGTTTAAATATACACAGACAGAAAGCTCGAGATGTAGTCTGTTTGATTCCAGTGAGGCTCGTGTGTATGGTTGTTGTTTATCTTGTCGAAAAAAAGATATCTGAAAACGTAAACCATGCGATCTCCAGAGTCCTTTCCATCACCAAGGCCATGTTTCCCAACTACGGATCCTTCTTTGTCTGCAGTTTTCACATTCCAATCACCAGAATTATAAATGCATCTTTATTACATGTTTGATCAACTTGTAATGGTTTGACAATCCATTACAGTGGTTACACAGAACTCATAACAATCCTCACAATTATGGGGTTTAATAGAGACGTGAACAGGGCACAATTCAAGATCAAAAATCAAGCCAGGATGCAGCAGTATTCTAGTCAGGAATGCCTCTTCTCTGCCATACTGCAGACACACCTCACTCTTGTCTTCAGCCTTTCAACCATGTGGCCTATTGGCCTCTGCCCGGCTCAGGCAAATGTCACTGCTGATGTTGCTGCTGTTGGAATTGTTGCCAGAGGCCAGAGAAATGGACATCTACCATATGCTCAGGCAAATGTTACAAAGCTCTTTTAGCTACTCTGTGAATGACCAAAGGGCAACATTCTACAAGCCAGTCTCCTGCCTGTAAACACTCAGTTTTACTCAGGCCATAGACCTAGAGTCCGAAGCTGCTCAGCAGCTCCATGCCATCACTTCTGCCGCCACCTCTGCTTTTGCCTTTTCTTGGTAGGGGTCTCACACTCCACTCATGCTCTTCCTTCTTGATGGTCCTGGGATCATCTGTTCCTGCTTCTGAGATGGCTCCTTTTAAACCTAGCTGGAAGATAAAAGTAACCAATCCCAGCCTTAGAGTCCTCTATACCTTATTTGTATGGTCCCACCCCGTCACTTGGTAGGAATTGGAGCATGGATAGCAAAGCCCTATCAAGTAAATTCAAGGCACACCCACCCATGGTCCGGTATGCAAGGATCTGGGTGTCAGGTCATTGTTGGTGCTATCAGGTGCTGTAGAGTCAGTTCCAACTTGTACCACTGTACACCCAACAGAACAAAACACTGCCACATCCTGCACCATCCTCACAGCTGTGGTTATGTTTGAGCCCATTGGTGCAGCCCCGGTGTGAGTCTATCTCACTGAAGGCTTTATTCTTTTTTACTGGCCCTCCGCTTTACCATGGATGATGTCCTCCTCCAAAGACTCGTCCCTCCTGATAACACGTCCAAAGTCTGTAAGATGTTAGTAATAGGCAAAAGGAAAGCTGTGTTATTTGTTAAAAAGAAAGAAAAAGATTTTATGGGACTGTGGACATGTACGCAATTAGACCTTATCCGAATGGATGGTCAGTGGACACACCTCTATGAACGGAAAGACTCTCCCTTGCTCTGGATCCTGAATCCAGCTCATCATCATCTGACCTCTGCTTCTTCACAACCTGACAGTCTGGGGGATCTCTGGCTTCCACAGCCCCAGGAGCCAACAACCTGCTACCTGATCTGCCAATTGTGGTTTGTCAACCCTGCAACAACATGACTCAGAAGAGGCCTCTGGCCTGATGCCTGGCCCAGGGATTGGGACTTGCCAACCTTCACAACAGTTTCCTTGAGATAAATCTCTCTATATGTGTATGTTGTTATTAAGTCTCTTAGAATTGATTCTGACTCATAGCGACCCTGTATTGAGTTTCCAAGTAGTGGCTGATGGGTTTGAACCACCAACTTTGCAGTTAGCCATCTAGTGTTTATCCTACCGTGCCACACCAGGACCCCTGTATGTATGTATGTATGTATGTATGTACGTGTGTGTGTGTATATCAGAAACCAAACCAAAACCACTGCCACTGAGTGGATTCATACTCATAGGAAACTTTTATAGGGTTTTCTGAGATTGTAAATCTTTATGGTGCGGACAGCCTCATCTTTCTCCTGTGGAGTAGCTGTTGTTGTTGTTGTTATGTGCCGTGGAGTCGGTTCCGACCCATAGAGACCCTGTACAGGGTTTCCAAGGCTATAAATCTTTATGGGAGCAGAAAGCCTCATCTTTCTCCCGAGGAACAGCTGGTAGTTTCGAACTGCTGACCTTAAGGTTCGCAGCCCAATTCATAACCACTACGCTACCAGAGCTCCTTGTGGAGTAGCTAGTGAGTTTGAAATGCTGGCCTTGCCGTTAGCATCCCAACACCTTGTCCACAGTGCCACCAGGACCCCAGTTACATAAACCTGTGAAGTGTGTATATAAAGAGAGACATATTCATAGCTATGTTATATTCATATAAAATGTAAATTTACATTTATAGAAATAAATACAAATGTATTTATGTTGGGGGTTAGGCCCAGAAAGGAAAAGTCTTCTGCATACATAGGCACCAAGAAACAAAACAAAAAGACCAGAACTCAGTCAGAGAGACGTTAATTTATTACAGAAAAGAACATAGAAGAAATGGTTTTCTAACAAGGGAAGTTGTTTACAAGGGATGAAAACAAAACAGTTGTTTCCAGTGGCAGCCGGCTGGACAGTGAAGTTTTTCCACATGAGGGGTGTGGGCTAGAGTCTTTTTATATCAGGGGGTATACAAGCTTCATAGGTTTCAGGGCAGTTAAAGGTAGTATGTGGAACAAAGAAGAGGTAGGGAAAACACAAGGTACAGGGCTGCCTGCCCCTTCCTTGAAAACAAAGAGTTTGGGTATGTAAGGAGAGTGGGGACTGCCTGCTCCTTCCTGGATAGCAGGAACTTGGGGAGGGGATAGGAATTATGGTTTGAGTTGACACTGTTGTTGTTAGGTATCATCGAGTCGGTACTGACTCATGGTGACCTTATGCATAATAGAATGAAACACTGCCTGGTCCTGGACCAACCTCACAATCATTGCTACACCTGAGCCCATTACTGCTGCCACTGTGCCAGTCCGTCTCATTGGGGGTCTTCCTCTTTTTCTCTGACCCTCCACTTTACCAAACACGATATCCTTCTCCAGCGACTGGTCCTTCCTGATGATACATCTGAAGTATGAGAGACAAAGTCTGGCCATCTTTGGCTTCCAAGGAACATTCTGCTGTACTTCTTCCAACATGGATCTGTTTGCTGTTCTGGCAGCCCATGGCACTTTCAGTATTCTCCTCCAACACCATAACTCAAATGCCATTTGAGGGCATTCAGTTTGTGTCCCTACAATTTATATACACTCTTCATATATAAAAACACTTCACTGGTTTTCATATATGGACAAATGGGTATGTAAATGCATACTGTTTTTGTTTCTGTAGAGAACCCAACCTAAGACAGTCTCTGTATCTAATCTTGTTACAGTTCCGAAGTGATTAGGTTTAGAACCCACCTGACGCTGGCATGGTCTCACTAATATAACCTTCACTTTCATTATTAGAGAGTGGTTACATTACATCATGTATATAAACCAAGGGGTTAGGATCCCAGCACATTGTTTGAGGGTATATAATTCAATCCATAACAAACCGTTACCTTTCTGAGGTCATGCTATTAACCACTCCTTACACAGACTCCAGCAGTGTGCAAATCCACCAGCTGCTTCACAAGAGAAAGAGGCGGCTTTCTGTTGCCATAAAGATTTAGCCCTGGAAACCCTATGCCCTATGTATGGTAAAGGAGCTCTGGTAGCGTAGTGGTTACAAATGGGGCTGCTAACCTCAAGGTCGGCAGTTTGAAACTACTAGCTGTTCCATGGGAGAAAGATGTGGATTTCTGCTCCTGTAAAGATTTACAGCCTTGGAAATCTTTACAGGAGCACTATGTGCAGGGTCACTATGAGTCAGAACTGACTCCATGGTACTTAACAACAACAACATTAACCTACAGCCTCAGAAACCCTGTGCAGGGTCACTATGAGTCGGAAGCAACTCCATGGTACTTAACAACAACAACAATGTGTGGTAACTGCTGTCCTGTCTGTTCAGACTCATGGCATCTCTGTATAGAGTTTCTGAACACTGAAAGGCTCCCAGAAAGATCTACAGCCTCAGAAATACTAGACTACAAGGTTGATTTGAATGCAAGGTCAGTGGTTCAAACCCACCAGTTACTCCTCAGAAACCCTACACTGGGTTGCTATGGGTCAGAACCGACTCAACAACACTTAACAACAAATACATATATATTCGGAGTCCTGATGTATTGCTGTAGGATAAGCACTGGACTGCTGACCACAAGGTCAGTGGTTCAAACCAAGTAGCACTCTTTGGAAACCCAGTACAGGGTCTCTATGAGTTGGAACTGACTCAATGGCACCTAACAACAACAATGTATATAAATAAATCCACATTGGTGTAAAACATAACTATTCCAAGTAGGAACAGAAATCAGTCATGTACTGAAGTGCATTTCCATGTCAGTGCAGCCATGCGTCCTCTGCCCCACACGGGTCTTCCTGAGTCATCCTGAGAACTGGTTAACACCCTTTAGAACGTTCGGCCTCACAGGATTATGAGCTTCCTGCTTCTCCAGAATTGAAGTCTGCCTTATTACAGGCGCTTTTGTTAAGATGCAAATTGAGCTTCATTCTAGAACCAGTTCCCTGGGCAGCTGTAAACCTAGGGGGAGCCTCCCACCCCAGGAACAGGAAGAAGAAGGAAGCAAGCTTTGTGTTCGCTATGTTTTGTCTCTGACTTCTTCACATGGGAAGAAAAAAATCTCATGGTGTGTGAGACAGTGGTCACAGAGTGGAAAACCAGATGAGGCAGCTATGAAGGAGGACTCGAGGGCTAAATCACCGAAGGGATTTAAAGCACAGGGGGAGGGGAAGGGTCTCCTGATTCCCTCACCTCCTCTGTCTCTGTCTGTCTCTCTCCATCTCTTCCTCTGTCTCTTGCTTTCTTTTCCTCTGTTGCTGTTTTGCTCAGTCTCTGTCTTTCTTTCTCTCTCTCGGTGTCCCAATCTCTCCCTCCCCTTCTCTGTTTCCTTTGTTTCTATCCTTTTCTTCTTCCGTCCTTGACTTTCTCTTTCTATTTCTTTCTCAGTCTGCCTCTCTGTGTTTTCCCAGCTCTCTCTCTCTCTCTCTCTCTCTCTCTCTCTCTCTCTCTCTCCCTCTATTTCTTACTTCTCTGTGTGTCTCTCTGCCTGTTTGTCTGTCTGTCCCTGTGTATGTCCCTCTCTGTCTCTGTCTCTGCCTGCACTGGGGTCCTTGGGCTTGTCTCAGTCCTACCCTAGTCCATTGCTGGAGCTCTGGACAGGCAGGAGCCACTTAGCAGGTGGGGGACTGAGTACGAAAACCAAAATCAAGTCCATTCTGACGTGCAGGGAGCCTACCAGACAGGACAGAACTGTGAGGTTTCTGAGGCTTTCATCTGTGTGGAGTCCCCTAGATGGGCACTGGAGACCACAAGGCCAGTGGGTTAAGCCCTCAGCGGCCCATGGCTGGGAAGTCACCAGAGAGGAGAGTTCAAACTTGAATCCCGGTGCTTGTATTTAATGACAGAATAAAGGGAGACATCCACAGGGGCATTTCCCAGGAAGTCTGACCGAGAGCTCTGTCCCTGGACTCTTCACCACTGGAGGTCCAGTGGACACCCAGAGTTCAGCTCTGAGAGGAGGTGGGTTCACTCAGCCCCTACTTCTGGGGATGGGGATGTTCTAAGGGAATGATGAGGAAAGGGCTCCAACCCCCCTTCTATCCCGTGCTTTCCCTCTGTGACTGGGAGCCCTCTGAGGCTTCCAGGGGACTAAGTACTCCAACCCTACTCCCACACCTGCCTCCCAGTCCCCAAGCCCCATCTCCCAGAGGACCTCCAGACCCGCCAGGTCCCACCTCCCATAGGACCCTCAGCCACCCCAGCCTTGCCTACCATAGGACCCTCAAACTAAGAATAAGCCTCAGACTAGACTCTGGGAAGGACAGCTGCTAACTCATTTGTAAACTAAAAAGCCTACCACACAAAAAAAAAAAAAAAAAAATAGAACAAGCAGCTGAAACCCAGAAAGCAGCAGCAATTATGTCTTTTAACTTGAACCTCTAAAGACTCCTCCATCCACATTAGGGACGTGTCACCCCACCCCTGTGCTGCCTTTCTGTGTGAGTGACTGCTGGTCACCACAGTGGGTGTGAGAGAGAAGAGGGAGGCCAAGAGCAGGAAGAAGTGGCCTTCTGAGGCCCCAGACATTGCAGCTGACCTCTGACCTCTTCCTTCCTGAGGGCCTACCTGCCTCAGGAGCAGTGAAGAGGGCCCACAGCCGTGGGAAAACCAGGCAGGCCCAGGGCAGAATTTAATGATCCCAGGGCAGAAGCCACTGAGCCTAGGGCAGAATGGCTGAAACTGCAGAGCAGGTGAAAGGTTCCCATCCTAGGCCCTAAAGTGTTCCTGACCCAAGCCATAGTCTTTTCAAAAGCCATATCTGCATGAGGAGATCAGGTAAAGATGAAGGGAGAGAGAAGAAGAATGGATACACTCAACCCTGACGTTGGCAAAGAATACTGAGAACACACCATGGACTCCTGGTGTGGCACTGTAGGGTCAGCACTTGACTGTGAACCACAAGGTCGGCAGTTCAAAGCCACCAGCTGCTCCTCAGAAACCCTTTACTGGGTCGTTATGATGGAAACCAACATAAGGGCACTTATTGTGGGGCTGTGGGTTAATGCGCCAGACTGCAAAGCCATTTGAACTGCAAGGTCGGCAGTTCAAGCTCACCAGCAGCTCTTCAGAAATCCTATGGGTCAGAACCAACTTGATGGCACTTAACAACAACAACAGCAACAGTAAGTTAACAGTGGATTGTCAGAAAAAGTAAACACATGAATCGGTCGTAACAGAGCAGCTAGAATGCTGTACAGAATCAAGGTTGGCAGATTTTGTCTCACGCACTGTATACATCATGAGGAGATTGTGCTTGATAATACTGAAGGTCTGTAAAAAAGATGGAGGCCTTCAACAAGCTGGACTAACACAGTGGCTGCAAAAAAAAAAAAAGTGATGATTATGAGAATGGTGTACGACCAGGCAACAATTCCGTTATATGTGACGTCACCATGAATCAGCGTCCACCCAACAGCGCCCAACAACAAACTCTGCCTCCAGCCCATCAATAGGCATCTTGCTGTAACTCTTCCTCCACTCTTCTTTGGCATCACCTGACATATGGAGTTTGAGACACAAGACTTCTGGAATCTCCAGTCTGTCATTTGACCCACAGATCTTGGACTTGACAGCTCCTTACAATTACATGAACCCGTTCCAATCAATCATTCAGTAAACAAGTAAGTAAATAGTTGATATCTTACTGGTTCTGTTTCTCTAGAACCCCAACACATGTGCCATTGGCATACAGATAGACAGATTGGCCGGTGAAGCGGAGAAGACTCTAAGTTGAGCTTCCCAGTTTGGAGGTATTTAGTCCCATTCTCAGAGTCTTAAGAGGGTCAAGTAGCAGCCCTGTGTGGAGGCTTAAGGAACAAATATGACAATGGCTCATGGGTGTCTGAAGATAGTACAAGGCCCCTTTGAGAGAAGGCATGTACCCTCGGATGATGGACCACACCTTCAGAGTCTCCTGGGGCTTCCATCCATTTGAGTAAGGCATTCTCTAGGAGACACATGGGGATGAATTTCCATGTTTGTAAAACTATGAATTATTGAAAAGCACTCAAGAATTTTTGTGTTCCATTTACACAAATCAATGTGCAGAGGGCAATATTTAACCTTTGCTTTACTGCTTCATGGTTAATAAAAACAGTCCAAACCAACAATGTCAAGTAGATACTGAGAACAATCCGGTTTACAGTTCCAAGAAACAAAAAGGAAAGATTTATAAAAGAAATATGGAGAAACTAGATGAAGCAAACATTAGACTAATATAGTACAAGGATGGGTGGATGGATGGATATAGATAGTAGATTTTTGACTCTTCCCTTTAAAGAGTTTCAAACATAAATGAGAGTAAAAGACGACAGTGTGAATTCCTACCTTAAATATGCATTGACAATTTACTACTCCTGCTTTTCTCTCACCATTCCACTTGTTTTGTTTTTTGGTTTTTTTTAAAGAACAATATATTAAGAAAAATGAAGATGGAGTAACTGCACACACGTTCTGCACCACACATGAATGGTAAGTGTGAGTGTTATCAAAATGGCAACGATTCTTAAATAAGATTTATAGCACTGCCAATACAATCCCGAAAGGAATCTTTTACATTGTCAAAATCATTCTAGAATATATACAGAGAAAAAGAAGCACATTAAGACTGTCAAAAAGAAGTTTGAGAAAGAGGGAGGGCAGGTTACTTGTGTTGTTGTTAGGTACCATCCAGTTGGTTCCGACTCATAGTGAACGACCTTATGCACAATGGAACGAAACAGTGCCCAGTCCTATGCCATCCTCACAATCTTTGTTACACTTAAACCCATTGCTTCTGCCACTGTGCCAACCCATCTCTTTAGAGGATCTGCACTTTTCTGCCTGTCCTCCACTTTACCAAGCATAATGGCCTTCTCCAAGGACTGGTCCCTCTTGATAATACACCGGATTTATGAGAGACCAAGTCTCACCAGCCTGTCTTCTAAGGAGCACAACGGCTGACCTTATTCCGGCACAGGTTTTTATTTGTGTGTGTGTGCGCACATGTGTGTTTGTTTGCTTTTTTCTGGCAGCCCATAGTACTTTCAGTATTCTTCTCCAACACCATAACTCAGATGCATCAATTCTTGCATTTGTTGTTGTTGTTAGGTGCCATCGAGTTAGCACAGACTCACAGTGCCCCTATGCACAGCCGGGTCCAGTGCCAACTTCACAATCATTGCTAAGCCTGAGCCCATCTTTTATACTCTTCCTTATTCACTGCGCAACTGTCACACGAAGAGAGTCTATCGGATATACCATGACGTGTGTCATGCACACTTTA
>NW_006408614.1:11621958-11622865 GCF_000296735.1 Chrysochloris asiatica | reverse complement strand
TTCTTTCTTGTTTTCTTAATGACCTGTTGCTTTCTCCCTGCATGATGTTCTTGATGTCATCCCACAACCCTTCTTGTCTTTGGTCTTTAATGTCTAATGCATCAAATCTGTTCCTGAGATTATCTCTAAATTAGCTGAGATGTGTTCAAGGAGAAAGATGCACTGGGCAAAGAGGAAGATCAGCGGAAAACAGGAAGACTCTCAACGAGATGGAGTGGCACAGTGGCAGCAGCACTGGCCTCAAGCTTAAGAACCATCATGAGGATGGTGCAGGACTGGGTGGTGTTTCATTCTGTTGGGCGTAAATAAGCTCGCTATGAGTCGGAATTAACTCGAAATCACCTAACAACAAATGTTCAAGGTCAAATTTTGGCTCTCATGGACTTGTTTTAATTTTCTTCTGCTTTAGCCTGAACTTACATAGGAGCAATTGATGGTCTGGCCTTGTTTTGGCTGATGATATGGAACTTTTTCACCATCTCTTTCCACAGATGTACTCAATTTGATTTCTGTGTATTCCATCTGGTGAGATCCATGTGTATAGTCATCTTTTATGTTATTTTTAAAAAGTGTTTGCAATGAGCGAGTCATTGGTCTTGCAAAATTCTATCATCATTTCTATCACCAAGACCGTTATCTTCCAACTACTGGTCCTTCCTCTTTGTTTCTAACTTTCCCATTCCAATTGCCAGTAATTATCAATATATCTTGACTGCATGTTTAATCAATTTCAAATTGAAGAAGTTGGTAGAGTCTTCAATTTCTTCATTACTGACTTTAGAGATTGGTGTGTAAATTTGAATGATAGTGGTATCAACTGGTCTTTCTTATTTGTTGTTGTTGTTAGGTGCCATCGAGTAGGTACCAACGCATAGCGACCCTATGCACAACAGAACGAAACACTGCC
>NW_006408614.1:11608600-11621298 GCF_000296735.1 Chrysochloris asiatica | reverse complement strand
AGTCCTCTTCACTTTCAGCAAGCAAGGTTGTATCATCTGCATATCACAGGTTGTTAATTTGTCTTCCTCCAATCCTAATGCCACGCTTTTCTTCATATAACCCAGTTTCTCGGATTATTTTATCAGGATACTGGTTGAATAAGTATGGTGAAAGAATACAACCCTGTTGTACACCTTTCTTAATTTTAAACCATTCAGTGTTCCCATGTTCCCTTTGAAAAGCAGCCTCTCGGCAGTTTGATGGCTCACTAGCCTTGGTACTAAGGAGCATCTGGTTCTCTTCATTCTAACACTGATTTGTTTGTTCTTCTGGCAATCCACAGTATATTCAATATTCGTCACCAACACCACAGTTCCCATACACCAATTCTTCTCTTCATCACCCAGCTTTCCTGAGCGTATGAAGCACTGAAAAGGACCAGGGCTTGGGCTGGGCATTCCTTAGTCCTCAAAGTGGCCGGTTTGTTTGCAGCCGATTTGTCCAATGCACGACAGGGTTTGATCTTGTGACTGCTACCAAGGCCATTGATCTGAGCACAGTGAAATCCTTGACAACTTCGATCGTTTCTCCTGTTATTGTGATGTTGTTTATTGGTTCACTCATGAGGATTTTCATTTCTTCTAGTGTAGAGCTATAGGATAAGCATTGGACCACAGGGTCGGCGATTCAAACCCACCAGCCACTCCTAGGAAACCATCTATAGGGCTGCTGTGAGACAGTTCTAACGTGTTCAGATGCACTCCCTACTGAAGGCTTGTATCTTCATAAGTAAGTGCTTCAAGTCCTCTTTGTTTTCAGTAAGCAAGGCTGTGCTGTATCTGAAGTTGCTATTGTGTCTTCCTCCTGACTCCTCATTCTTCTTCATATAGTCCAAATTCTTGGATGGTTTGCTTGGCATGTAGCTTGAGTAAGTAAGATGAAAGAATACAATATTAGCACACACCTTTTGCAATTTGGAAATGCACACGATCTCCTTGTTCTATTTGAATGACCACCTCTTGGTCCATGTACAGGTTTCATTTGAGTTAAGTGCTCTGGAATTCCCATTCTCTGTAATGTTATCCACCGTTTGTGAAGCTCTGCATAGCTGAAGGCCTGTATCTTTGCAGCTATATGAGGGTACTTGGTACATATCAGCAAGCTGCTTTCTAAAATAGCTGTGGGAAATCCCACCACCAATAGAGCATGGGAGAGTCTTCCCTTTGTTGTCATCGCTATGTGTCATTTAAATATATATATATTTGCTAATTTGAAAAATGACCAGCTTTTCATTGTCTGTGAGGTGGAACATCTTTTTCATCTCTGAATTCTACATTTACGTCACTTCTTTACAGAATCATCTATTCACATATGCTGCCTGTCTTTCTAGTGGGATGTTCACAGCTTGTCTTAGCAAATTGTCATGCATTTTGTGATAACATTTTTTAAAACAAAAATTTTTTTAATTGTTCTTTGAGTGAAAGTTTATAAAGCAAATTGGTTTTCCATTCAACAATCCATACACATTTTGTTTCACGACATTGACTGCAGTCCTCACCATATAACTGCATTCTTCCCGCTCCCTCCCTGTGCTTACCATTTTCATTCTGCCTTCTGAGATTTATCCCTTAGCAAACAAATGCTGCCCTTTTGGTCTCACACGGTTGAGTATTCTAAGAGTGTGTACCTCCCTGGTGTCATTGTTCACCGTGTCAGTCTGTCTGTTGTTTGACTGAAAGTTAAGCCATGGGGCAAATTCAGGTCCAGGTCTGAAAAGTGGCCAAGGGGGTCCCACCAGTCTCCATCAGACCAAGTATGTATGAGTTTCATTTTTTTATTTTGAACATTTTGGTCTTCTCATGTTGGATGCAGGATTCATGGTGGACTCTGGGAATCCCACCACCCTCTGAGCTGACAGCCCTCTGCTGTCAGAATAGCTGTCTGACAGGAGCAACCTTCTGAACTCACTGAATGGTGAGCACATACAGAGATGTGACACTTACTCCCTGCCCCGATTCAGGCCAAATCTGAAGAACTGCAGGCTTCGGTGTTCCTGTAGGCTTAACTAGCCCTTCTTGGAAGCCACATATGACCATCTTGTATGACCACCTTCTTCCTCCTGCTCCTTTCCTTCCCTTCTTGGAGCATCAACTCAAGAGCTCTTCCAGATAGTCCTCCTGCAATTCACCTGCATCTCAGAGGTTGCTTTCCGAGAACCCAGACTGCAGTAGTGTCTGCAGGAGAAGACGACATTAACACTATCTAATCTACTCATCTTCTGCTTTCTTCGTCTGTCTTTGTTGAGCCTCTAGGAAGGCTTTCTGCACGTCCAAGAGTAAGTGAATATTAGATATTTACACTTAGAGTGCTAGCTCTCCTGGAATATATATGCAGTAGGAAGTGTGGCTCTGTGGGTTAATGCGCTGGACTGCAAAGTCGATTAGAACCACAGGGTCAGAGGTTCAAGCTCACCAGCAGCTCCTCAGAAACCCTACACAGGGTCACTATGGGTCAGAACCGTCACAATGGCACTAACAACAACGACAAGAGGTGTAAAGAAGAGAATGTAGCTTTCTGATCTTTCCCAGAGTCTTAGGTAGAAGTCACAATACCACTTATTGAACAATCAATCCTGTGCCACTGATTTGAAATATTGGTTTAATAATGTAGTAAATTATTAAGGATACTTAGATTTGTTTCTGGTCTTCCTAATCTATTCATCCAACCTGTCAGTCTATCCCTGGGCCAGTCCACATTATTTTAGCTATTGTAGTGTTGTGTTTCAACTTCTGACAGGTCGAGATCCCTCATTGTTCTTCCTTTTTAATAAGAGTGTTCTCTCTGCTAGAGAAGCCACTGTTGTACACATTGCTCCTGTTATTGGGTGTTTATGAGCTCATCCATCTCCTTTTCATCTACTCTGAACTTCTTCAACAGAGTCAATCCCCTGAGGACTCTCTTCTGGGTAACACCTGGGTGTCTCGGGACTCCCGCAGAACACCTGGCACGGACTTGCAGTCTATGTACTTATTTCTTAACTGGGTAGCATGCATTGACTGGCATTTCACTCATAGGCTCTTCCCACTACCCCGCATGGCTTACCAAGCTGGCAGACTTTTGTGTCAGGATTAACTGTGGAGAAATTACCTTCTCTCTCCTTCTGCACAAATCCACTGCCATCAAGTCAATTCCAACTCAGAGAGACCCTGCATGACAAAGTAGAACTGCATCCACAGAGTTTCCAAGACTGTAAATCTTTACAGAAGCAGACAGCCTCATTTTTCCACCTCAGAGTGACTGGTAGGCTCGAATCACTAACTTTGTGGTTTACAGCCCAATGCTTAGCTGGATAGTAACACCAGAGCTCTTTCCACAATTGTTCAATATCCACAGTTAGTGCAGCATCTTCATCAATCAACCATATACTTTGAGTTTTTACTAGGCCTGTCACTATTTTCCTACCTCATAGATGAAGGGTGGATTTAAGAGGTTCCCTCAGATGTCCATCCTGATGTATCTGTTCTGTGATTTTCTTCATCTTGTGTCAAAAGAGGAGGGAAGATGGTGAGCCATGCTGTCAGGAACTTAGAATGTCTTCTCCCCGCAGAAAGACTCTCTTTTCTATGATGTGCTACAGATACTGCCCTGTTTTCTTAATTCTGTTTCTGTCTGCCTTTATTGAGCAGCACATAGGGACAGAAGACAATGACACCAACTGGGATTTGTAGTCAGACAGTCCTGTATTTCATTATCATCATTATATAGATGAGTTTTTAAATTGCCACGAGGTAATCCCACGTGAGTTTCAGTAGAACCGTGTGCTCCAAAGGATTGCATTGCATTGGAGAAATCCGCTGGTGTTGCTTTGTGACAAAGATGTCACAAAAATGACTAAGGTGTGTCTGATCCAAGCCATGGTATTTTCAGTTGCTTCATATGCATGTAAAAGTTGGACAAGGAATAAGACAGACAAACTGACCACCAGTTACGAACCTCGGTGCTAGCAACAGTCTTGTCCTCTATATTTTTTTCATTCTAAATAGTATTTATTTTGTTGTTGTTGTTGTTGAGAACATACACAACACGACAGATACAGAGTCAACAGTGCCTATGCCTAAGGTTCAGTGGCACTGACTGCATTCTCTGAGTTGTGCAAGCCTTCTCACCTGCCTTTTCTGAATTGTTCCTTCCTCATTAAAACAAAACCACTGCCTCTCCAGGTTCCTATCTACTCTTTGGAAATGCTATTGTCGGTTTGGTCCCGTCTAGATCGTTGTTAAAAGAGCATAATGCTCAAGGTGGGTGTGATTTACTACCTCAGTTAGATCATTGCTGGCTTTTAAAGATGACTTCAGGGGATACTTTTACTTTAACATTTATAACTTATCTCAAGGCAATAGTTTTACGGGTTCATCCACCCTCAATGGCTCCAGTAACTCTGGATTCCATGAGAATTTCAAATACCAGGCACCTCTCATGAGCCTCCTTGGATCCCCAGCCAGCTCTGTCCCCAGGGTCTACACTCAGTTGGTCAAGCAGCATGGACACAGCTAGACAGCAGCTCCCCTCATGTCTACCATCAAGGTATGAGACCCCAGTCATGCAAACAGAAAGGAGTAAAGAATCAACACTTGGCTGAGCATACCCTGGGCAAATGGAAGGCCGTGGGCCACTGGAGGGGCTGCCTCAAGGTGAGATGTCACAGCCCACGTAGCCTCATGGAGAATCCCTCTACAAGACGGAACTCCCACAGTCATGTAATCCACATGTCTCCTCTGCCCCAGCCCCTCTCCCATTGTCACTGAAGACACAACTTCACTCTTAGCAAAGCTTTGCTGGGTAGGGCCTGGTCTCAGGACAGGCCTCAGTTCATGTTAATGGCTAAAGGGGAGAATTAGTGGTCATCTGATATCCTGGTGGTCCTGGAGAGGTCCTGCTCAGGATGGAGGGTGAGGAGGAAGTGAGAAAGACTACAACTCAACTAGGCCTTCCATGTCGTCTGGATGCTGCATGGGTGTTTCGGATATGGGATTGAATGGGGGATAGATGAGCTCTGGAGAGACCATGGGCAGCCCTGATGGTCCCACTGCTGCACAAGAGGCCCCACCCCCAGGGGAGGCTCAGCTTATCTCTCCTCTGAGCCTGGGAAGCACTTACCTCCAATCCCAACACCAAGGTGCAGACATAACCTACAGATGAGTCATGCCTCACCTTCCTAAGGAGAAGGGAGACTGGAGTTCAGCAGTGTACACAGGAGTCTGTCTTCAACTGCACCACGAGGGGATCCCCCAGCACCAGGTCACTGTGGAGAGACCCTCCAGGGGGTCCCACAGAAGAGGACATGCTCCTGTGAGCATCCCTGCGGGTATACCATAAGATATGGACCAGACAGAAATTATGAGGGTACTTCAAAAATGTCACAGAAAAATCTTATTTATTTTTTAACTTTTTATTGTGATTTGAGAGGAGATTTACAGAGCAGATCATCAGGTTTGCATCCAACAAATCCGACGCTTTGTTTCATTTCAGTGATTGCAGTCCCTCCGTGTTAACCTCAACCATCCCACTCACTCCCTGTGACTCTTGTTTCCTCTCACCCTTCTTTCTCAACACTTCCGAGTTATGTCTTTATGCTGCCTTCTGGATCCTGAATACATATATATAGTCTGTCTTGGGTCTGGGTGAGTCCCAACTGTGTCTGAACCCCTGGTGTGGCTTTGTAGGATAAACACGGACTGCTAACCATAAGGTCAGTGGTTCGATTTCATCAGCTGCTCCTCAGGAGAACACTAAGACTTTCTGCTCCCACAACACATCCTGTGCCGGGTGAGCATTTCAGAGCAG
Source organism: Chrysochloris asiatica (assembly GCF_000296735.1). Taxonomy (NCBI): domain Eukaryota; kingdom Metazoa; phylum Chordata; class Mammalia; order Afrosoricida; family Chrysochloridae; genus Chrysochloris; species Chrysochloris asiatica. Next base: position 11,615,474 of record NW_006408614.1, on the reverse strand, counting down.
CATGCCCACATACAGCTTTGTAAGAGATCTGGTGGTACGGCACTGAGGTGCTGGACTGCTAACCTAAAGGTCAGGCTTTGACGCTGCCATGTTTCCATGGAAGAAAGCCCTGGTAATCTGGGACCTGATCCCATAAAGATCTCAGCCTTGGAAACCCTACAGGAAGTTCCACTCTGTCACATGGGGTGGCGATGAATTAGAATCAACTTGATGGCACTAAAAAGTAACAACACACAAGGAGGCTTCAAACAGGTGTGGGGGGAATTCCATTAGCTTTTCAGTATATTGTTACAAGAATTTTTGAAAGTCCCTTTGCACGTGTGTGTGTGTGTGTGTGTGTGTGTGTGTACTATGGTGACAGAATGTCATTGTTGTTATTAAGTGCCATCTTGCCAGTTCTGACTCATAGCGACTCTGTATAACATTTCTAAGGAACACCTGATGAGTTTGAAGCACCGACCTTAAGGTTCAAATGGACCTTTCATTCTAGTGCTTATCCTACAGTGCCACACCAGGACTACAAAATTGTTGTTGTTGTTGTTGTTACGTGCCATCGGTAGGACTAACAGAGGAAGTGACCAAGGTTCACTTTGCACACAGATAAAAGTGATCTCTCGGTCAGTCTATCACACTGTACCCCAGTCCTACCCTGAGAAGGAACCCCAGACGCCCCCTCAGGACAGATGCAACTGGCTCATGGTCACCTTGGGAGTCACCCAGTCCCGGAACAGACCTGCACACACCATGTCCTGGTGGGGACACTGCTGTTTACTTCCTCTGGGATAAAAGCATGCCCGGGGCAGCCTCGGGGTGCAGTGAAGACTACGTGAGAACACTTTCATGTTTTATGAGTGTCAGTGGCATGACCACATGCTTGGACTCGCTCTTCTGCAGAAATAGTACGAAAGTACACCCCTTGTCCAGCCTCCCTGAATGCTGCGTCTTGTAGCGCCACAGTCCAGTGATCAGAGCTGAGAAACCAGCAGCTTTAGCACAGTACTAATAGCCTGGTTAGGATTTCATCCGTTTTCCTGAAAATGTCCTTTTCTGTTCCAGGACCCCGGCCAGACTCCCACACTTCGGTCCTTAGCCATCACATGGCATTTTTTTTTCTGTGCCCGACAAGAGCTTGTTTGTTTTTCTTGGTCTCTCCCCACCTCTGAGACAAAAAAGGGAGCATTGTGGGTGTCCTTTGAGGACCACCAGTTACACAGTATGGCAAATGTCCCCCTCGGCATATGCCAAGAGTGTCCAGCCCAGCTTCTGTACAGTAAACACCTGAATCCTGGCCATCAGAGGACGCCTTCAGGTGATGGCAGTCCACAGAGGCATGAGAGCCCACCCATCCTTGGCTGGGAAGACCATTGTCTGTGTAACCACATTTCCTACCACACCGTTACTTGGAAAGGATCCTAAGCCTGTCCCTCACTCAGGAAGGGTGACAAATGCAACGTGGAGCCTGTTCGGGTACAAGGAAGTGGTGAAGGCCAAGCTTGGCTTTTCCTGGTCCGTCACTGACATGATGAACCATCTGCTGAAGAGGCAGCGAGCTCTTAGGGTTGCCAAAAACACAGGGCTGCTTCCAAGTGCTCTGAGACACCATGGAGAATCTTTCCATAACTGTCGTCTCCATGCAAAACTCAGAAACAGAATTCAGCCATTCCTGCTACTTGCAGCTTCCAGTGTTGTCAGAAACAGAAGGTACAGCGCTGGTCTTCAAGCCCTTGCCCTAGTGGGGTCATGGAGCAAGGACAGTAATTATTGGTCTTGGAAAACTGAGTGCAGACTGTTTATAAGACTTAGCCAGTCTAGGCTAGGAAAAGTCAGCAGGAAATCCAATCTAAGATAGAGAAAACCACCTTCAGTTTGGTTCATCCTTTTGCTGAGTTGCAGAGGGAGGACATGTCCATGTAGGTCAGTCTTCCACACACTGCACTTCCCTCACCCCTCACCCATTGGCCCTGGTCCCTTGGCCAGAGGGCATTCCCCCCACCCCCACCCTGCTATTCCTTCCTAGCTGTTATTCCTGTCCCAGATACCTTTCCTCATCTCTGCTCCCTAAAGAATGGCTGTTTGACCATTGAATCCAGTACCACGGTCACCTTTTATATACCCTACCTTGTCGCTCAGATCACTGTTCAGCCTCCATGATGCTCATCCCACCGAGAGTCTGTTACTGCGTGTACATCTCCACTGAGTTCACGTCCCATTCCCATTTATGTCCCGGTGCCTGAGCACCTTGCCTGGGAATGAGCAATGGTTCATGGACGATCGCTGGATGGAAGGAAAGAGGGAGGAGACAGGTCTCAAGAGACCACAGTAGTAGACAGAGAGGCTCACTGCAAAATCTGAGTAGCTTAAACCACAAACTTCAATGAAATTTAGGCTTGGCAGTGGGGAATTGCAGATGTTAACTACTAAGAAGCCCTTTATTACCAATGAAGGATCTCAGGAATCTAGCTCAACCACCATTCTGTTACATAAGGAAACTAAAGACTTAAGAAGAAAAATGGCCCAGAGAAGCTGGAAGCTATACCTACATACATCTTTCTTAGCTGACCCTAGAAATTAAAGTACCTTTTTTTGGGTAAGAATGAAGAACCAAGACTTGATGCTGAGTCAAAGTTCCTTCATAAAACAAAATGCAAAATCATAAGTCTCCACCAAACACTCCTTCTTAGCTCCATTGCCAAAGCCTCATCATAGATCAAAATATCCCATCACAGCTCTGGATCAAGCTGTGATAAAGCTCTGGGGCATTAAAAACTTCTGGAGCTGTGATAAAACCATGGAACTCTGACATAGCTCCATCATCAAAGCCCCATCATCTGAAAAACAAAAAGTACCCATCATAGCTCTGCACAAAATGCTCTGTCATATTTCCATAATCAGAGACTCATCATAAACAAAATACTCAATGACAGCTACATCATCAAAACTTCATCACAGAACAAAACACCTCCAGGCTAAATTGGAAATGAAAAAGTGAGCTTACAATTATGAATATTATAAACCACCACTCATCTGTCAGTTTGTCATACTGTGGTGGCATTGTGTGTTGCTGTGATTCAGAAAGCTTCACCACGAAGATTTTATAGACCAGCAGGGTCACTCAGGGTGGACAGGTGTCAGCTGAGCTTCCAGATGAAGACAGACTAGGAAGAAGGAGGGGCAGACTATTTCTGAATGTTTAGCCACTGAAAACCTTATGAATAGCAGTGGAACACTGTCAGGTAGCACTAGAATATTGAAACATTATGAGGAGCACCCAAATAATGTCAGATATAGTGTCAGAAGATAAGCTCCTCAGGTTGGAAAATGCTCAAAATACAACTGAGGAAGAGCTGCCTCCTCAGAGTTGACAATGACAACACATATGGAGTAAAGCTTTCAGGACCTTTATTTGCTGATGGGGCACAATTTCATTTGCTAAGGAGAAACAGCTATAAATATCCATTAATAATCAAAATATGAAGTGTATGAAGCATGAATATAGGAAAATTGAAGTTGGCAAAACTGAAATGGATGCATGAAAATCCATATCCTAGACATCAGTGAGCTGAAATGGACTGGTACTGGTCATTTTAAATCTGATAACCACATGGTTTATTATACCAGGAATGACAAATTGAAGAGGAATGATGTTGCATTCATCATCAAAAAGAACATTTCAAGATCTATCTTAAAGTATAATGCCATCTGTGATGAGATAATATCCATAGGCTTTCATAGAAGACCAGTTAATAACATTATTGTTCAAATGTATGCACCAATGATGATTGAAGAAGTCTACCAATTTTTTGGTGCAGTAGGTTAATGCGCTAGACTGCAACGTTGGTTTGAATTGCAAGGTCAGTGGTTCAAGCTCACCAGCCACTTCTCAGAAACCCTATACAGAGTCGCTGTGGGTCAGAACCAACTAGACAACACTTAACAACAACAACCAACTGAAATTGATTGTTATTAAGTGTCATTGAGTCAGTCTGAAATTGATCAAACATGCAAACAAGATATATTGATAATTACTGGTGATGGGAATGCAAAGGTTGGAAACAAAAAGGAAGGATCAGTATTTGAAAAATATGGCCTTGGTGTTACAAACAATGTTAGAGATTGCATGTTAGAATTTTGAAAGAACAATGACTTATTCATGGCAAATACCTTTTTCAAACAACATAAAAGATGACTATACACATGGATCTCACCAGATGTAATACACAGAAATAAAATTGACTACATCTGTGGAAAGAGATGATAGAAAAGTTCCATATCATCAGCCAAAACATGCCAGGGGCATACTGTGGAACAGACCATCAATTGCTCATGTGCAAGTTCAGGCTGAGGCTGAATAACAATTTTGATATAAGTCCACGAGCGCCAACATTTGACCTTGAACATTTCCCACCTGGTTTAGAAGCAATCTCAAGAACAGATTTGATGCATTAACCACTAAACACCAAAGACCACAAGAGTTGTGGGATCACATTAAGAACATCATACAGAAAGGAAGCAAAAGTTCATAAGAGACTCTGAAACTTGCTCTCCAGGATAGAGATTCTAAAGTGAATGGAAAAAATGAAGAGGTAAAAGAATTGAACAGAAAATTTCGAAGGGAAGTTCGAGAAGACAATGTCAAATATTATAATGAAATGTGCAGATACCTGGAGCATTTTAAAAAAAAACAAAAGGGAAGAACATGCTTAGAATTTCTCAAGGTGAAAGAGCTGAAAAAAAGGGAAAAAAATCAAGCCTAAGACTTGCAATATTGAAGGATCTTATAGGCAAAATATTTAATGATGCAGAAAGCATAAAAAGAAAATGGAAATAATCCACAGAGTCACTGTACCAAAAATAAATGGGCGATGTTCAAACATTTCAAGAGATAGCATATGTTCATGATCCAATAGTACTAAAGAAAGAAGTCTAGGGTGCACTGAAGTTATTAGCAAAGAAGAAGTCTCCTGGAACTGATGGAATAAAAATTGAAATCCTTTAAGGAAATGATGCAGCACTGGAAGAACTCACTCATCTCTGCCAGGAAATTTGGAAGAAAACTACCTGGCCAAATGATTGGAAGAGATCCATATTTGTGCCCATTCCAAAGAGAGGTGACCCAACAGAATGTGGAAGTCATCAGACAACATCATTAATATTAATAATTTCACATGCAAGTGAAATTTTTCTAAAGAAAATACAAAAATGGTTGCAGCAGTGCATTGACAGAGAACTTCCAGAGGTTCAAGCTGGAGCCAGAAGAGGACATGGAAGGAAATAAATCATTGCGAATTTCAGATCGAGCTTGGCTAAAAGCAGAGAATATTGGAAAGATGTTTATTTCTGCTTTATTGATTATGCAAAGGCTTTTGACTGTGCAGATTATGACAAACTATGCACAGTACTGTGGAGACTGAGTATTCCAGAACACTTAACTGTGCTCATAAGGAACCTGTACATAGACCAAGAGACAGTGATTCTAACACAACAATGGGACACTTGCTATTGTTGTTGTTAAGTGTCATTGAGTCAGTTTGACAAATAGTGACAATGTATTGGCTTTCCAAGGAGCAACGGGTGAGTTTGAACTGCTGACCTTGCAGAATGAACCAACATTGAGGTCGGGTGCTTATCCTATAGTATCACACCTAAATGGTTGAAAATCAGGAAAGCTTGCAGCACAAAGTAGCTGAAAGTCCACAGGCTAATCCTTTGGTGGGTTTTCAGGAGGTCTAACTGTGGGATTTAGCCTGGAAGTTGGCTCTCCTACTTGGGCATGAGTTTTTATTCCTGCCTTATCTAACAAGGACAGCTAGTCTGGCCATGCAGCTGAGCCATATTTGCACCCTGTAAAACCCCAACATAAAAGTCAAGAGCCAACACCAGCTACTATATACAAGGTCAGTGTGTGCGTAAACCCAACACCTGTTAAAAACACACTAAAGGGAGAAGGATACTGTGGATACAGAGAGACCTAACTGATCATCAGAGAAAAAAGTGTGAACAATCTTTCTTCTACTCATTCCTCGTTCTCTGTGTATCTCCACAGTGGTGACTAGAGGGGCTGCCTCTGTGAGTGGACACCTCCACTCACCCCTGAAGTTTTCTGATGTACATGCACACTGATCTACTCAGCAAAGACTACTGGACTAATTTTCTGTGGGTTTTTTTCATCGGTGTTGCTTTTTTTGTTTGTTTTAGTTTTTGCTTTTACTTTTGTTTCTGTTTTTTGCCTTTGGGGTCCTACTTTTTTACTTGGTGTGGGAGCTTTCTCTCCCTACATTCTCCAAGAAGAGACAACAACCGTGTCCATATAGCCAAGCTACAAGCATACCCTATTAATGTCCCACCATCTGGGCAGGAGCCAATACCAGCTGTTACACGTTACATAGAGATCCAACACTTGCTAAGATTACTCACAGTTGAATAGTAAGACACCTGAAAAGGGAAGCCTATCTCTGGAACGCATCCACAAGGAGGCACTCAGTAAGCTTAATAATGCAGCAACATACATTCATTTAATAATTGAAAACACATTTAACTATTGAAAATATCCAAGAAATGACAAAAGATCTCGGCACATGTCCACAAACAGAAAAGAATAACTGAGACAAATGAATTGGAGGTAGACATAGACTTTCCATTAGAAGAAGAACAGGCTTTGGCTCAGCCTGAGAAGGAATTCAGGAAAATGATATGGAAACAAATCCAAATGCTTCACAGAGGGGTGGAGGAAAATAAGGAAGAAGTCAGGAAAGTGCTACAGGAGCAATCAAATAAGATAGATGTAACATTGGAAACAATTCAAAACCTGCAAAAAGAGGTCCAAATTATTAATAATAAAATATCAGAAATTGACGATACACTGAAAGGGCAAAGG
>NW_006408614.1:11605736-11607243 GCF_000296735.1 Chrysochloris asiatica | reverse complement strand
GTGTTGCATTAGGCAAATCTGATTCAAAAGGCCTTTTGAAGAGTGAAGATGTCAGTTTGAAGACTAAGGTATGCCTGACATAATCCATGGTATTTTCAATAGCTCCATGTGCATGCAAAAGTTGGGCAAAGAATAATGAAGACCATAGAATTGATGCATTTGAGTTATGGTGTTGGAGGAGAATATTAAAACTACCATGGACTGTGAGAAAAAAAACAAATTTGTGTTGGAAAAAGTACAGCTAGAATTTTGCCTTAGAAGCCGGGATGGCCAGATTTTGTCTCTCAAACTTCAGACATATTATCAGGAGGGACCAGTGCCTTGAGAAGGACATCATGCTTGGTACAGTGAAAGGTCATCAAATAAGAGGAAGACTCCCAACCAGATATATTGATACGTTGGCAGCAGTATTGGGCTCAAGCTTAAGGGATGCAGGACCAGGCAGTGTGTAATTCTGTTGTGCATAAGGTTGCTAGGAGTCGGAACTCACTTACCAGCACTTAACAACAGCAATCATTACTAAATATCGATTTTTGATACTAAATTTCCCAGTTTTGACATTGTGGTGCAGAAATGTATTCTATTCTTACAACTAGTATTTGTTGGAAACCCAGTATGTACCTGACACTGTTTAGATACCTTGTGTACATCAATGAGTGAAACAAACAAGATCCAGGAGCGGTGAGCTGACTTTAGGGCAGAAGCAGTAATTCCTGTGCATTACCGTCGATGGGGATAAACCTGTAGCCCACATTGAACCATCCAAAGGGGTCTCACCTCTCAGAGATGTAGGGGCCACGGCTTGTGGAGTACCTCATTATTCTCAAACATTGTCTTCTCTTCCTCAAAATCTTCATAATTTTTGCTAAACCTGGAACATAAGCAGTTTAGTATAGATGTTGCTGGACATGATTCTGGATTTTCTCCCTCATAAAATGTTGAGATAGCAAAGTTGACGTTTACTTCTTAATTCTACTTCAGAAAATGCAAAGGATGCCAAATAGGGCTTTACTTAAAAGACTAAAATTTAACTATGGTTTAGAATGGTCATTCTGATGAATTTTGGTAAAGTTGTGGTTGTTGTCATTAGGTGTCATTGGAGCCATTCCCAATTCATAACGACCATGGGTACAACAGAATGAAACACTGCCCATTCCTGTGGTGTCATCACAATCGAGCCCATTCTTGCTGCCACGATGCCAATCCATCTCACTGGGAGTCTTCCTCCTTTTTGCTGACCCTCAAACATATTGTCCTTCTCCAAAAACTGCTCCCTCCTGAAAATATGTTAAAAGTGTAAAAGACACAATCTCACCATCCAGGTGAGGAGTATTCTTGCTTGAGTTCTTCCAACACAGATCTGTTTGTTCTTCTGGAAGTCCATGGTGCCGGGGTCTGGCCCCGACATAGTTGTCACGAGTTTTTGGTTCACGAGGAGGGGAGATCCAGCGGCGATAGGGATAGCGAAAGAATACACAGAGAAACAGAAGAAGGGAGACAATGAGGC
>NW_006408614.1:11603128-11604441 GCF_000296735.1 Chrysochloris asiatica | reverse complement strand
TGATGGACTCAAGTGTGGCAGCGGTAGTGAGGTTGGCCCAGGATCGGACATTGTTTCGTTCTGCTGTGCATGGGGTCGCTATGACTCGGTTCTGACTCGATGGCACCTGATAACAACAACAACTTCATTTTCAGCCAGCAAAGTTGTAATAATCATCATTATCGCAGGTTGTTAATGACTCTTCTTCCTATCCTGATGGCACATTCTTTTTCATATAACCCAGCTTCTCTGATTGTTTGATCAGAAAACTGACTGAATAAGTATGGTGAAAGAATACAGCCTTGGCAGACACCTTTTCTGATTTTAAACCAATCAGTGTCCCATTTGCCCATAGATTGCTGCAATATTGCAAGGCAAGGCTTGATTTTTTTTCCTTCAGTTCCTTCTGCTTGAGAAATGCTGAGCATGTTCTACCCTTTGGGGTTTCTAATTCCAGGTTTTTGCATATTTCATTATGATACTTGACTTTGTCTTTTCAAGCTGCCCTTTGAAATTGTGTATGCAGCCCTTTTATCTCCTCATTTCTTTCATTTGCTTTAGCATCTCTACATTAGAGAGAAAATTTCTGAGTCTCTTCTGAGATCCATTTTGATCTTTTCCTTCTTTCTTGTCTTCTTAATGACCTTTTGCTTTCTTTCTGTATAATGATATTGATGTCAACTCACAAGTCTTCTTATCTATTAATATCAATAATGCATCTATTCTCTTCTTGAGATGATCTGTAAATTCAGGTGGAATATGTTCAAGGTCATGTTTTGGCTCTCATGGGTTTGTTTTAATTTTCTTCAGTTTCATTCTGAAGTTGCATATGAGTAGTCTGATTCTGGCCTTGGTTTTTCTGATGACATGGAACTTTTCCACCATCTTTTCCTACAGATGTAGTCAGTTGATTCCTGTGTATTCCATCAGGTGAAGTCCAGGTGTTATAGTCATCAGTTACGTTGTTTTAAAAAGTTATTTGCAGCGAATAAGCCATTGTTGTTTTTGTTGTTGCTGTTGTTAGGTGCCATTGAGTCGGTTCTGACTTACAGTACTTTATGTCCCACAGAACCAAGCACTACCTGGTCCTGTACCATCTCCACAATCATTGTTACACTTGAGCCCATCTCTGCTGTCATGGTGCTAATCCGTTATGTTGGGAAGCTTCCTCTTTTTTGCTGACTCTCCAGTTTATACCAGACACTGGTCCCTCCTGATAGCATGTCTGAAGTCTGAAAGATGAAGTCTGGCCATCTTGGCTTCTACACAGATCTGTTTGTTCTCCTGGCAGCCCATGGTACTTTCAATATTCTCCTTCAACACCATAACTCAAA